>NC_133507.1:49016710-49323552 GCF_049354715.1 Callithrix jacchus
AGACCAGTCAAATGCTTTTATGTTACTTATCTTTTCCAAAAAAACAATGTCCAGAATCACCTGCGGAACTTCTAGCCCTGTACTTGAACCTGGGAACTAGTCATTCAAATGATTATGAGTCAGAGAGCACATCTGGCATCTGCAGTGACTAGGAAGCAAACCAGGGAGTAGAGCTCTGAAACTCTTTACTTGTAATTCTTGGAGCCAGAGTATTTTGACTTCAGAATCTTGTAGATTTTAGAAAAATGCAGCTCCTGTACTGCATATTAAGTAATCCCCCATTTGGGGCCTGGAGCAACATCCTCTAATCAAACACTAATATTTCTGCATTGTGTCAAGTCACATTCAGTGTCAAGTCAGTACATTTTGCTTTCAAGTGAGTTGCCACATGCTTAAGAAAAATCTTTGTATTTTCAGAGCTTTTCAGATTTTAGAATTGCAGATAAAGGATTGTCAACCTGTACTGGTGACTTTTCTAGGAAGAGACAGGAGTATTTTGACCCTTTTATTTTCTTGAAATTGTGATTCTATGTTGACATCAAATTATGTATTTTTTGTCTTACCTTATGTGGTATATCATGGAGCACGTTTTTCACTAATATCTAAATATTTTTGAAAAAAGAAAAAAATAGCAAGAAATGATTTTCCTAAACAAATTTTCCCTCAGTACAGATACGGAAAGTACATAGCAATCTTGTTTTATATTGTTCAAGAGTGAAGCCAATCTGTTACTTCTATTTGTTTCCTGAGAAGGAAAATCCGTTCCTTGGGGGCTTGGCTCTTGTTGGGGGATTTTCTGAGAATCCGGTTATCTCCCTCCTATTATATTTTGGCATTCAGAATAATTTTAAGACAGTTTTTATTTTTTATTGTGTAATATTGCCACTTACGTTTTGGGTTATATATATATATAACCCAAATATATATATATATATATATATATATATATATAATTATAATATAATTATAAATATAAAAAATATATATAATTTATAAATATATAAATTTGTATATCTATATTTAAAATATATTTTAAATTTGTATATATATATTTAAATATATATATATTTTAAATTTAAAATATATATAATATATATATTATATTTTAAATTTGTATATATATATTTAAATATATATATATATTTTAAATTTGAACTCTGTTATAATGTTTGAGATTTACCAAACCTGTTACTATTTAGAAGCCAGAGGAGCCAACTAAAGGAAATGCACTGTTGATTCCCTCCATTAGCAATGTTCTGATAGTATGCTGCAGCAAGTTCCTCTAACTTGGTCTGAGAACACCGAAGTGACAGTGTAGAAGTGTTTTGCTACGGAAGTCATGTGGAAAGCAGTGCATTTCAGCCATTAGTTGAATATTTTCTCGTTTTCTTAAATTTTGAGATAATTGCAGAATTCACAATTTTATAGCTTCTAGTTAACAGTCTGAAGTACTTCTTATAAATGCTACTAAATGGTTTGCTTTCTAATGCCTGATGAAACAGAAAGAAAGAAACTCTCATTTTTTTAATAGTGCTCTCATGAGTACTATATCAGCTATTGGAAAATATCCTCCTTCAGGAGAGCAGGTGTGGTTTTGTTGAGTTGCTTTCTTGTGAGAAGGGGAAGGAAATTTAATAATTCGCCATAAAATTCACATAGCGATGCTTAGAAGAGCAGAGAGAGCTATAAACTCTAGATAAATCGCTCTCATTTCAGGAATTTCCAATTACTCTGAGCGTTAGCATGCATATGTTGAACTCAGAATTTCAGAAGAGGCATATTCTCTATAAATCTGGACAATGACAGTACTGTTCCTTTTTTTGTTAGAGCTGTGATAGTCTATTTTACGGTGTTGTCATTTTCACACTTCCATTTTGAGACATGGAAATGTGACAGATTGTACTTTATTGTCAGAAATTATTTGCTGATGAAGGGTGAAGGGGAAAGATGATACCAATCAGAAAGAAAACTCATTAAATTTAAATATTAAGGTAATTTGAAATAAAATGCACAGAAATTGCTAGTTTTAAAATGGGTAAGTAGGTTGGGAAGAGGAACTGGGTTTAAGACCCCAGGGGACAAGCAAAGGAAAATGCCAAATCTGTGCAATAGAGTCAAGTGATTTTTTTTTTCTCGTAGTATGTCTGGCCACAATGAATTCTAGGTATGCTAATTAAATAAAGGAATCCTTAAAATTACTGTGACTGTTTGAAAAGAAGTAGCCCTTTGTTCTATTAAATCACAGTCTTTGCTGTCTGGAACTTTGAGCAAATAGATCAATTTAGGCTAGGATAATTTTCTGGATAGGAGAGTGTGTACTTGTTTACATTTTATAATGTACCATTTTGACTTCAATTCATTAGTGTTGGTGTTTTCATTGGGACACGATACTGTGTGGCTTTGAGATCAGATAAACCTGACTTTGAATCTTAGCTTCTGCCATTTACTAGGTGTAATTCATGTGGACAGATTGCTTGAATTTGCTGTACTTCAGTTGTCCATTGGAAAACATGGCTTTAAAAAAAAGCACCAGAGCAGGGTAATTATGAAGATTGAATAAGATTGTGTAAGTGATTATAAATCGTGCCCAGAATTTCTCAGGTTTAAAAAGCACTTCTTACCTGTGAATTATTAAGAATTAATACATTTGGAATTTCTGTGTCCCTTTCCAATTGATTTATGACTAAGTTCTTCACTGTAAAGTAGGTAGGTTGTGGGGTCTCCATATTCTGGCTAAGTGGTTCATGATTTGAGAACAAATTAAGAACCAAAGTTTCTTATGTAGAATTGAAAAGCTGAGGAGTCTCAGGGAAAAGTTGGATGTTAGAATTACCTTGGGAATACTTTCAGAAAGCAGGTATGCACAGGTCTTTTCCTTACACTTTCTGCCCATTTTCTGATTCATAAGTCCGAGGTGGGCCCCAATATATGTAGAAGTAATTCTCCTCTTATGCGTGTGTCCATGATTCAGGTTGTTTTTAATATAGTGATATCAAACTATAGTTATACACTGTTAAGTAGTGATTTAAAACTGACATGTAGGAAAAAAGCCCAACCTGTCACCTTGTTTGAGTGGCTTAGTGTTTTCCTTATTAGAGATTTGCTTTATACCTGGAATGTAAACTTCATGTGAATAGGAGATTTTGTTAGGGTAGTTCATTGTTGCCTATCCAATGCCTAGAAAGATGCTGGGCAAATAATGGAAGTGCTGTATTATTTGTTGGGGAACAGATGTATGTATGCATAATACTGGGTTTAAAGGTAATAAAGGATATATTAGAAATGATAAATGGTTGTGCTAGCAGAGGTAGGGAAAAAATACCAATATCTTTGAGCAAAAGTAAGTTGAGTAAAGTTTTGAATTTTATGGCTCTCTATACCTTTATAGCCATAAAAGCAGGACCTTTGGAAAGAGTCATGCAATTTGGTTTCAACAGAGTCAGCTTGTTGAATCCAGCTAACGGTTTTATCCCTATAGGGATCTCATCCTGAGGTGAGAGAGGGGTAGCTTCTGTTTTAAATATTTTTAAAAATTCTATTTTAACTTGTAGGCTTTTACACTATACTTTGTACATTTTTTTTTAGTCATCACTGTAGGGAACAGTATATATATCCTTAACTTGTCATGTACTTAGAGTCAATATTGTATCACCTCACAAAAGATGTAGAAACCTTGCATAGTGTAGCTCCATTTTGACTGCTAATTCTATATACCATATATATATATATATATACACACTCCAGCTACATATATTATAATCCCTCAAGACATATTTTTTTGCTGTAAGAGTCCTATGTATTTTAGATAAATTAAAATAAAACAGAGTCTTTCGTATTTCCGGAGAAAGTCTTTCGTCATTTCCAGTATTCTTCATTTCTTTCTGAAAAAGTTTCCATCTAGTTTCATTTCCCTTTAGCTTGAAGAACTTATTTTAGCGTTTTTGTTTTGTTTTGTTTTGTTTGTTTTGTTTCCTAGTGCAGGTCTGCTGGTGATAAATTATCTTAATTTCTCTTAGTTATTTTGTTTGTTTAATCAGTAAATGTCTTCCTTCTTTCTTTAAAGATTGTTTTTGCTGGTTTTTATCTTTTAACACTTTTAAAAATTGTTTCACCATTTTCCAGTCTCTATAGTTTCTTTTTCAAGTTTATATATATATACATATATGAATTTAAAAAATTTATATATATAATTTACTAGCCTTACCATGTTTAAGTGTACAATTCAGTGGTAATACGTACATTTGTGTTCCTTTTTTCCCTTCATCCTCTACATCCCACTCCTGTTTCTGGCCTCTGATAACCACCAGTCTACTTTATCTTCATGAGATCCACTTTTTTAGCTTCTGCATATGTGTGAGAACGTGGTCTATTTAGTTTCTGATGAGAAGTCAGCAGTAGTTTGAATTGTTATTTTCTGTATATAATATGCTGTTTTTTTCTTTTGCTGCTCTCAGGATTTTTCTCTTTATCTTTGGCTTTCATTAGTTTTATTATTAACCATTAATCATTCTACTGTTGAGCATATTCAGTGAATTTTTTATTTTATGTATTTTTCAGTTTTAGAATTTCTGTTTGGTTCTATTTTATCATTTCTCTTGGCTGAAATTTCCCAGGCATATTTTCCTTTGCATTTTTCCATATGTTTTAAAAACCATGCTTTAAAAATCTTACATGCTCATTCCAGGATCTGGGTCATCTCAGCATTGATCTGTTTTGATTGTGTTTTCCCTTAAGATTGGACCACAGTTTTTAAATGTTATTTTTAATTGTCTCCTGGTTGTTGTTATTTTTATGTTACAGAGACTTTGGTTTCCTTACATTCCTCTAAGGAGTGGTGACTTTTTAGGCAGTTAACTTGGTTGGACTTAAATTGCAAACTCTAGTCTCTTGAGCAGCAGTTCAAATCTTAGTTCAGTTGGCAGGAATCTGTCTTGTATGTGTGTTGGTTCAGAGGTAGTTAGAGATGTGGGAACAATTTATACCCAGCATATGGGGTTTCCCTTCACTCACTCTCTCCCCTCCTGGATTCCCCCTCAGTTTCCAGCAGCTGTGGTTGCCTCAGACTCTGTCCTCCTGTTCTTCAAATGAGAATGGCAGCAGCTTTTCATCAGTTTTAGCCACCCTTGCATGGTACAGACTGCAGCTTGCCTTCAGACTAAGGCTGCATTAAATGGGATAACTCACTCAGGTTGCTCCTTTCTCCAGGGCATCTACTCTCCTTAGACTCAGCCTGTTTTTGTTGATTCTCCAGTGCCTTCAGGTGGTTGTTGTGTGTTTTGTCAAGAGTTTATGGTTGTTGTCTGTGAAAGGATTGGGTTCAGTAGGAACTTTCTAGCCATTTCAGAAGTGGAAGTTCAGTTACCCTTTTAAAAACTTTGTTCAGGGGTGCCTCACAGGCTACCCAGTTGCACTGGGAACCAAAACACCCTTGTTATTTAAGTTCTTACAGGAAAATAGTGTAATTATTATATGTATGAAACTTTCTAGTCTCTAACCTCTCTTTCCCCTTTGAGACACATTTATTATTTTGCTTTGGATAATATAGAGTTATTAAGATAATAACTCTTGCGTGATAACAGAATAGACTGTTTAAGGTAGAGGGGCATGCCTCTCCTCTCTGCTACTGTCAGAGTCTGATTTTATGAAATGTTTTTCACAACTTATTCTGGATTTTCTCAATTATTTATCTAAGGTATAGCATCCAGTAGGAAAACCTCTGAAACTGAGTTCAAACAATAATATCATAGTTGTGGGCCTGGTAAGGTCCTAGATAGACTGGTCTGTTATATGGCATTAGGTTTAGGACCAGAGTAATCTTTAAAACTTTGTATAAAGGAAAGATTTGGGGAGAACTTGCCAGCTAAAAACAAGGCTGAGCTTTCCAAACTACTGCAATAATAACTAATTGAAGAAAGAGCCTGTTAATCAGCATATTATGTAAAGTTACACACATTTGTTTACTTAACTGTAGGCTTCATACATAAGCAGTGATGTGCTTTAGATTGTAGTTATATTTTATAGATTGGTAAGTTTGCCTTTAACCTTGACACCATGCCAACCATTGTACTAGAAACCTTACTTGACTTAGTAATTTGTAAACATCCCTGTCTGCATCAAATGATAGCAGCTCTGTATCACTTTGTAGTGTAAAGACTATTTCTGTATGTGTTCTAGTGAGAGGAATACTTAACAGGGTGTCCTTATGATAGGTTTCTAGTTGTAAGTCTAACTGGTATTATAATTTATAATTGGAATAGCTTATCTGGCTTTCAGTGTTCTCTTTAAAAGGAAGGAATTGGACCAGATAATCTGTTATACCCTTTCTAACACTGAAATTAATTTTTTTCTACTTGTATTCAGTTATTTTGGTACTAAGTACATTGCTTTCTCTGCAATCTCTATGTGTTTTAATCCTTATATGGTTTTTTTTCTATTTTATTTTTGGAATTTTATTGCCTTAAACTATAAACCATAGAGATATGTACTTCCAATAAAATACTCAAATGGAAGTTCTTTGTGAACATAAGTATCAATTTAACACCTTGCAGAAATTACTAAAATTTACTTAGGAGAATATTAAAAGATAACTAAAGATTTTAGGTTTAATGCTGATGACTAGGTTATTCTGAGCCAGATACTTAGTTCTCATATCTCATGTGTATATATCTGAAGCCTTGTGCCATTAATGGTTCACATTGAAACATAATTATTGTAGTTTAGCACCTTCAATTTCTATGTGGATTATGTTTATTTCTTAATGATTATTATTGCAAGGATATAGGGCATTTCATTCTTACTCTATATAGAAACATTGGATTTTTATACTGAGTTTATATAGTTTCTCTTCTATCATTGATTTCTCAATTTTTTAAAAATAATATCCCAATACTATCTTATGATGTAGGTGTATATCTCCCTCACTGTGAGAACATTTTTAATAAAAAAGTTATAGGACATCTCTTTTTAAATTAACTTTTGTTCCTCTTCGTCCTTAGAATATAACCTTCTGCTTGTTCTCTCATTCACGGATTTTTTTTTTTCTGCCAGTATATGTTAGGTATACATTATTATGTGTAACTACTTAAGGATTTTTAAAATTTTTATTTAGTTATTATATTTGTTTATAGATTAAGACAAATAAGAGGGTTAAATGCCCATTGTGTAGAAGAAATGTCATCATTTTACACACTTCATTGGTGTTAACAGAGCTTTCTTTGGTATATTTTATAGGTGATATTTGCAGACAGAAAAAGTAAACTGTCAAGGAATTCAGAGCGTTGGGGACTTGCTATTTGAACCAGTTGGAGGAGTCTTTGATTTATTGGACCAACCAGCAACAGAAATGAAAAGTAGTGTGGCACAGATAAAAGTAAGTGTTCAAAACTTAAAATAGAGGATGTAAGCTTATAGTCGATTACCTATTCTTTAAATATAAATGCATTTACGTAATTAGGACAGTAGAGCCAGACAGTAGGGTGGCACTTAGCTTGGTGCAGAAGTAATTGCAGTTTTCGCAGTTTTAAAAACCGCAATTACTTTTGCACCAACCTAATACATCCAACTTAAACTTTAAATGTAGATTCTTAGCTATATGGAAGCAATAGTGTGCAAGAGGGCAGTTGAGAGAACATGCAGGGGTGTGTGTGTGTGTGTGTGTGTACACGTGCATGCATCAGTGCCTGCATAAATCATGTGAGTGATCAAACAGAGCAGGGAAATTTCTGCCTGTTTATAATGTGAGCCTTTTGTTGCATATTTCTTATGAATAGATGGGCTCTTTATTCTGTGCTGTACTTTAGATAGTGTATGTTCATTTATTCAACAAATGCATATTGAGTTCTAATGATTGTTATGAGAACTTTGAACAAAGTAGTGAATAAAACAAATCCTTGTTTGGAGTTTACATTATAGTTGTTGTCGGGAGGAGACTAAATTATAAACTTGATAAGTAAGTTATATATTATGTTAGAATGTTAAGTAATAGACTTGTGCTATAGAGAAAAGAAATAGAATTCGGGTAGGGGGCTTCAATGTAAGTAACTTATATATTATGTTAGAATGTTAAGTAATAGACTTGTGCTATGGAGAAAAGAAATAGAATTCGGGTAGGGGGCTTCAACATAAGTAAGTTATATATTATGTTAGAATGTTAAGTAATAGACTTGTGCTATGGAGAAAAGAAATAGAATTAAAGAAATAGAATTTGGGTAGGGGGCTTCAACATTGAGGGGTTGCAGTTTTTAATAGAGGGGTTAGTAGGGCCCATTGAAAAGATACCCATTTGAGTAGAGACTTGAAGATGTGAGAGTTAACTATGCCGATATCTGGGGAAAGAGTGTGCTTGGCAGGAACAGCAAATGCCAAGGCAAAGAATCTCGAGTGAGTGGGGCAGGTATCAGAAGGGGAGGATTATAGGAGGTGAGGTCAGGGCAGTAACAGGGACCAGTAATTCCCTCTGCTTTCAAAATTGTTTTGCCTGTGAGTGAACTTGTCAGGTGAGCAAACTACTCAACTTCCTTTTCTTTTCAACTGCATGGATTTACAACCAAGCCATCACTTTTTGGGCCATGGAGTCAATAAAGGGGGAACTGTATTTTTATTTGATTATAACTGTAGGCAGTCCTCCCTTCCTCTCCTTTACCAGCTGTGTAACCCTAAAGTTCCTTCTTTAAAGAGAAGCAGTAGATTGCAAGCTCCTTGACAGTAAGCTCTGTGGTAGGGGCTTATTAAGCTGAACTGATAAACTTGTAGAGTAAGACAGCCTCTGCTGCCATCTTTTCCAGCCTCTGTCAAGTGTGAGAAGACACTCACCCACCTCTCTGGTAGGTGGACATCCAGCCTCTGCTTAGTGTGTATCTCTTTTGGCATGGGGCTCACAGTTTCTTAAGGTAATTCCATCTGTCAGTAACCCTTGTATATTGTTCTTAAATCAGCCCTTTTGTGACTTGTACTCATTGGTCCATTGTTACTTAAACAGTTAATTTGTTGAAGACCCAGTAGGGGGCAGATTCTGTGTTAGGAGCCGGGGTCATAATAAAAGAAAGGAGACCTTGTGCAAAACTGGCTCTTGACAGAGCCGTGTTAGACAAGAGCACTCAGATCTTTAGATTAAGGCCTTTCACTCAAAGGGAGAAATGTATAGCCTTTCTCAGAATCCTCTTTCAGTTCCTTTTAGCCTCTGCTTCTCCATGCTTCCCTCATGTGGTCCTGATGGGTCTCCTGTGGCGTTTTCCCCCCCAGCCTGGGAGTGAGTGACTTCATTTAGCATGCCCTTCACACTTAGTGGCTTGGCTTTCCCAGCCAACTCTTTGGTCTGCTTCCATTTCTCTCCTTTGTGTTAGCCACAACAGGTCCACTAGCTGGGTTGATGCTCATTCTTACTTTAGGTGACACTCAGCTCTTTCCTTGATGTTCTGAGGACTCACATGTTAGGTTCATAATGCTTCAACTGAGAATCCCCTGTTTGTCCCTTGAACTTTATGATAGCTTCCTTAGCAAGCTCCCCACCTCTTCCAGCCTTTCCTCCCTCCTTCTCTTCAAGTCCAGTGGATCCTGAAAGCCTCTGGATTCACGCTTCTTGTTTCCCTTGTCTCCTCATAATGCTGTCTCTGTGTTGTTGTAGACTATGATTGATTGCATGATATCATCATATTTGTTCTACTTCATGAACAGTTTAGAAAAATTTTAAAGGTAATTCTGACTGTATAGTATTTTCAGCTACTGTACTGGCTTACAATCTAAAGTCTGTGATAAAAGAAATAGGGAAATTCGGGTTCTTATTATTTGAATCATACCCAAAAGTAATTTTTAACTCGGTGAAATTCTATTCATCTACCAAAGCCAAATTCAAGCCCCATTTTCCCACTTTCATCCTTTAGCACCCTGTGCCACAGTGATTATTTCCTACTCAAGATCTCCTGTTAGCACTTACTATGTGTGCCAGTCACTTGTTACTTGATCATATTTACGAAATCTTTCTTATTCACGACTTCAATATTTTTGGTCTCTTCCTCTTGCTCACAACAGATGTTAAAAATCATTAGCACAGAATTGAGGCCTTCTCCTTAATGTAATCAAAATAATTTCTTTGCCTTGTAAAGAGAAAGGAGGTCTTGCAGTTTTATTGTTCTCTGTCTCCTCCCCTGTATTCTCCCCTCCTCCCCTTCTTCCTCCTCCTGTTCTCTCTCTCTTTCTCTCCCTCTCTCTCTACTTTCTCTCATTCTTGGGAACTTACAGTCTAATGTGTTTAATTGTGGAAATCTTTATAAGCCTCTCCTACAAGATCATAAGCTCCTTGACCTTTCTTATCTATTGTATCCTTCAGAATGTCTACACTGGAAGGACTATGTCTTACAATACATGATCATATAAATATTGTATTTTATGTTACCATTGAATTGAGTGAATCTTGTGCTCTGTGTCTGATCTAAGATCTTTATGTGAAGTTTTATAGAAACCTGTATCTTATACATTGAACAACTCTATTTCACTGTTACTAAGTGAAATAATTTTTAAAACTTTCTTATACTAGAAACAGAATTTTAAGGTGGTTGAATTTAGTGCAAAGTAACAGCTAAACTACAGTTACTTTAAATTATCAATTTTGATTACATGCTTATTCATCTATGTGGATTAGTTAGTGAATACTGTTCAAAGGGTTCAATATTTAATGAAACTGTTTTGCAGTATACTTGTGATCATGTTAGACTCAAACTGCTGTTAATTAGATAGTCATAAAATCAGAGGAAGTTGGATCTTACATTTCTACTCAGAACAATTTTCTATTTTAAAATATGTATTTTTTTAATTAAAGAGGCAAGCATGCAAGTTTGTAGAACATTTACTCGTTTGATTTAGTTTATCTTAGATTTCAAGATTAAGGTATGTTAAATGCTATTTTCTTTTCAATATGGTTAATTAATATTATTTTAATTCTTAAAAAAAGGCTTGTTAATATTTGAATGTAAATCAGTTATATAACAAATTTTACCTATAGGCAGAGGTAAACATTTTGGTTCCTTAATGTATTTAGATTTTTAAATTAGGACATAGTCCCAAACTGGATGGTTCATATCTCTGTCTCATGTCAGTCTCGTGTTACATGAAGTTACTTATATGTATCCTGATTGTTTTTCAAAGAATTTGAGTAGGACTTATACCTTAAAAGTAACGTTGTTTGATTCTGTAGTGCCTACCGTAGTATAATATATCAGACACTCAAATGATGTTTGTTGAATACAAAAATGAATTTTTATAAACATGTTAGAGTCAGTTTTTTCCAGCTGTTTATTTTACCCTGTACTAAAGTTGTGGTTTTCATAAGCCAAAGGAGAGATGAGGTAAGTACAGTATCAAGGCGAGAGGATCACTTGAGCCTGGGTGATTGAGTCTGCAGTGAGCCATAATTGTGCCACTGCACTCCAGCCTGGGCAACATAACGGGACCCTGCCTCAAAAATAAGAGTAAAAAATAAAAATTGTAACTCTTACATAGAAATAAAATATAAACTAGATGTCATTGATAATTTGAGAATTATCTTTTTCTACTTTAATTTTTTTTGGCTAGAAAGACGTATTTGGTCCAGCAAAGGCATAAGAATGATATAATTGTCTTTAAGGAGTCAGGGGAAAGGGTCAGGGAGGGTGGGGGGTGGTCGTGAGGGATAAAAGACTATACATTGGGGTACAGTGTACACTATTCATGTTATGGGTACACCATAATCTCAGAAATCAGTACCAAAGAACTTATCCATGTAACCAAATACCACCTGTTCCCCCAAAAACTGTTGAAATAAAAATAAAAAGAAATTTAAAAAAAAATAACAGAAAAAATAAGTATTTGGTCCATAATGAAAATAGGTGCCTGCCACAGACAGGCCCATCTGGGATGGTCTGAAATTTTTGTTTTATCTTATAGACTGTTTAGGTAACATGAATTCTTCTTAATGATTTAAAAAATGTTCTGATGTAATAATCTGATGTACTTCCAATTTTCTGAGACATGTATTTCAGCCTGTTTTTTTTTTTTTTTAACATAAATAATTTTTGAAATGTTTTTTCCTTTTTCCTCTTTTAAAGCCTTCTGGTCATGACAGAAGGGAAAACCTTAATTCATATCAGAGGAACTCCTCCCCAGAAGACAGGTAAATAGTTTTATATGCTCTAAATGCAATGTAAGTTTTTATAGTAAGTTTTATGTAATAATTTCGCTCTTAGATTTCCAATTTTAGGGTGGATAACGTCTTTCTAATGGTTTTATAACCAGTATTACTTGGATGGACTTGATGGAGGAATCATTCTTAAATGACTCTTTTAGGAGTGTCTAGTAAATAATTCCAGATATTATGTAATTTTTATGTGGAAAGGAATAATTTTTAATGTCTCAAATACTAATGGAATGAAAGTATATAGTGGAAAACTGAGTTGAAATGACACTATTTAGAAGTGCTACTTTACTACTGGTAATATTGTCCCTTACATTTACATAGCTCTGTATTGTTTTTAAAATATTTTTATATAGATTATATCAGGGATCCCCAACCCCAGATCCAGGGACCAGACCGCACAGCAAGAGGTGAGCAACAGGCCTGCCAGTATTTTGGTCTGAGCTCCACCTCCTGTCAAATGAGCTGCATCGTTGGATTCTCATAGGAGCACAAACCCTATTGTGAGCTGTGCATGTGAGGGATCTAGGTTCTGCTCTCCTTATAAGAATCTAACTAATGCCTGAGGTGGAGCAGTTTCATCCTGAAACCATCCCCCCACCCCCTCACCATCTGTGGTAAAATTGTCTTCCACAAAAAGGTTGAGGACTGCTGGATTATATCATATTATAATTATGTTAAGATCAGTGTTCCAAAAAATGTTACCATTAATGTATATTATGAATTCACATTAGGACTACAGTTATTTCATTTTGATCATTGAAAGACCATTAAGCATGTGGTCTATTAAATATAATGACTGTAAAAAATAATTTTTTATGCCAATTAAAAATAATTTATGAAGGAAGAAGCATCCTTCAAACTTGCTTTCAGTTGTGTAATCTTCCTTACTCCATATGTACTTTCTTATTCTACTCTGCTAAATATCTCTAAAAACTTTGCTTTGCGTACATCAAGTTAATTGCCCTGGTTCATGATTACTTACTACTTTTCACCGGTCGCCACTCCCTATATATTAAGATACGTATATATCTTTCTACACACAGACACATACACACATGGGTATATGTGTGTATAACTTAATTGTAGATGTGTATATAAAATACAGATTATGGTACTATATATCTATTATGTATATATTTAACTTCTCTTAAGATTCTTTGATTTTATTCACTTTTTTTTTTCCCCTTGAGACGGACTTTCACTCACTCTGTCCCCTGGCTGGAGTGCAGTGGTGCCATCTCGGCTCACTGCAACCTCTGCCTCCTGGGTTCAAGTGATTCTCCTGCCTCAGCCTTCCAAGTAGCTGGGACTACAGGCGAGTGCCACCATGCCCAGCTAATTTTTGTATTTTTAGTAGAGATGAGGTTTCACCATTTTGGCCAGGATGGTCTCGATCTCTTGACCTCCTGATCAACCCGCCTTGGCCTCCCAAAGTGCTGGTATTACAGGCATGAGTCACCACGCCTGGCCCTCACTTTTAAGATTCATATAACTGACTCAATGCTATCCATCCTTGTTTGCTAATAATTTCAGCCAATTCTCATTGATGTCCAATAATGCATTTTCAAGATTAACAGCTGATGAATATGGTCTTTTGGTGTCAAGCTAAACAGATCCTATGGAGGCCAACCAATGACAGTGGTCTCATACATTCAGTGTTTCGATAAATGAGCCAACTAAGCAAAAGGAGTCATTTGCAGGATAGCCTTTTTCATGCGAACTGTATGTGATATCCAGATATTTGTCTCCTACTGAGGAAAAAATGAATCAGCATAATTCACTAACCAAGTAAGTTCTGTTAGGTGAATTCTAGGAGTCGTTTTGCTGTGTACAAGCTGAAAGCTTTTGTAATTCTGATTGAAACAAGGGGTGTTAGCAAAATGAGCTGTTAAGAACAGTTTGATAAGATGTTGTTCAGTCGTAGAGCTGCTTTATCATTACCAATATATGACTTTCCTATTTATAACATAGTTATTTTTAACTTACAACTTGGTTTTCTTATTTTATGTTAGATATGCAGAACAAGAGCGATCCCCCCAGGATAGAGATCACTTTGATTACAGCAGATCAGACTATGAGCATTCAAGAAGAGGACATTCTTATGATAGTAGCATGGAGCCACGGTTAGTGCTGGGAATTTCTAACTGTAGAAAATCATATTTGTTTAAACTTTCTTTATGCTATATTATAATAAAAACAAAAATAATAGTAATAACATTTATTGGATGTTCTTAGGTGCCAGGCTTTCTAATAAGGACTTCATGTGAATTAACTTCTTATGGCAGTAAATATGTGAAGTAGATACTGTCATGTCTGCTTTACAGCTGAAGAAACTGAGGCCTAGAGAAGTTTAGTAATTTGTTCATGTTTTGAAATGCAATAGTGCCAAGCCCAAGTCTGTCTGACTCTAAAGCCCTAGCTCATTCATTATATTGTACTGCAAAAGTAGTCAGCTTATGTGATTTTTTTGAGATTCTTTACTAAATGAAAGAAATTTATATTGTATGATATAGAGTGGGCTAAATTTATTTTCCTACATAATAACAGAGGGACATTGAGACTAAAGTTTCCAATTTGTAGTTTTTTTCTACTTTACTTGAGCCTTAGAGAACTTGGTTACCCACCTGTTACTCTGGCTAACAAGACTTAAAAGATTTACTTGGTTGAGAAATGGGCAAGGAAACCAAATGGAAGGCAGATAAACTCTTCTCCAAAGCAAGAAATATTGGAATGAGAGTGTTTGGAAACTCTCAGGGGTAATATTAAGAAGAGTCAGACATTAAGTGCCATTCAGATTTCACTGAACACTAGACTATTAGAACTATTAGAACTAGACTATTATAACCCTCTTTTTATTGATCTGTACTTAATTTCAATTCTTTTTCTCCTTTGTAGAAATTAAAATAGTTTTTACAATGAGAATACATTAGTCCCCACTTATCTGTGGGGAATGTGTTCCAGGACCCCCAGTTGATGCCTGAAACTGGATAATACCTAAACCATATATATCTATAATGTTTTTTCCTATAAATATATACTTATGATAAAGTTTAATTTATAAATTAGGCATAGTAAAAGATTAACAACAGTAATACTAGAATAGAACAATTACAAGAATATACTCTAATAAAAGTTACATGAACGTGGTCTCCTCTCAGAATATCTTATTGAACTGCAGTCACTTATTTTTGGACTATGGTTAACCACTGGTAGCTGAAGCCTCAGAGAGTGAAACCACAGATGAGGGATGACTGCTGTGTTAGAAAGATGTTGGTGTTTTTAAAAATTCCCTTTAAAACTTCACTACAGGGCCTCTGTATTTGCTCAGGAGAAAGTGTAATGGAATAAAAAGTTACTTAGTACATGTGGGGAGAGAATTTCCAGGTGGAAGTAATGGTAGTTCCAAAGAAAATAGGTGGGTAGATACTTGAGATGCTCAGTATAGGGAAGAGATGTTAACTAGAATTCTGCAGATGAGAATACTCACAAGTACATAAAACAGAAGTCACTATATGGGTAATATTTCCTTAACTTGCATGTATCTTTGCTTAGGAGAGAAGTAGTGATGTAGACAATTTCCAGGTCATTTGAAATTGACTTTGGAATGTCTGTTTTTTAGCCTTTTTAATGAGGCAGTGTTGCATAATAGAAAGAGAAGAGATTCCATATTCATGCAGATTAGAGTTCAAGTGTTAGTTACTAGTTACTGAAATTTGGTAGTTTCCTAACAAATTTCTTCTGAGCCTCAGTTTCCACATCTATAAGATGAGGATGATAACATGAATCTTGTCTGGTTGTTTAGGTTTAAAAATAATGTCTGTCCTACTACCATGTCTGAACATAGTAGATACTAAGAAAATGATAACTTTTAAAGTATTAGTTTCTTGAACATATCAGTTTGAGTAGTGAAAAGCAGTGAACCAGAGGCAGTCACTTTATATAGAAAACAATGTAAGAGTTCAGATAAACTGTTGTTGAACAATGCGGTTGATACTGAATGTATTTCAAATTAATCTTAAAAAGCTAACATTATTTTAGTATTTGATAAAGGAACTATGATTTGTCTCTGAAACAACCATTTCATTGTCCCTTAAAAGACATATTTTTTTGCCTTTATCATTGTTTTCATAAAACCAGCTTTCTCCTGATTTTCTTGTGTTCTTTAGTCATCTAGTTTCCAAAACCTGACTCTCATGTTTTATTGTTCACTAATTTTTTTGATGTTTCTCAGGTATTATCCACCCCTTTACTACCAGTTTTATAACCCCCAGGAATTTTGACCAAATTCCTCTGCAGTTTGGAGCTAAGCACATTCTTTGATATTTACAGCCAAAAATTTCCTTCTCATCATTTTCTAATATATACTTAATCCTAAAATGTCAGATTACATTAACCTTCAAAATCCAGGCTTGTCTGCTGTCACCTTAATGACACCTTAATGAGAACAACTGCTATAGCCATAATTGGTAAGCTAAGCTTTTTTGCATATTTTCCCAAATACTGTAAAAGCTCTTAGAAAGGAGATACTATTTTTTTCCAGTTTACAAATAAGGAAATGGCATTGAGTTTATTAAGTAACCTACCTGAGGTTTCATTTAAACATCTGGTAGATATTAAAACTGGAATTTGAACCCAGTTCTGACTCCAAAGCCCATGTCTTTTTCACAATCCCTGACTGTACTAATTCAGTATAACTCTGTTAGGTCTAGTGTATGAAAATGAAGTCTCATGTGATCCACACAGTCACACTGTGAAGTAAACAGGCTAGTTACTACGTAGAACATAAAGGCTAACAGTCCAAAAATGTTGACTCTCAGAATATTTTGTTATTTCTGCATTATAAAGGAACAAACACACTAATGAAAAGAATCTGATTTTATCAGCCAGCTAGCTCTCTTACTTGGTGTTTCTCAGAAGAATCATAACCAATGTCAGGAAATTCCTTCTGTAGCTACTCTTTTGGAACATGTGTATTCATAAGAAGTAACTCAGTTGCAAATTAGTTCAGAGAATTTAGAGTATCTGCCTTTGTGACTACCAGAGGCTTATATTTGAAATCACTCTTTCTCCCTTCTGTTGCTGACTCTTGGTGTATACTGATTGTCCTCTCTAGGAGTCATTTAAGTCTCTTATATCTCAATTTCAAAACTGTAATTCAACCCAACAATCTCATTACTGGGTATATACCCAAAAGAATAGAAGTAATTCTATTATAAAGACACATGCATGTGTATATTCATTGCAGCACTATTCACAATAGCAAAGACGTGGAATCTACATAAATGCCCATCAGTGATAGACTAGATAAAGAAAATATGGTACTTGTACACCACGGAAAAATATGTAGTCATAAAAAAGAATGAGATTATGTCCTTTGCAGGGACGTGGTTGGAGCTGGAGGCCATAATCCTTAAAAAACTAACACAGGAAGTGAAAACCAAATACTACACGTTCTTGTTTATAAGTGGGAGCTAAATTATGAGAACCCATGAATACATGGAGGAGAACAACACACACTGGGGCCTTATGGAGAGTGGAGAGTGAGAGGAGGAAGAAGATCAATAAAAACAACTAATGAGTACTAAGCTTAATACTTGGGTGATAAAATAGTCTATACAACAAACCCACATGACACAAGTTCACCTGTGTAATAAACCTGCACTTGTACTCCTGAACTTAAAAGTAAACAAACAAAACTGTTCCTTCACAGCTGCCTGGGAGGGTGACTGCTTTTCAATCTCCATGTAGGTTTTATTACTATATATTTAAAAAGACCGTCTCAAACATACCCCTTAGATTTAGCTAAAATCTGTCTCATAGTTTTTCCTGGTAATGCAGTGATAATGTGAAACTTACTTTATTTACTGTATTATATGTAACTCATGGTTACCCAAAACATGAACAGAATAATCTGAGTTTCCACGGCAATATATTTAAAAAGCAGCTCAGTGGATAAAGCTTTCTTTTGGGAAAGATCGCAAAAAGCAGGGATTTGCTTTTTCCTGTTAGTTCTTGATGGTTTCAGAGAACTGTACCTTGACTGTTTTAAAAGTCTTAAGAAAGGATAATCAGGTATGTTAGTTGGGAAGGAAGACTTAATTGTGGCTAGAAAAAAAATTTCCCCCTACATTGTCTCAAATAAACAGAAGCTTCCAATATTCTGAGATTTCTAATAAAAAATATTAGTTCTATCAAGAAACAATTTCAAATATATTTTCTGTAGCAGTCTTATAACTAAAGTAACCACTATTGGAGATTAACTCTTGGTTTCTTCTTTTTTTATACAATTTGTCATGTATACCACAGGCTAATTTTTCCTCTTAAAACATTCTTTTCATGCCACTCTCCTACTCAGAAACTTTTAATGATTCCCCATCAGCTCCAGCAGAAAAACCTTGAAGTCTTTTGCATATGTTTTAAGATTTTTTTTTTTTTTTGAGACGGAGTTTCGCTCTTGTTACCCAGGCTGGAGTGCAATGGCATGATCTTGGCTCACCGCAACCTCCTCCTCCTCCTGGCTTCAGCCAATTCTCCTGCCTCAGCCTCCTGAGTAGCTGGGATTACAGGCACGCGCCACCATGCCCAGCTAATTTTTTGTATTTTTAGTAGAGACAGGGTTTCAGCATGTTGACCAGGATGGTCTCGATCTCTTGACCTCGTGATCCACCCGCCTTGGCCTCCCAAAGTGCTGGGAATACAGGCGTGAGCCACTGTGCCCGGCCTGTTTTAAGATTTTTAACTCATCTTTCCAACTACCATCACACATAATTCTTTGTTTCCTGACTGTGCTACTCATTCTTACCTTAACACCCCTGCTCAGACTGTCAGTGGTTATTCCTTCATCTACTAGTTGCAGAATGCCATACTTCTTCTCCCCTTCCTCCTCCCGACTTGCCTCCAGTCTAAATCCTTTCAAGCCTTCAGGACCTAGTTTGTTGCATTTTCTCTGGGAAGTGCTTTCTCACTGTGATTCTAAACCACTTTTCCTAGTCTGGATTTGTGGGGCCCACTTAAGTTTCACTCATTTTTGTGTACTTAATTGTTGAGTGTATTTTATATTGTCTTTTGTGCTCTTAAAAAAATTAATATTACAGAAGCAGGGAGCGAGAAAAACGCAGAGAAAGAGAAAGAGATATGGATCGGAAAAGGTCCCGGAAATCGCCATCTCCTGGGAGGAGAAACCCGGAAGCATCAATAACTCAGAGTTCCTCTGCTCAGGATGAACCTGCTACAAAGAAAAAGAAAGATGAGCTGGATCCTCTTCTTACTCGCACTGGTGGAGCATATATTCCTCCTGCAAAGCTCAGGATGATGCAAGAACAAATTACAGACAAAAACAGGCATGTTAATATCAATAAGTATATAAGGCCATGATATTGTCGTTGAAAAATAAGTCAACTATGGTTTAATTAACTCTGGTTCTTGAGAATTTACATTAGTGTACAGTGATAGAGACCTCAAATTAGAGACCTACTTCATAGCTCCATTGGAAAGCCACACACTACTTACTTGCCCTTATAGTAGCTCATAACTTATTTTTTTGCATGAATGAATTAAAAAGTTTGAGCAAAAGATTGCTTACCCTTTTTATAGTATTTTCAAACTATTGTTCCTTTCATAATTTCACGGATGCATTCCTACTGATAACATCTGTTTTTTGTAGGAAAGAGTAGTATTGGCATTTTAGTTCTAAAATGGACCTTTCCTATTGTAAACCAGGAGTCAATAAACTTTTTCTGTAAAAGCCCAGATAGTAAATATTTTACATCTATGAGTCATTTTGTCTCTGTTGTTGCTACTCATTTCTGCCATTGAAATGTGAAAACAGTTGTAGGTATTGTGTAAAAAATTTTAAGTGTGTCTGTGTTCCAATACGGCATTATTTACAAAAGCAGGTGGTCAGCTGCATTTGACTCATGGATGTAGTTTGCCAACCTCTATACTCATCTATAAAACTGAAGTTGGCAATTTTCTCTTTTTGTATATTTTCTTTAGACCCTGATATCTTAGACTATACTTTTTTGCTACTCTAAGGCAAACAAAATTTATATATAAACAGTCACACTCAAAACACTCTTCCTTCCCTTTTCAGAATAATTGGGATGGTGAGGAGCTATTTACTAAAGTGCAGCTAAGTTTTTGAGACATTTTCTCTAATAAGATGAGTTGATAACTAGGGAAGGTATGGTCCCAGATTGAAATGTTTATTCGGTTGTCAGGTGACTAGTTAAAAGATTGGATAGAAGATATTAATAGTTATAACTTAAGAGAAACAGATGCAAGGTAAGCCAGACAGGAATATTTCCACATCTTTTCATGGGTGTTTTAATGGCAATTTGAAAAGTGCTTGAGAACCTTATATAAGTTAAATCTAAATTTGTTTCAAGGATTAGCTTGAAGTAGAAATGTCATTTATCTAAAAGAAGCTATGAAGATTTAAAATAAATTAAAACAGAATTTAAGAACCAGAAAGGGGTATTTGATGCCATTAAATTCAAAACCAATAAGTTTTTCTCTATGTGTCATATTTTAGCACTTGGTAGTGATATTTGAAGTGTTAGGTTGAAAAGGAATTTAGAGATGGCCTCTGTGGTTAGTAGGACCTTCATTATCATGTAAGCATTTTGCTTATGCACAAGGCAGTATTACTGAAAACTATTCAGTTTCTCCCGTCCAGTCCAAAGCAATCCTAACTGTAAAAGACTAGCAACTTTGTCAGTCCAAGTCTTGCTTCCTTTTAAATAAAGCAGACAGGAGAGAGTCAGCAATACATGCAATTTAAAGCACATTCCTTTAAGATAATGTCATAAACAGTTGAAGTCTGTAGCTGATGTAGCTTTTTGATTAGTTTAATAAGATAGGTTGTGATTATATATGAGCAACATCATATTAATCAGGCTAGTTGTTAAGCTATATATCTTCTTTCTCTAGAGATAGTGGGATACCAAAGGGTTGGAATTATGAAACAGTGGAATAGTCAACCTTGAGTACAGGCAGTAAGGGGTACATAATTTATAGAGAATTTAGAAACAAAATAAAAATTAACTGCAAAGTCAGTCTGCTTTTTATATGCACTGTGCTGGCAATTCTAAACAGAGTTAGCAGTACAATCCTCGTTCCCACCAGGAACTGCTCTCACCGGCCTGCCTTATTGTACCACTCCAGAACAGGGATTCTTAACCTAAAAGCCTTCAAGAGGTCCATGGATAGAATTCAAACCATCAGTCCATGAATGTGTTTAGGGAAATAAATGGATTGTTATTTTTTCTATTCTCTAAAATTTAGCAATTTTTTTCTCTTGAGAATGTAGGCAATAGATCAGAGTATTGACAGTCTGTTACAGATATTTCATAATATGGATTATGGCCATGCTACTTAGAAATTTAAGTAGTAATTAAGCATTCTCCCGGTTTTTTTTATTTAATGTTTTATGAAGCATATAGAATATTGTGGCAAACTTTTGTTTTGTGTTTCAAAAACTGAATTTCCATATGATTAGTATCCTTTTTAATCCGCTTATTGTATATATTATTCCCAAAAGTCTACTGGCTTCACCAGACTTGCGGAGAGAAATGTGTATGGAAGAAAAAAGGTTAAGATTTCCTGAAGCTGAAATCACATTCCACAGAAAAGCAGTTACAAAACCCATAGAACTGTAGAGCATTGAAACATCTTAGACGTTATCCAATTCAACCTAAAGAAACTCAGTGAGGCCAAACAATTTCCCCCAAATCAAGTAAAAAACAGTATAGCTGTCTAGCATTCAACTGGTATAGCTGTAGGACTACTACATCAACAAAGAGATTGTTTTTAAAGGACTTAGAACATGATTTCATGGGACTCCCTTTTCCTGTAGTTAACATTTCTTTGTGGTTTAAAACATTTAATTTTGTCTCTGTCATGCTTTTATGAGAAGGGACATAACAAATTTTTTGTGTGGCTTATATTTGGGTATTTTATGTTATAATTTAATTTTTTAAATTGCATTTATTTTAAAGGTTTCCCTTAAAGACAAGTTTAAATCAAGCATTATATGTAAAATAAGCATGTAATGAATTTGACTAATAAATGTACATAGGCGTAAGAACAAAATGTTATTCTTATATAAACTTACATAATCTTATTGTGTTACTAAAGGCAAGTGGTGTGTACTTAAGCATATGTACAGAAAATCAAATATGGTTTAGGATATAATCTGTTTATTCTGATAGGCATCATATATTTTACTGTACTTGGGAGTCATTTCTTGAAAATAATGTTAAAAAGTAAGGAATACTAAGTAACTTATGTTCTTATAGCTTCTTATTATTGTATTGTTGAAAAAGTTTTAATCTTTATTAAAATCACTTCTATTTAGCTTAGCATATCAGAGGATGAGTTGGGAGGCCCTAAAGAAGTCAATTAATGGCCTTATCAACAAAGTCAACATTTCCAATATAAGTATTATAATTCAAGAGCTTCTTCAAGAAAATATAGTTAGAGGAAGGTAAGTATCAGCTATTTTATTTGTAGTACTAAGTAACTTTTTCAAAGGAATTTATCTACATGAATAATAATAGATTTATTGTGCTACTTCATTTCAAAAGTTGTTGAGAATATTTAAAATGCAGTGCTTTTAAAAATATAGGCTAAGAAATAACTGGTACCTTGCTGTTAGAGGTTGTATGGTATTTTTGGTTTTTGAGAAGCTTTGATTTCACATAATTGTTTTTGTGGACATTTACTTAATGCCTCCAGTAATTTAAACTCAAGAGGAATAATGAATATTAAAATATACTACCTCAAACTAATTTAATTTTTTATTTTTTAAAATTGTATATGTTTGTGGTATACATCATGATGTTTTGATATATGTTACTCTGTAGAATGGCTAAATCAAGCTGTTTAACATATGTATTCTCATACCTGTCATTTTTTGTGGTGAGAACACTTAAAATCTACTCTATTTTCAGCTTTCAAGTATGTAATATATGGTTGTTAACTATGGTCAAAATATTGTAGAATGGATCTCTGGAACTTACTCCTCCTGTCTAACTGAAATTTTGTGTCCACTGACCAGCATCTCAGTTCCCCCAACCCTCAGCCTCTGGTAACCATCATTTTATACTCTGATTATATGAGTTGAGTTTTTTTTTTAGATTTCGCATATTAGTGAGATCACGCATTATTTGGCTTTTCCGTGCCTGGCTTATGTCACTTAGTATAATGTTCTCCAGGTTCATCTGTGTTTTCGCAAATGACGGGATTTCCTTTATGGTTGAATAGTATTCCATTATGTATGTATACATTTTCTTTATCCATTTATTCACACTTTTGTTGTTAACATATTTTGACTGTTGTGACTAATGCTGCAATAAATGTGGAAGTGCACATACCTCTTCAACATAATGATTTCATTTCCTTTCAATATCTACCCAATAGTGGGATTGCTGGATCAAACGGTAGTTATAATTGAAAAAAAATTTTTGTACTGATTAACTTTAGAGATGAGGGTATTGGTTTATTGCAATGCCAGAGTACAGTGCATGGACATAAGCCCACTGCCCCCTTGAATTTCTGGGCTCAAGGAATTCTCCCACCTCAGCATCCTGAGTAGCTGGGACTGCAAGCAGTCACCACCACGCCAGGCTAATTTTTAAAAATTGTGTAGAGAATAAGGTCTTGGCATCTTGCCCAGGCTAGTCTTATACTCCTGGGCTCAAGCAGTCCTCCCCCCTTGGCTTTCCAAAGTGCTGGTATGACAGGTGTGAGCCACCACACCTGGCTGGTAGTTTTGTTTTAGTATTTTAAGGAGCCTTTATACTATTTGCATAATGGCTGTATAATTTACATTTCTACCAACAGCGTACAAGGGTTCTCTTTTCTCCATGTCCTTCCTTGGCAAGTTGTTATATTTCATCTTTTTTATTACAGCCATTGTAACAGGTGTGAGATGTTTCATTGTGGTTTTAGTTTACATTTCTTTAAGATAATTGGTAATATTGAGCATTTTTTTAATATATATATATATAGGCTATTTGTACATCGTTTGAAAAATGTCTGTTTTTGTCATTTGCTCATTTTTTAGATTGGGTTATTTGTTTTCTTACTATTGGGTTGAATTCCTAATTTATTTTGGATATTAACCTCTTAGCAGATACATGGTTTGCAAATGTTTTTTCCCATTCTGTAGGTTGTCTCTTCACTCTGTTGATATTTTCCTGTACTGTGCAGAAGCTTTCTAGTTTTATGTAATTGCATGTGTCTCTTTTTGTTTTGTCACCTGTGCTTTAGGGGTCATCTCCAAAAAAATCATTAACAATACCAGTGTCTGGGAGCTTTTCCTCCTTGTTTTCCTGTTAGAAACTTAGAGTAGTTTCACAATTTCAGGTCTTATGGTTTAAGTCTTTAATCTATTTTGCGTGGATGTTTGTATATGGTGTGGGACTAAGATCTATTTTCATTTTTCTGCATCTGGATATTCACACAATTTATTTATTTATTTTTATTTTACTTTAAGTTCTGGTGTGTATGTGCAGATCTTGCAGGATTGTTACATAGGTATACACATGCCATGTGGTTTGCTGCCTTCATACCCCTGTCACCGAGATTAGGTATTTCTCCTAATGTTATCCCTCCCCAATCCCGCTACTATCCCTCCCCTAGGCCCCCACCCCCCAACAGACCCCAGTGTGTGATGTTCCTCTCCCTGTGTTCATGTGTTCTCATTGTTCAACACCTACTTATGAGTGAGAACATGTGGCCTGACACCATTTATTGAAGATACTGTCTTTTCCCTATTGTGTCTTCTTAGCCGCTTTGTTGAAAATCAATTGACTGCAAATGGCTGGATTTGTCTCTGGTTTATTTGTTCTCTGCAGCTCTATGTGCCTCTTTTTATACTACTATCATGCTGTTTGGATTACTATAACTTTCGTAGCAGATTCTAGGTCAGGTAGTGTGATGCCTCCAGCTTTGTTCTTTTTGTTCAAGATTGCTGTGGCTATTTGGAGTCTTTTGTGGTTCCATGTGAGTTTTAGGATTGTTTTTTCTATTTCTGTGAAAACTGTAATTGGAATTTTGAGAGATTGAGTCGAATCTGTATGTTGCTTTGAGTTTTATGGACATTTCAATAGTATTATTTCAATCCATGGACATGGGATGTCATGCATGTTCTTCCAGTTTTGCATCAGTAATTTGTGGTTTTTGGTGTATAGACCTTTCATAGGTTTTCTTTTTTCCATAACTATTATAAATGGAATATTTTCTTGATTTCTTTTTCAGATAGTTCATTGTAAGCATATGGAAGCACTACTGATTTTTGTATGTTGATTTTGTGTCTGCACCTTTACTGAATTAGTTTATTAGTTCTAACAATTTTTTTGGTTAAGTCTTCAGGATTTTCTATATTAAGATCCCATTTACAGCAAAGAGACTTCTCTATTTTTTATTTGGATTCCTTTTATTTCTTTCTCTTGCCTAATGGCTCTGGCTAGGTCTTACCGTACTATGTTGAATGGAATTGGAAAGAGTAGGCACCCTTTTGTTATTCCTTATCTTAGAGGAAAAGCTTTCAACTTGTCACTGTTGAGTGTTATTAGCTATGAGCTCGTCATATATGACCTTTATTCCAATTTAATTTCTAATGAGGGTGGAGGGATAATGTGAGAGAAATGGGAAAGATGAGCAATAAATTTCAGAAAAGCAGAAGGGAATCACCATATTCTATAATATGTGGCTTTAAGCAATTGGTGATACTTAAAAGGGTCAAAAAATATAAGTACCCCATTTTCTATTTATTATTTTAAAATCTATGGGCTGTTTTCTCATGTCATTTTACATGACTATGATTCTTTTAAAAAATAGGGAATATAGTAGCCAGGCATGGTCGTTCAACATCTGTAATCTTAGCACTTTGGGAGCCTGAGGCAAGTGGATCAGTTGAGTCCAGGAGTTTGAGACCAGCCTAGGCAACATTGTGAAACCCCATCTCTACCAAAAATACAAACAGTAGCTGGGTGTGGTGGCATGCAGTAGTCTTAGCTACTCCAGAGGATGAGATGGGAGGATCGCTTGAGCCTGGGAGGTGGAGCTTACTGTGAGCCAAGATCATGCCACTGCACACCAGCCTGGGTGACAGAGTGAGACCCTGTCTCTCCTTAACCTTACCAAAAAAGGTTGGGGTATAAAGTAGATGTAGCAAGTTGTAGAGGTACAGAAAGTTGATCAAGAGACAGCCACTTAACCTCACCAAAAAAGGTTGGGGTATAAAGTAGATGTAGCAAGTTGTAGAGATACAGAAAGTTGATCAAGAGATAGCCATTATCCTTAAAAGTAGGCAGAGGGCTCTCCATTTTACTTAGGAAAAAAAGTAGAGTTAGAAGAGTTATGGATTGCTAAAGATATTATAATTTATAAGCTGCATCCTTTTTCTCATTTTCTACTCTAGTGATTCAGTTGTCATATCTAAACCTACCATTAAGACTTTTTTTTCTGACTTTTGGCAGTCCAATAATTACTTGTCATTACATTGCTAAAAATAACTTCAGTTTGCCTGATTTGCCTTTTTCCCCTTTCTCATCAAATGCCTATAAAAACATGACCATTTTCAAAATCAGTTACAAGTAGATACCTTTTCATTTCCTGTCATTGTTTTAGCATTAATCTAGCATTGCTTTTAATTGTGTCTTTATTTCTCATAGGAGTATTCCAGATCTTCATTTTATTCTACTAAAATTAGACTTAAAGATTTAATGTCAAATTTGTCTTTAATAACAAAATTAATTTTAAAAAAAATGATGGACCTGTAGTAGAAGCTTTGTATTGTCTAACTTTTGAAGCAGGTCTGTTTTTGTTTACTTTTTTGAAAGTGTTAAACAAATTATTTATATGAACCTTAACCTCAAATTCATAATTACATATAACAAACAGATGGGGATAAGAGGAATTATATATAGAGAGAAAAATTTTGAAGATAAATTGCAGTAAAATCTTTATTCTATTTTACAAAATCACAAATTCACATTTTGTTTTCTGAAAAACAATTTTTATTAGTAAGATGAACTCTTTCCATTTAGTTCTGATTTCGATTTTATGATTATTTATAGAGAACTCTTACTGTATTTTAATAGTTTTTGTTTCATGTAATTAATTTGGTGATTACTTTTGACTCCTTTCTTATTTTTTAAACAGAGGACTGCTGTCCAGATCTGTTCTGCAAGCACAGAGTGCGTCTCCAATCTTCACCCATGTTTATGCAGCATTAGTGGCAATTATCAACTCAAAATTTCCACAGATTGGAGAATTGATCCTCAAGAGGTTAATTCTTAATTTTCGAAAAGGCTACCGAAGAAATGATAAGGTATATATGAATGGCTTGTAAGTAGAATTATACATAAGAACAGACTAATAAACCAGTATCAACAAAAGTAAGCAAGGTTAGTTTTGACACAGCTACATATATCATACTCTTTAAAAACTGTCTTTCTTGAGAACTTCTTCTGTTCTGTTAAATATACCTGACCACTAATCATGAGCCACAAAAATGATGGCTAAACTGTAGAATTATAACTAACCAAAAGTGATAGTCTTTCATGTGTTATTTTATCTTATAATTTTCTTATAATATAAAAATTATACTTTTGTATTACATGTTTTAAATAGATTATGTTTAGGCCATAGATTCTATAAACAAATGAATATCAGGTTTAATTTATGGATTAACTTTCTCTTTACCTTCATTTTTCAGCAACTTTGTCTGACTGCTTCAAAATTTGTGGCACATCTTATTAACCAAAATGTGGTAGGTAATTATCCTCAAAACTTTGTCCCATTCAGTGGCATTAGACCACAGGGTTGATGCCACTCCACTGATAACTCTATTTTTGTTTTACTTTATAGTTTTTGGGATAAGTATGTTGGATGATATTTTCATTTTAAAAGTATAATGTATTTCATGTTCTTTAACATAACACTTTGTTGTTAATCAAAGCACTTTTAGCTATTTTATCAAATTAATCTGACTTAATACTGTACATGGTTACTTGACTACAAACCATTCCTTTGAAAAACTATTCCATTTTTATAAAATAATAAAGTTGGTGTCTCCTCCACTTCATTCCCTATACCTGGTATTCATGAGAACCTAATAAATATCTAACATTCTACAAAAGCCTCTATTCTTTGCAACCACATAGGAATAGTCATATATTTTTAGAATCACTTTATAGAATATAGTTGATCAATTTTAATCTGTTTCAAATGCAGACAATTTTATCATGCTATTATTCTATTTGTGTTTATTTTATATTCACACATTATTTGATGGTTTTGATTTAGTTTCTGTTTAACCTTTAAAGTGGTAAAATTGTTCTTGCACTCAGAAGTTTCCTTCAGTTATATATTATCATTTGCAATTTAATATCATGTATAACAGGAAGAATTTTATAGTCACACTTATAACAGGAAGAATTTTTAAGTCACACTTAATCTTATTTCACTAACATTAAATGTTGTGGTTCTTATTTATGTGAAAATTCTTTCACTCTTGAAAATCTTCTCAATTCTAACCTAATTAGTCATTGTATTATTACAATGATAACTTGCTACTTAAGACCATGGAAACTTAATTTCACATCTATAACCACAGAGATATATTTTCATTTTTAATTGTGTATTACGCTTGGACTAGAGATTTTTGGTTTTGTCATAAAACACTCAATATGACAAATTTTTTGCATCTTCCCAACTCTGGTACAGGGCAGTTTTTTTCTTGTCACTGATGTAAGACTGTTTGACACCCCTCCTCCCCTTATAAAAAGAAGCAATGGATGTCTTTGATGTGCACAATTGGAAGAAGATAGACTCCTGAGTTGAGATTTAGACTTCTTTCCTCCCCATTTCAAATCACCATCTGACTTTAGAAAGGCATATGTATGGTGTTGTAAACATCCTTTGTAGTTCTTTTTCTTCTCATACCAAAGTTTCTCAGTAGAATTTTATTCCCACTCTTCCTGCCATTGTTTATAAATGTCAGTTTTTTAATGTGGCCGGTGGAAATAGTTTGATTTATTATTTTTTTTTAAAAGATAGAATATTCCAAACTGTTGTGTTCTGGAAGTTATTAAGATATTTTGTGACAAAATTAGTATTCATGTAAATGAAGGACTCTTTGTGTCTAATAGAGTTGCTGATAGAATGAATTGGGAAATGTATACAAAGAAGTGTACTCATGTAGAAGGGTATTATAAATCATATTACTATTATATAGTAATTATGAAAATAATTCTTATTAGAAAGTAGTATATGATTTTAACATATTTCATCTATGACACTTTCCATACAGAATGGGTCAGAATATTTCTTCTGAAGATAATTCAGATAGTTGTGTTCAGCATAAAAAAATTAAGATTATTGGAACAGTCTGAAAATTTTTAATAGATTGATAATAAAAGTAATAGAAAAATTCTATCCATGTTTGTAGTATTTCTATTTGCTGTATACAACTTTGCCTGTCATATGTGCAATATAATTATTTTAAACAAGATTTACTAATTTTTAGAAATTATAAACAATATTTTAATGTATGTAAAAGCATTTTTTTTCTTTCATATATACGTATTCTATTTAAGGCACACGAAGTTTTGTGCTTAGAGATGCTCACTTTGCTCTTGGAAATACCAACAGATGATAGTGTTGAAGTAGCTATTGGTTTTCTCAAGGAATGTGGCCTCAAATTAACACAAGTGTCACCAAGAGGAATCAATGGTAAGAGTACATTCTTAGTTTGATGTTAAGTTTTTGTTTGAGTATTATAATATTTACTGCTTATTTTATTGTCTTTTCTTTGTTTACCTTTAGCTATATTTGAACGCCTTCGAAATATTCTGCATGAGTCTGAAATTGACAAAAGAGTTCAATATATGATTGAAGTGATGTTTGCTGTACGGAAAGATGGATTCAAGGACCACCCCATTATCCTAGAAGGTCTTGATTTGGTGGAAGAAGATGATCAATTCACCCATATGCTCCCTTTGGAGGATGACTATAATCCGGAAGATGTTCTTAGTAAGTCTGGGGCATGGTAGGTAGAAAGTGGAGCACCAAGAAATGTAAACAGAAAATAAACATTAACTTTTAATTTTTTTTTAAGATGTTTTCAAGATGGATCCTAATTTTATGGAGAATGAAGAGAAGTACAAAGCTATTAAGAAAGGTATGTAGAATTTTATAAAATAATTTCTTTTGGATAAGTAAAAGCAATTTAAGTAGTTACATAATAATGATAGGAAATATTTAGAGATCAGTGATCCCCACCTAATGAAATCTCTGCTCTTGTAAAGTTATTCTCTTAGCTGTTTCCTTGGGCATTTTATTTTTCCTGGTACTTGCCCATGGTTTTTTACTTCATTCTGAATTATTTACCCCATTGTTCCTCTCTTCTTCCCCTCTAAACCCTTAAGTCTCACCCATCTTAAGAAATATTCATAGGTTAGTAGTGACCTTTATTTAACTTCTGTACCACTTACTGTCTTTGCCACCCAGTTTAATATTCAATTAAGTGGTATACTTTCCTGTAAAGTGCTATACTTACATTGTTTCTTAATGTCAGGTTGATATCCTTGTAGTAAGGTGAATCATAGTATTGGTGCCTGATAAATTAATCACTTGCATTTGTACATCATTGCTATATATGGTAAGCGCTAATTTTGGACAGGTTTTGATTTGTAATTTGTCTTTGACATTACTAGCTGAGTGACCTGTAGCAAGTTACTTATTTGATGGAAGACTAAATGTTACCTTTCTATAGAAGGATATATACAATACATTGTTGTGTATTATCACAGACAATGATAGCTGTTATTAATTAATGTTATAATTTTCACATTTGCATTAGTTTCCTCCTAAAGCTGACACTCTGGCCTACTTTCATAATAATTTTATGGGCTTATTTCTCTTGAATTGTAATTTACTGGAGAAGTATTTAATGCTGTGAAAGCAATAAATATTTATCTTTGTATTAAACCCCAAAAGTTTGTATTAAAAGCTCTCTAAACGTAAATGTTGGTCAGCTTTGCAGAATCTTTTATCAGGCTAACAGAGCACAATTGGACAAAATATAACTTTAGTTTTTGTCATTTGTTTGCTTGTAACATAGAGACCAGCCTTATGTAGTCTCATACACAGAGGAAGTAGAGACCTACTCTGTCACTGTCTGCATTCCATTGTTCAGTAGTGCTTAGAAGTGGAAGGTTGAAAGGAAAAGGAAAAGTGGGAGAAATCTTCCATTCCTATACATTATCCTTAAAATCTGATATAGTAAATGGGTTTCTCTTCTTAGATGCTAATTTCCTAGGAGCTTCTCACTGTAATCTGCTAGATTCCTTTTTTCTGTTATATTTTCGTTTCCAAATAGAGAACTCCATAGATCCATTTTGCCTTCTTATGAACCTCTTTTCCTGCAGTCTCACTGAAAGATGCCACATGTTTTTTGTGAAATTCTTAAATACACCTGATTTGATTTCTTTCTTTCTTAAACTTGAGAATTCTCTATTCATTTCTTTAGTGTCTAGGCAATTGACCAATGCCTGGAAAGTAGTACTTTCTTTTATTACAGCAGTTCTCAAATTCTTTGGTCTCAGGATCCCTTTATACTCTTGAAAATTATTGACAACTCCAAAGAACTACTTATGTGGGTTATATCTATTGATACTCACTTTATTAAAAGTTAAAGCAATATAAAAGAATTTATTATTTCAAAATAATGGCAAACCTAGTATATGTTAACATAAATTACATATTTTTATGAAAATCATTATTTACAAAACAAATTTGGTGAGAATGATGTTTTATATATTTTGTATTATATCTATATTTTATAAACTTTTATTTGTGGAGTTTACTGTTTGGCCTGATGGAAAGCAGCTGGACCCTCATATCTGTTTCTACATTCAATCTACTGCAGTAGGTTGTTTTAATTGACATACATGATGAAAATCTAGCCTCAGATAGGGAGGTAGGTAGGTAGGTAGAAAAAGGGAGCAGTATTTTAATAGCCTTTGCAGATAAATGCCAACATTTAACAACTGGTAGTTTTAAGATTAATTGCAGTGTGAATTCTGAAACAATATCAATGAACTTTGATAGTGTTACATTAGAATGCATTTGCCTGTCACTTTAAATACATCTTTTACTCGTGTAGGATTTTGTAATGTTGAATTAGTTTTTTAGAAAATACTAATTCACTGAGTTATGCATTTTTAAAATGTTAACCTTAATATTATGAAAATCAGATTAACATGTTGGTACAATATCTAGATTGTGCATTTAATAATATTGCTAATTTCCTAGGAGCTTTTCACTGCAACCTGCCAGATGCCTTTTTTCTGTTATAATTTAGTCCAAAAAATCTAAGTATTAGGGAGCTCTTAAGCTCACAGGAATGGATATAAGTTTTTCAAAATTCTTGAATACTCTGTTATCATCGTCGCAGATATCATGAATTGTTTTCCCTGAAGTGACAGTCTCAGTTTGTTTGCATTTGAGAAATTGTTGGCCAAGTATCTAACAACTATAGTTAGTTGGCCAGTTCTTTCAAGTGAAAATGAAAAAAATAGCTAACTCACCTTGCAAAGCAAACAGTCACACAAGTGGTTTTCCTTGACATAACTGTCACCATTGTATATCTGTCTTTAACAGAAGTGCTATATATATGAATTTTATATTTCATCACTCAGATTATATTCAGGGCTGAGATTTAATAAAAGTAGTTATGTTTTACTTCTTCATCAAGGACATTCTCAGATGAAACTGGCTTTCTACTTCAAGAGGGTGGTAGTAAAGAATACAGTGACTACTAGTGAAGTTTGGTGCCTCAGTTAGTGCTTGGATTACAGCAGTTTTAAACCCCGTTGCTTTTGGATCATCATCACAGATGTCAGCACAGTTAAAAGGCAGATACTGTCTTGTTATTATTATGAAAATCGTTTTGACCTCACAGAGCACCTGAGACACCTCAGATCCTCCTTGGACTCCTAGATCATGCTTTGAAACCACTACTTTATTCAGTTAATGAAATCCAATTGTCCTTGTCTGAGTGATTTTAATAAGTAGATTCTAAAGTGAAGAGCTGAGAAGAGGATGATGTAAATGATTAGACAATTTATTTGACCTTCATTGTTTTCTAAAACATTTTTCTAGAGTTGGAAAAAAATGGCCCCAGCAGGAAGAGGGCACAGCTTTAATAATTAGCACTTTAGACTGACCCAGGTGTACTTGTGTTTTAGATCTTAACAGCATTTGGGAAAACAGCAGGAGTGCTTGTCTTCCTACTATTGAATACTAAATAGTTTCTTCTTTTAAAAGTCTGTCTAAGCCATGTTGCATAGTAATAAACTAGATACTTTAGATTATCTCTTGAATTCACTTTTGTTAGAAATATTCTTGAAATTTGTATGTCAGATAAGGGCTGAATGGCTCCTCTTCATTTTTACAAAATGATTTGTTTCTCATAATATGAAGTTCTCTGCTTACTTTCATTATGTGTCTCCGGATTTATACTGCTTAGTTAAATATGAAGAAATTAGAATTTTTCTTAAAATTAATTTATTCCAGAACTTTGTATTAAAAGCTCTCTGATTATAATAGAAATGCAAAAGTAAAGAGTTGGTCAGGTTTGCAGAATCTTTTACCAGGCTAACAGAGCACAGCTGGACAAAATATAATTTTAGTTTTTGTCATTTGTTTGCTTTTAGCGTAAAGACTGGCCTTATGTAGTCTCATATATATCACTGTTTTCATCCAGTTCTGAATATATCATTTGTATTTTTAAAAGTGATAATCCAGTACAGTGCTTGTCTTACCAGTTGTCTTAAAGGCTTTTAAACTTCTGTCTCTGTTTTATGTATGAAAAGTCTTTGGATTTATTTTAATGTTCAATTAGTAGTTATACATGTTAATAAAAATCTCATTACTGTTTATTTCACGTGAACACTAAATTATGCAATTATTTTCTCTCCCTTTGTCTTTCTTAGTACATTCTTGTTTTCTGTATCTAGCCTTAATTTTTTTTATAATGGACGAACTTCTTTCTGATGATAAAACAATATTTTGACTCCCATATGCTAGCTTCTATTCTTAATATTTTCCCAGTGCTCTTGCTCTTTTCAAAAACCGTCATCTACTTTTTTTGTTGTTGTTTTTCTCATCTCCTTGTTTCATGGCCACTTTTTATGTGGCAAAAGAATGTTACATATGGCTCTCTCTAGTCATATCAGTTGTAATCCTTTTTCACCACCTAGGTAATAACACAAGGCTTGGTGGTTATCTTTGTTGGCTGGTAAACTGTTATACCACCGTGGATTTCAATGAACTGGGACTGGGAATTATCTTCTTAGAATGAAATACATACATCTGACTTGCACATTATTTTTTCCCTAAACTTTGTACTTTACAGAAATTCTTGATGAGGGAGACAGTGACTCAAATACAGACCAAGATGCTGGGAGTAGTGAAGAGGAAGAGGAAGAAGAAGAGGAAGAGGGAGAAGAAGATGAAGAAGGTAAACATGTAGCATATTCAAATAATATATAAGATACTCTAAAATTAAATTAATTGTAGTATTACTTCTAAAACAGTAGTTCTTGTTGGGGAGAGCGAGGAGGGATGCTGATGGCATCTAGTGGGTGAAGACTAGGGCTGCTGTTAAACAGCCTCCAAACCACAGGACAAGATGTGATTCAGCCCAAAATTTCAGCAACAAGATATGATCTAGCCCAAAATTCCAGTGTTGCCAAGGTTGAGAAACTGCTCAAAAAGTATTTAACAGATTCTTTTTTTAGCATCAGCACAATTTTAATTTAGTATATTATGCCTTTGCTTATATTATAGACTATGAAAACATGTATTCATACTGAGTGCATGTGATTTATGTAGCCCTGGCAGGAATGTGACAAATGAGAGTGACTGGATATTTGCCATTCATTTTGGCAAAATAGAGTGGGGAGGCCAAAAGCTGTATTTGCACAGAAGTAATATGTTTTTCCTCTTCAGCTTTGATTACATTATTTCACAGAAATAAGCTCAGAACTTTACTTTGGTTAAGGCACAGTTAATATATCAGAACATACATAAAGTGTTCATTATTCACATGTATTACGTGTATGAAGATATTAAAAGTTTATCTTTGCCTTTTAGGGTATAATATATACTTCTGTCTTATAGTACAATTGTTCTTCTATAACATATTTTGTAAAAATAGATTTAATTTTTTCTAATTTTTTAATTGAAATCATCTATGTACTACATTTTCCTTTAGAATTACCTTGTTTTATATGAAAATACTATTCAAATAAAAGCTATTACATATTTATAAGGAAAGTTTTTATGCATTAAATAAGAGAAAATTTTGACAAATACACATATTTATGTTGGACTCATTCAACCTGTTATGATGATCCAGTGTTCTCTGAAGCTCAATTTTTACCTCTGAGTTATAGGTGCTTCTAAAGTGTCAATATTGTTTATAACTTTAGAAATAATATTTTACCAAACAACAGGATGAGTGCAGCCTTTCATAGTGTCTAAATGAGCAGATGACAGAGAAAAAAAAATAGTTTTCTTGGCTTGGTTCTGAACTTCTTTGAGCTAACATTTACGATACAGCAAAAGACTTGAAATAGCTACCTTTAATTCTGTAAATACTAATTTGCACAGTTAAAAAAAGGTATTATTAAATTCATATTGATTCTAAATAGATTTATGAAGAAAATACAGCGATACATTTTAGCTTCTTCACATTTATTTTTGCAGTGTTGTAATTTTGTTATGTTTCTTTCAGGACAAAAAGTGACTATTCATGACAAAACAGAAATTAATCTGGTCTCATTTCGTCGTACAATTTATCTTGCTATTCAGTCAAGGTAAGAGATCATCTCTTAGTTGTTCCTTTATTTTTTTTTGATAAGGGATGGGTAAGGATATCAGAGATACATTTTGGGATCTCATAACAGAAAACTGCACACCATTTCTAATTCTTAGACTGCCTACCTCTCTCTCCCATCCCATGCCCAAGCTCATAGTTCCCTTCTGTTGGTTCTTTACTTTACAGACAAATTGTCTTTACTTAATTGGAAGGTCGAATTGTGTTACATAATTAAATGGTATTTTAGCTATATCATTTCTTATAGTTAAGTGCCACTAATAAAAACCTGAAAATAATTCTGTTTTATAAGATAGCAGAGTATTGAATTGTATAATGAAAATTTAATATTTAACATTTGTAAAATTTGGTTTCTAGTTCTGGTTCTAGGCAGAGAAGCACTGTTGTGATGACTGTTAGACAGTGATTTGCTCTGCAGATGTAAATGAATATAAACAGAAACAGGAATTAAACGTAGGAAGGTTTTGAGGACTCTTTGAAGTAATGCTAAGTAAGAAGTAGTGTGATATGATGTCCTGAAAACAAAACCTATTCCCTTTGAAGGCTGTGAATTTGGTTTTGAAGAGAAATAAATGAGGATGTTAAATCTCAGTCCATCTGTTACTTTATATGCGAATCAACCTATTGATTTAATGGGCACAGTGTTTACATTTTACACTGGAGGAGAAATGTTTCCTCAGTTTTGTTTCATTACTAGTATATTTCCATTTAGTATGATGTAATAGCAATAATGATTCATAAGTAGGAGTCATCTGTTTTCAGTCTGAACAATTTTTGGCTTTAGGTTTATCTTCAAATACAGGAATGTTAAACTGCAAAACATGGGTTGGGAATTTTTTTGGCTTCATCCTTACTGGTTTTCTCTTCACATAAAAAAGTATTAAATATTTTTTCATATAAACTTAAAGTGAAAGATGATAAATATTTTGTCAGAGGTAAAGTTTGACCTTTCATTTGTTTTTCCTTTTTCAGAAATCCAACAGTAATCAGTTGTGAGCAGCAGATTTACTGTGTTAGTGTTGCAGTTAACATTAACTTTGAAGAGTTCCAGTGGAGCTCTTTGAATAATTATTTAAAAGAAATGTAACCTTGATAATCTCTGAATCACACAAAAGACTTGAAAAATTAAAGCATTAAAACACAAGTAATAGCCACTATTACATAGTGGTATCAGTCCCTAGTAGCAGTAACTCCTGTCTTATGTGTTGATTTTCTGTGGGGATTTTTTGTTATTTTTCTAAATATTACTAATTTTAATTAGTTAATTTTTATTTATAATTTACACATAATAGTTGTACATATTTATAGCCTAAGGGTGATGTTTCAAGACATATATACATTGTATAATCATATCAGGGTACTTACCTTATTTCTCTCTTTAAAGCTTCATCATTTTATGATGACAACATTCAAATCTAGCTACGTTGTTATTTGCTATAGTCACCCTGCTATGTAATGTGAATCAGGGGCTTACTGTTTATGCTATTTGACCCTTGTTTTTCATTTCTGTATTTCCTAAACATATAAATGTGGACACATAATTATATACAGAATTGTTTGTTGCAAAAGCAAAAATGGAGACAATCTTATTTTTCACCACAATCAAAATGTTCAGTCTATGCCACCACTGAAAATTAGGTTAATAGAGAATTGTTTTAAATGAGCAAACAGTCTGATGTAATCTTAGGTGGGATAAAAACTATATAACTATATAGAATTGTGCTTGTAGTATTTTCCTAACTGTAAAAATAGATGGATTCTAGAAATAATATGTTAACATATCAGTAGTGATTATTTTGACATGAGGCTGGACTAACAGATACTTTAGTGTTTATCTTCAGTTTTTGTATTTTTCAAAAGCTTTTTGTTTATTATATACCAGGCTAAAAATCAAGAATAGGATGTAATCATCAAGCCAGGTGGCGATAAGGGCATCTTAAACAGTCTACTTGAAAATCTTGTGAACAAAAACTTAGTTCTGGCAACTGAACTGTGTGAAAATTTTATTTTTTTAATTTGTTTTTGTTGACTGTTACCACCAGTAGTCTTATCTTCCTTCTGGTATGGCCCCCTAAATTACCCATTTTTTATATGCATGAAACATTAAACTACACAATTGCCTTGGCTGTTAAAGATAAAGCATTCCTGTTTGTTCTTGCATTTAAATGACATTCCAGTCTGATTTTACCTTTTTGAAGTTGTAACTAAATGAGAGGGAGATGGACTTCCATGTCCTCACCTGTTCAAAGTTTCTGAAATTGGACACATCAACAAAACCACTTTGTAAACCATCATGTGAACAAAACAGTAATTCAGTAAATGTCTTCTTTTTTCTTTACCCTCCCCTCAATCGCTATTTATTTGTGTTAAACCTGAGACTCATTTGGTTTAGCAATCTAAGATGAGAAGTAAAATATCAACAAAATTTAATTCATTTAATATTCGTAATTAGTACAGCCTAAAAACTATCTTGGTGTAGGGAGTCATTAAGTACTTTCAAAATAAAACAAGAACAAGAACAACAAACTGTCTTATAGCTAGCTTTCTCCCTGATACTTCACTTACTAGATAAAAGGAAAGTAGTAACATTTCTTCATCAACTACTTGACTGTTTTTCAGAAATTTCAGGATTTTATCTCAGTACTAATTTTGTTTTTTTAAAAAGGTAGAAAAGAAGTCACATCTGTTTTAAATGTTTTTTGTTTTGCTGTATTATTAAAGTTTATCGGTTACCGTTTAGTATTTTAATCTTAACGTTAGATACTGTTTAATATTCTCTGTTATCTAATCCCTTTCCTGGTAGGTTTTTTTCTTTATTTCAATGCCTTGTATCATCCTGGATTATTACCCTGTTGTGCTTAGGAAACCTTTTAAGTAATAGAAGCTGAGAAATACAGATGAACTGCAAAACTAAGTCCATAATCACCATATTTCAATTAGTGATTTTATGCCGTGTTATCAAAAATAAAGGTGTGGGCATTCCACAGAAATGCCAATGTAGTAGCATTATTTATCAATCAATAAAGCAACTAACAAATTGAGTTTGCCAATTCTCTTAGGTGAACTATGCTGATGATATTTTAAAATCTGTTCAGATGAATACTGGGCATTTTTTTCTTGCAAGTTTTTTTTATTTACTGTTTTTGTATGTGGTAGGATGTGTTTAGGATGAACCAAGCTAACTTGCAAAAGTAGTGAGTAAGCACTAACGTCATGCTGAGCTCTTGGAACATCTTTTACCTCTTGGAAGCAGTATAGAAAAATGAAAGAAATTTGCAATCTTTAGTAAAAGTAGGTAGAGTTATGATAGAGTAATGTATCATTTACTCTTCCACACTGAGATTTTAATGTAAGCAGAGAAACTTGACCTATGTTTACTCCTGTTTTAATTACGACTTTTCCTAGTTCCTCTAAACATATAATATACATTTCAAGATATGACTTATCAAATTAAATATTAATTATAGCCTTTTCTTCTGAAATATTGAGTGAGGAAGTATAAATATTCCTGTGTTCAAGTTCTACTTCCAGGACTATGTGGCCAGGAGCAAGTTTCAAACACAAAATACCTGAGTCTCATTTTTCTCATCTATAAAAAGAGGATCTAATTAGATCGTCTGTAAATCCTTCTGAAATCCTATGTATAAACCTAAATCAATATAGTAGCCTATAGGTGTTTTTACCTCCGGTTCTTTCTAATTTAGGTGTACATTTGTGAATAGGAATGCATTTCTTAAAAATTTTAGTTATAATTATTTATTTTAAAGAAGTATTAACATTTTAAAGACTTTATTTCTTTGTCCTCATTGTTAACCATCCTAACTGTTGTTTTATCTAAGCTTTTGAACAGAGTTGATTTTTTCTGTCTTAGATTTACTTAACAACAACTAAATGTAGAACAGAACAGCTAGGTCTCTTGAAAACCTTGAGCATTGGGAAATACTTCATGAGATCTGGGACCTAGTTACCCAGATTTAGAGTACTTAGACTTGTTCTGTAATATGGAATTATCAAGTCAGAACAGTTAATAAATTCTTTATGTATGGTTATTATCCTTCAGTGCTTGAAGGAAAAGATATTGCTAACACTTAAGAATTTACTGCCATCCAGGAGAATTGCCTGAACCCAGGAGGCGGAGGTTGCAGTGAGATTGTGCCATTGCACTCCAGCCTGGGTAACGAGCAAAACTTCGTCTCAAAAAAAAAAAAAAAAGAAGAATTTACTGCCATCATACTTGAGTGCCAGTTTGTAGTGGGAAAACTTTAGATAAGCGTATATGATGGCAGATATGAGAGAAACTTACACATCGTGTGTTTTGTTTCTTCACTTTAAAATGAAGAAAATCATATAGATTAGAAACCCTTCTATCTGATGAGTTATAGCTTGAGGATGGTTGGTTTGAGGGAATAATATAATTCAGTGCATATAACTCTTTTATTTTTATTTTTGCCTTTAAGATTGATGTTTTATTCACATGCTATGATATTCACCCTTTTAAAGTGTACATTCACAGCCATATAACAACTGTTCAGTCAACAATGGACCACATAGGCAATGGTAGTCTCATAAAATTATAATACTGTACTTTCACTATACCTTTTCTATGTTTAGGTGTATTTATATACGCAAATACTTACCATTGTGTTGCAGTTTCCTACAATATTCAGAAATACGGTAACATGCTGGATAGGTTTCTAGCCTAGGGGCAACAGCCATAGCATATAGCCTAGGTAAATTAGGTTGTACCATCTAGGATCGGGTAAATGCACTCTATGATGTTCGCATATTAAATTTCTTAAGAATGCATTTCTCAGAAGATAACCCTGTTACTAAGTGATGCATGACTGGAAGTAGTTTTAGTATATTCACAGAGTTGTACAATGATCATCATTATACAATGCCGGAACATTTTTATTACTCTAAACTAAATCCTGAGCCTATTAGCAGTCACTTCCTACTCATTTTATCTACTTTCTGTGTCCATAGATTTGTCTCTTCTGAACATTTTATGTAAATGGGATCATACTATATGTAGTCTGTGTCTGGATTCTTTCACTTAGCATAATTCAAGGATTCATCCATGTTGCATATATTGGCACTTCGTTCTCTGTCAAGAGCTATATTTTCTTCATATACCACAGTACAACAATATGAAATTACAGTTAAAAAAGGTTACTTATGTTATTAAACTAAGTTTCTTGTTCGTACAGTCTATATTGCAAGCTTTTAACCTATTGTGATCATTTCCACAGTTTAGATTTTGAAGAATGTGCTCACAAATTGCTGAAAATGGAGTTTCCTGAAAGCCAAACAGTATGTTAATACTTCTTTTCCATTAGGAAATGTATATATTGATTTTTAAAATGGTTAAGGCTGTTAATGAGTAAATATTGTGAATTGAAGCAATACCTCAATGCTAAATACTAATTTTTTAAATGTAGGTTTTGTATCATTTTAGAATAACTGCAGTGTTTCAGTTGTGCTACTCACTCCAGTGAATTAAATTTTCTGCTCGAACGGGATATGGTAAAAAGATAGTCTCTGAAACACTGCACTTTACATAGAATTTCTGAGTTATTGCCTATAAATCAAATTGTGACTTAAATATAATCAGAAATTTGTTCTTTAATGGATTATGTGGTCCATCTTCTTGATGCACTATAGGGGTATCCAAACTTTTGGCTTCTCTGGGCCACATTGGAAGAAGAATTGTCTTGGGCCACACATAAAATGCACTAACATTAACAATAGCTGATGAGCTAAAACAAACAAACAAAATTCATAAAAAGCATCATAATGTAATTTTTTCATTTTTCTTTTATTTTTTTATTTTTGAGACTCAATCTCTGCCTCCCAGGTTCAAGCAATTCTCCTGCCTCAGCCTCCCAAGTAACTGGGATTATAGGTGCCTACTACCACGCCCGGCTAATTTTTGTATTTTTAATAGAGACAGGATTTCACCATGTTGGCCAGGCTGGTCTCCAATTCCTGGCCTCAGGTGGTCTGCCCACCTCGGCCTCCCAAAGCACTGGAATTACAGGTGTGAGCCACCATGCCTATGCTTCATTCAATAATTCCTTAAATGAAAATTTATTCAGCAGATACTATGTGTTAGGCATTTCACAAGATAGCTCCATCTTGGCCCCATGGGACTCACTATCTTACAGCTTGGTATACTTCACTTCTCAAAGTATCAGAACCCTAATGCCAAGGATAATGAAGATCAGATTAAGTAGATAAAGTTGCTTTTTCCTCTTTTTTTTTTTTTTTAATGTATACTATATATATTGCTTCCTTCCCATCTAGATAATACATCCTTAGAACCTGAGCCAAAGCTTTGGTGATTTTGTTTTTCTCACTTTTCTTTACTTGTGGTAGACCTGGCACAGACGCTAGAGTGAATGTATCAGCTCTGATGGGCTGTTCAGTTTCTGGTTCTTCTAGGTCTTGATTATCTGATCTAAGTTACTGTTAGATATAAATTCTTTGTCCTAAGTCTTTAAAAATGATGTGTTATAGAGATTGGCAACCTGTGGCAGAGGCCTGCTGCCTGATTTTATGAATAAAGTTTTATTGGAATGTAGCAAGACTTATTTATTGGTACATTGTCAATGGCTCTTTTCACATCACAGCCACAGAAGAAGTAGTTTTGACAGAGACCCATATGAACTCTTTTTTCATTTTGTCTCCATTCACCTTATGTTGCTTGAGTTTTTTCATCCATGACATTACTGTCATCAATACCTATCTCATTAGAATAATGTCAGGAATTCATATAATATTTAAAAATAATTTGTTATGTCAAAATCATCTGTGATGATAATATTTCTTGACTGTGAATTTATCCATTAGTTTAAGAGAATTTTCAGAGAGGTTTACATGGAACCTGAATAGGTAATTGGAACAATTTACTAGTAGTTATGGAATGATTCCATTTATTTGTATAGATCCATATAGATAGGTCTATATGAATAACATTTATTTTGAGGTGAGAAGATTCAGCCGCAGAGGTTTTTTTTTTAATGTTTCTTTATCAACCAAAGGGTCATTTATGTTAACGTTGAAGTTGTACCCACTTAAACCTCTGTAAAGACTCATAATGGTCTGCCTTTTCCATACTAAATATATTCCTTAGCAATTGAGTTTATATCCTTGGGAGAAATGTAACTGAATTGTTAGATGTTTTGGTGACTCTTCTATTTAAAAGAATTCTGCATAGAATCCTTCAAGAATGCAGTGTATTAAATCTCTCCCTCATATGTCTGTTTCATATTCTAGGTTTTCTTGATGTGGTTCATACTTATCATGAATTTAGAATTTTATAATTAATATAATTAGCATAAATGACCATGGAAGCTGTCATCCGGACCCAAGGCTTTAAAAAATTATGAGCTTAACATAGATTGAGGTTTTTATTTTACTTACAAAGTTTTTGAAGTTTTAAACTTTTAAAAATGCAGGCAGTCACTATCATATCAGTAAATTATCATACAATATTTAGTCTCTTTGTGTTTTGACTCATTAATTTATTTTTTTTCACAAATAGAAAGAACTCTGCAACATGATACTTGATTGCTGTGCCCAGCAGAGGACGTATGAAAAATTTTTTGGCTTATTAGCTGGGGTGAGTTCCGGCCTCTACTAAGGGAATTCTTAGAATGAATATTGTAAATTAATGATTTCTGCTTTATGGTCAGGTCTCATATAACAACATATTAATATTTTTGCTAAAAGTAAATTATTCTCTCCTTCCTTAGGTTTCCTGCTCTCTTCACCTTCCTTCTTTTCTGATTCATTTTTGCAGTGCTTTAATTTTGTATATCACTTTTCCAGAGCTTTTTGGAACTCTCCATGCTTTGTAACAATTTCCCAATAGAAGACAGTTAAATACTATCTTTTCAAAATCTCAAAGCAGTTTCGAAAGTCAAGTACGCGTTCAGACAACACAATTAAAGCATGATCTAAAATGTTTTTTTAAAATCTAAGCTCTACCCACATATGATCGGCTACATGTATAATTTTGTTTTAGCATGTAAATCTCAGGTAATTAGAAACCATATACATTTTTTAAGTTTTGATTCAATAAATTTAGGATTTAATATGCTCATAATTGTATTAACATTCAGTTTTTAATGTACTGATTTTTTATTTATTAGCGATTTTGCATGCTAAAAAAAGAGTACATGGAATCCTTTGAGAGTATATTCAAAGAACAGTACGATACCATCCATCGCTTGGAAACAAACAAATTGAGAAATGTTGCTAAGATGTTTGCTCACCTTTTATACACTGATTCACTTCCATGGAGTGTAAGTACATGGGTCAATATTTATACTTCTTACCTAATTCCCTATTATTCTCAAATAGATTTTAGTATAAGCTAGCCATATTTATCCTATTATGAAATGTGCTTTAAAATTAAATATGTAGAACTCCTGTCTTTGAGATTATCTTTATGTAATATGGAATCAGAAAGCTAGGTAAATAATTAACAAATAATACTATCTTTATATTATATTAACAGTCCAAACATGCTGATGTTTCAATAGTGATGGCTAGGAGTGTCTTCAGGAAAAATACTGCAGATTTTCATCTTCTCTGTCTACATACACATGCATGCACGCTTATATCTACATATGCCACTATTTTGGTGGTAAATGTATCTCTGAATTACTCTCCCTTGATTCCTGAGGGAATAACTCTTCATGGATCCTCTTGTTAGGTTCAAGGAAAATGATTGTCCTAGAAGGATATGTCCTTTTCAGCAGATACTGAATTTGAGTAAGCCATAGAGAAGATATCCTAGGGTCATAGAACAAAGAGAGATATATTCTTGATGGGGAAATGTGCACTGGATTGAAATTTGAAAGGCATTAAGTAAGGTGGCATTTATTTTACAGCTGCTATTCAACCGCTGTTATTTAGCCACCATTTATATATCCAGTCATTTGAGAGAGGTACTGGGTATGAGTGAATTAAATACGATCCCTCCTTTCAAGGGGGTTAACATAAGAGCAGAGGTAAGATATGCCCATAGCAGTGATACAAACAAAAAGTCATAGATCCTAAGAAAAGCAAAGTTGCTAAAGGAATTAAAAAGAAAGAAAGAGAAGAAATTACATCCAGGAGGAAAGAACAGGATCATCTTGTAGAATGCCATCCTACTAATGGTAAAATGAGGCAATATCTCAAACTTAACAAACATTGGATAGATTTTTATACTATTTTAAGTAGTAAGTATGTCCAGCTACCTTAATAGGCATTTGTAATCTAACCCAGGTGGCTAATTGTAATAATTTTTTACTTCTTTTTGTTCCCTCTTTAAGAAAATGAAATCAGAATTTTAAACAATTAACTAACTAATGGGCTCCTGGAACACATAACTCATAAAAACTGGAGGTTACTATTATTTTTATTTGCCCTAAAAATATTTCTTTAGACATTTCACTTTTTAAGCCACAGTCTTAATATTCAGAATAAACCATCATACTTTTTTTTAATCATATATGTGCTATACAGAATTGTAGCCTAATGTGCTAAGTGGCATTTTACCCCACACCCTCATATACACCACATTTTGATGAGTAAGTTTTAATAGCTAGTAATCTTTACCATTATCCACTTAAGAGAGGATATCTTCTTTGCTATAACAAGCGCATTACCCGAAACAGAGAATGAAATCTATTTCTGTAGCATCTTAACATTTTTAAAGTTAATATAGAGAAGTAGTTTTAAATTTTTATGTCAGCCTAAGGAGAGATATTCAGAGAGAACTAGGGTTGCAGTTGGGAAAAAATAGTAATTTTGAGAAACACTTAAACCTACAGATATTGGTCAGTCTTTTACAAATTAAAATATAATTGTCTTTTTAAATTTTAATTTTCAGGTTCTTGAATGTATAAAACTGAGTGAGGAAACCACTACATCATCCAGTAGAATTTTTGTGAAAATATTTTTTCAGGAACTATGTGAATACATGGGTCTTCCTAAACTTAATGCAAGATTAAAGGATGAGTAAGTTTCTCATTAAGCACTTTTCATTCTTGTTGACCTCAGGTCTTCTCTCATTATAGCAGACATAAGCCTATCCAAGATTGTAAAACAAGAGCTGAGCCCCCTGGGACTTTCTTCATTCCTTAATCACTACTTTGGATCTAATGTTATGTTGCACAGGACAACATGCAACTTTTAGTGGCGGTTTTTAGTTTAAGTGGAGTTCAAATTAGTGCATTTTTCAAATTTTCTTAGAAAAGAATTATTTTTACATGCTCACTTGAATTCTCCAGTGATATTTATAATTTTATTTTCTTTTTACCCTAATATTAAGCCTTCAAATGGTAACTAATATTATCAGTGGACAGTTTTGAGTATATATGGCATCTATTAATAATAGTTCAAATTATTACATGGAAATAGAGTCTTATTTCAGGACTAGTATATAATCCTCTCTCACCTTTCTTATTTCCTATTTAGGTTGGCTTCCATTGACACTACTGAAATCATCCTTTCAGATTTCTCAGTGACCACCTGCCATATTCAGTCATCTTTCCCTCTTTTTTTTTTTTCCAATTATCTTTCTCAATCTGCATGCCCCTTCACTTCTGTGACTCACTTACACATTTGACCACCTGCTCACTTGGCTCCTCACTTTCTGTCAGTTCCTCTCTCAGTCTCTTCTTCAGCCTGCCTCTTCAGTGTTCCTGAGTTGCACACACTGCCTGAGGGCCATTCCATCCACTTCTCGTGGCTTCATGTATTTACTCATTTGGCCCCTATCTACTTGACCAGGCTCATCTTCTCTCTCTTCAGCAAGCTGCACTCCAGCCACATTGCCAAGCTTGTTAAACACATCTGTCTCTTTCATGTTTCCTTACTTCTATTTCCACTGCTGGCATTTTCCTCTTTTCTTGATCTGTCTGGCAAACTCTTAATCATTCTTCTTATATTTTACCTTTTCCTGTCAGAAAGTTTTTCCTGACTCCACTTGAGTTGTGATTCAGTGTGGTGCTGAAAACCAAATGTCCAAAACCACCTTGTATTGTTAGTGTCTTTCTGGTTGTCTCACTTCATAGATATTGTAATTATATGGTCTTCATCCTTGATTTCTCCCTTTTGTTGACTACTTCCACCTCTCCCCCTGTACTTTGTACAGTTCTATGTATGTGTGTGTGTGCATGTACGTAAACAGAGGAGGTTTTTAAAATTTTTTTGTACATATACTCACTATATATGCGTGCATGTGTGTTTATATATACATTATACATATATTCACACACATGTATATATATATATGTGTGTGTGTGTATATATATTTATCTTTTCTGTATGTGTATAGAAAAGTTTTTTAAAAACCTCCTCCATTGTATAATGACAGAAATCAAGTTCGGTAAATTATTATTTGACCCTACTCATTTCATTTAGATAGCACATAGCCTAACCTAATAAATGACATCAACTAGTTACTTGGTTGTAATTCATTTAGTAATTTAATATATGAAAAATGTGAAAAATGACTGTGTAAGGAATTTTGCATTTTTATCTTTAAGCAATCTGTTTTCTTTTTTTTATTTATTTTTGTTTTTAGAACCCTACAGCCATTCTTTGAAGGTTTATTACCCCGAGATAATCCAAGAAACACTCGATTTGCCATCAACTTCTTTACTTCTATAGGTCTTGGAGGTTTAACGTAAGGATTATTCTCAGAATTTTATTTTCAGATTGTAAAATTAACTCAGAATTGTCTTTGAAATAGAATCTAACAGATTATATTTTAAATTAGGGATGAACTACGTGAGCATCTCAAAAATACACCAAAGGTCGTTGTGGCACAGAAACCAGATGTTGAGCAAAATAAATCCTCCCCATCCTCTTCCTCTTCAGCGTCCTCCTCTTCAGAGTCTGACTCCTCTGACTCCGAGTCTGACAGCAGTGGTAGCAGTTCAGAATCTTCCAGTGAAGAGAGCGATTCTGCATCTATCGGTAGTCATAGCTCTGCCTCAGGTATTGATGCTCTTTTGTAATTTGGCTTGCTCTTTTTTTAATAAATATATTGCTGATATTTATGAAGGAAGAAAATGATTAGATTGCTTATTTTAGAGATCAGTTGTTTAAAAGCCACAATTAATACAAATGGTTCTGTCTATCATTGTTGCAGTCTGTGGTGTAGTACAACATTTATAATGCTGGGATTACCTTTTGATATCCTCATTATAGAAATGAAAATATTTCATTGGAAAATACTTATTTGAGTTATGACTGAAATACCATTCATAATGTTTGTAATCTAGTTTATAGAAGCTATCCTGATGTTTTTATTTTAAAGAAGATTTGAATTTTTACTTTTAATATTAAAGCTTTATGTTTGTAATTGACATATCAAACATTCAGTGTGGACCTCAGATGCCATATGAATGTTTATAGAGGGAACACATACGTATAGCTAGCACACAGATCAAGATATCCTGGTACCCCAGAAGTTCTCTGTATTCTGATTTGTAATTTCATAAATTAATTTTGCATGTTTTTAACCTTAGTATCATGTATTATGGACTCCTTTTTATTTCTGGCGTATATTTTTACCGTTATGTTTGTGAGATTTAGCTGCATTCCTGCATTTAGGTATGGTTAGTTCATTCATATTGCTGTGTAGTTTTCTACTATATGAATACCACAATATTTATCATTTTTACTCAACAGACTAGATTTATAAGTGGTATTTCCATGTATATTCTTGTATGTATCTTTTGATGACTTTATTTATTCACATTTCTACTGGGTATGTACCTATAGGTGGAGTCACTCTGTCATAAGATTTGCATATATTTAGCTTTAGTAAATACTGTCAGTTTTCCAACTGGTTATTCCAACTTACACAACCACCAGCTGTGTATAAGAGTTTATGTAGTTCTCATCCTTATTAATACTTCAAATTGGCCATCTATTTTCATTTTAGCCATTCGGATGGATGTGCAATGGTACTGCATTGTGGTTTTAGATTTAATTTGCATTGCAGCTAATGAAGTTAAACACTATTTTATACATTATTGGCCATTTGGATTTTTTTGGTCAAGTTATCAAATATTTTACTACTTTTTTTTTTGAGAGGGAGTCTTGCTCTGTCACCCAGGCTAGAGTGCAGTAGTGCAATCTCAGCTCACTGCAACCTCTGCCTCCTGGATTCAAGTGATTCTTCTTGAATCCCAAGTAGCTAGGGTTATAGGTGCCCACCACCGTGCCTGGCTAATTTTTGTATTTTTAGTAGAGACGGGGTTTCACCATGTTGTCCAGGCTGGTCTTGAACTCCTGACCTCGTAATCCACTGGCCTCAGCTTCTCAAAGTGCTGGGATTACAGGCGTGAGCCACCTCGCTCAGCCTTCGACTTTTTCTAATTAAGTTGCATTCTCTTTATATTTGTAAGTGTTCTTTACGTATTCTAGATAATGATATCTTTTGCACATATATGTATGGCAAATAACCAGTCCTATTCTTGTCTCTCTAGCCCTACAAGGCTACCAGAGCTTTGGTGTCCTTCTGTCCCTCACCAGCGTCCCTGAATCAGCAGATGCTCCCAGGGAGAAAGTGGCTGTAGAACATCAGCTTACTTCTCAATGCTTCTGCCTTCTCCTACATCTTGACCCCTCTAGTCCTTATTTTTCCACTATCTCTCTGATGCCTTTATATTTTTTACTTTGTAACTGTAACCTTTTATTTTGAACTAATTTTAGACTTAGGAAAGTAGCAAAAACAGTACAGAGAATTTCCATGTACTCCTCATCCAACTTCCCCTAATGGTAGCATCTTACATGATCATGGTTCATTTATCAAACAAGGAAATTAACATTGGAAAGGCATTATTGAGTAGACTACAGATAGGATTTGAAAACCAGTTTTTCCACTTACGTCCTTTTTCTTATTTTAGGATTCTCCTTACATTTAATTGTATTCTCAATTTTCTGCATTGTATGAAAGTGCCTCTCAAGCTTTTTCTGTTCTTAATAGCCTTGACACTGTTGAAGTCCTCTGGTCACTTATTTTGTAACCCGTCCCTCAGTATGGAGTTTCGTCTGATGTTTTCTCATTATTAGAATGAGGTTAGACATTTTTGGCAAGAGTACAGTGGAAACAATATGTTGTTCTTAGTGCATCTTATCAAGGGGTTCATAATTTTATTTTGGGTGACAGACTTGATCACTTGAAAAACGTGGTGTCCACTGGATGTCTTCAGGGAAACTATTTTTTTCTGTGAAAATATCTTATAGGGAGATAACTTGATAGTATGCAAATCTCTTTCTCCTCCAGCTTTTTACTCACTAATTTTAACATCCATTTTGGATCTTGTCTGCAACACTTATTTTTACTATGGTGTTTTCCTAATGGTGATTTTTTATTTGTTTTCTTCTACATCAAGTAATTGAATTTCTTCCGTAAGAAAACATTATCCCTCTTGTCTCATTTATTTATTTAGTCAACTGTATATATCAATATAGACACATGGTTATTTATCTTATCCTGTGGGTTAAAGTTTAGTACTGTCATTTATTTTGTTCAAATCATCTCAGCTTTGGCAATTAGGAGTGCCTTTCATTTGATTTCTGTGTACTTTTCAACGTTTTTCAATGAAACATTTAAAAATTTTATCTGGCATTTCTAGTTATTTTCAGCAGGAGCACAGGTTTTCCACAGTCTTCTCTATCCTGTATTAAAGTGGAAATACTGTAGTAAAAGATGTTTTCAAAGTTTGGTTCCGGTTCATAGTTTCTGAAAAGATCTGTGTTGTTTTACACAATGTCAGCTCTGTTTTCTTTCATTACAGTATCTTGGTCCAAGTAAGGGATTGTTGCTTACCCTACATGCATGTCATTTCTCATTTTGTTCTGTTTTGATGCAATATTTCATCCAATGTGGCATCAGCACTTTCTTCCCTCGCCTGAAATTGAAAGGCTAATCTTTGCACCTTTGTTCCATAGCTTGTTATATTTCAAAGTGTTTTACATATTGTGTGACATTCAGAATTCTGGGGTTGTCTGTTTTTTATATTATCAGAGAAAGATTATTTGCTTATAGGAACTTTAATTCTTGTATTTAAGTGTACAAACGTTGTTCATTTAACATTCACAATTTTTATATTCTGCAGAATTTGTTTTTTTCATGGTATCCATTTTGAGAACAGATGATAACACAGCATGAATTTCTTCAATAAGGAAGCTTGCTGATTTAAAATTAATTTGCCTTCTTATACTATTTCAGTAGATAACTTTGTTTTATTAATGAAATATTAAATAGCATAAGACCAGTATGAACTGCCCCAAAATTAGGAAATTGTAAAACAGACATAGCAAAGGGAGAAGAGACTACCTATTGTTATGTGGGTGGGTTTTTATACCAGGAAAGCCTGAGAGTAGTGTACAATAGAGTCAGGGGGACGTTGGTTTAGCACAGAGCCAGATGGTTTCTGCTTGGGTAGCTGCAGCTCAGCTGAGCTGTTTGATAGGAACCAGAGAAATAGGTCCTTAGTGGCAGACCAACTGACTGTACCATGTGCCAAGGGTAGGCATGTAGCAGAAGAAATACAGATTGGTACAGAGAGATTTAGGTAGAATTAGGGTGACAAGAGGCACTTTTCTATCATATTTTTCTCTTTCCTGCATATGTAAGAATTCGACAGACATTTTTATTATCTTAGCATTTTTGATTTATGCACCCAAATTAAGTAACGGATAAACTGATTAAATTTGTTTTGTTGCTTAAAGTGGTAAGTTATTTCAGTATAATCATTTCGTATTTATAGTTGGGATTATATCAGCAAAATTAAATTATTTGAGGTCTTTTTAGAAGAGTTTCTTCAGAAACTAAGCATTTGTGGCTCTAATAAAGCCTATGACTGTAAATCTTAACATATCTGCTCTTGTTGGTGCATTTAGTGTCTCTCTGCAAGTATCAGAGAGGAGAACTATTGTTTTGGCAGGAAGAGGCCTTTCATTGAGAAGTATATATTCATACTGTTAAGCAAACCCAGTTGTTCTACTCCTCCTATGTTTAGGAAGTGATTGCTAATTTGTGTTATCATTGTATTTCGATTAGGTACCACATCTGACATAATATTCCTATAAATAACACACATCAGACGGAATTTCAATTTTTTGATTAAATTTGTTAAGTGGAAATGTACTATTCGAGTCATTTTCTAAAAATTTTTACATTTGCTATAAAATTTCTTTTTACTGTCTTGAATCTAAAGATCAAAACAGTACTTTGGTAACTAATGTTGAGATATTATATATTCCCTCTCCTTTCTTCTTCCTTGACTTTCCTCCTTCCCTCCTTCTTCCCCTTCCTTCCCTTTTTTTTTTTTGGCAGAGTCCCACTTTGTTACCCAGGCTGGAGTGCAGTGCATACATGGATCACTCAACTTTTGCCTCCTGGGCTCAGTTGATCCTCTCACCTCAGTCTCCTGAGTGGCTGGGACTATAAGCGCATGCCACCACACCTGGCTAATTTTTGAGATTTTGTAGAGAAGGGGTTTCACTTCATTACCCAGGCTGGTCTGGAACTTCTGGGCTCAAGCAGTCCACCTCCCCACTGTCCCTGCTTCCAAAAGTGCTGGGATTACAGTCGTGATCTGCTGTGCCTGACCTGAGATGTCCTATATTCTTAAAAATTAAGCATTTGTTAAGACCCTGTGTCATCAGACCTTCTATTCAATCAATTTGGCTTTGCGTCCAGTTTATCTGAGTTAGTAAACCTACAGTGTATCTGTAAATGTGATTGTTGTAATTATGAAATTAAGATTGAAATAAAAGCTAACTGTCTTTTATTTTACATATGCAGCTAATGATGTAAGAAAGAAGGGACATGGGAAGACCAGAAGTAAAGAAGTAGATAAATTGATCAGAAACCAGCAAACAAATGATAGGAAACACAAAGAAAGAAGGCAAGAACAAAGGCACCAGGAAATAAGGACTGAGAGAGAAAGAAGATCAGAAAAACACAGAGATCAAAATTCAAGAGATTCAAATTGGAGAGATCCTATGACAAAGTACACATCAGACAAAGGTGTTCCTTCTGAACGAAATAACTACAATAGAGTTGTGAATGACATAGACCAAGAAATGCATATAGATTTGGAAAGTAAGCATGGTGACCCCAAAAAGAAGAGAGGAGACAGAAGTTCTTTTTCTGAAAATGAGAAGCATAGACACCGAAATAAGGATGGTGAAAATTTTAGAAGAAAAGATAGATCAAAGTCAAGGGAAACGAATAGAAAACACTCTGGCTCAAGAAGTGATGAAGATAGATATCAGAATGGTGCCGAGAGGCGATGGGAAAAATCTAACAGATACTCTGAACAATCCAGAGAATCAAAGAAAAATCAGGACCGGCGGAGAGAAAAGTCTCCAACTAAACAAAAATAATTCTACAAAACGACACAAACTGGACATGCCTTATATTCAGTTGAAGCATATTATTTTTTACTTTGATTGACAAACTTTATAGAGAATTCTTGTATAAACTAATGGTTTGTATTTGTAAATTTTAAAAATGTTTTCATGTTTTATAATTGATACATCTCAAGGCCCTACACATAAAATTATTTGAGAAGATTCACCAGAAATGGATGTAAGTCTCACTTATATTTTATGAATAAAATTATCAAATTGCTCATTGATTCAGTCATTTTTTTTAATTGACAAAATTTTTTTTGAATTGTTTAAGAAGCTGTTATAGTGAATTATTAGTGCTTTTTTATTTCTAACTGAAGACCGAAACAGGTGAACCTTCTCAGTTTAACATTTTTGCTTTGCTAATGAGATGTCATGAATCTTTTTCAAGTGGTCACTTTTTTAAACCAAAGGATTTATTACAGTTTTCATATTAGGCTTTGAACAAAGTAAGTAATGTGTAATTTGTTCACAAGTGTTGGTAAAGCTAGGTGTATGTTAGTCTTTAAACCAATACACAGTTATTTATAATTAGGACTACTCCCACAGGCAACATTTCTTCTCTCTGGACTGCTTGATATCATTTAAATGAAATTCTTTGTGATTAGTACATTTTTCTCGGCCTTGAAGTTTTGTCACTGTTGATGAATTAATATGTATTTAATTTTTAATTTTGATTAATAGATCATTGGAAAACTTAACGGTTGTGAGATATGCAAGCAGCCTAACTGTAATTTGTTTTTTTATACGAACTTTAAGGGTTCCATCATTGTAACTGTCACCGATTAATTAATATGACCATATTATTTATTACTTTTGAAATAAATATTGCCTCTGAGATCTTAGACTTGCTGGCAAACATTTGACCTTACTTGCTAAATGTAGACTTGTGCTTGCTCACCTTAAAGGTGCATATAGTTTGTTTTAGCCAATGTTTGGTTTCAGGAATACTGAGGCCACTATTTTAATGTTTAGTTTTTGGGCATATGCTGATTCAAAATGTTTCCTATTTTTGTTGTTTAACTTGACTATAAGTAACAATAAAATTTATGTAATTAAATATCCTCGCCTTCTCCCCACCAACTCACAAAAAGCGTTCATTTGAATGAGATAACTTAGATAATTCTTTTTAGTATTTTTCTCCCTTTGTGGTGGTTAAAATTTGCTATCATCGGAAGGGGACTATCATAGACATAGTGCATTCCACAGAACTGCAAGCTGAGGAGATTGGATTTAACAAACATGTGGGCCATAAGCCCTAAGGGAAATTATTTTTTTACTTGAACCCTCATCTTCGGGAGTGGTAAAAAGGAAAAAGTAGTAGACTAGGAATTTTAAATTACTTTTTTCACTTAAACCTTAGTTCATGACTTTTACATGTAAATATGGGAACCCATTCTTTTTATTAAGTACTTAAGACCTTAGAGTAGTTAGATTCTTTTTTAATGTTATTAATATGTATTAAGCTTTTACTATTTGCTCAGGTTTGTTTTAGGTACTAGAAATAAAACTGTAAACAGAGTTTCTACACTTTGGGGCTTATAGTTCAGGGGAAGGAGATGGTAAAGACAATAAATAAATATGTGACATATCTAGAAGTGATAAGTGCTATGAAGTAAAGCAGAGAAAGACTGAGTGATTGGGGGACAGGGGGTATAGAAGGTCAGAGCAGTTCTCTGATGAGGTGATGTTTGCCCAGATACCTGAACAGAGTGAGTACTTGAGACGTGGATTTCTTGGGAAGAACCTTATAGGCAGAAGGAATAGCTGAGATACAAATGTTTTTTGATAGCAAATAGCCTGGAAATTTTTGTTAACATTTCCTATTCTACTTAATTTGTGTTTTGTCTTCTGTGTGTGTGTGCTCCTCACTACTTTATATTCTCTTCTACAAGCAATTAATGCCTAACTCCCTCTAGCAGAAGTATTTTAAGTGAGTCATATCAGAAGTAGAGACTAGAAGATGGATTGAGGAACTATCTTGTTCTGCCTTCAGAATGCATTTCTACAGCATCAACTGTGATGTATTCACATGTACTGTCTGCTACTCAGGCAGACTTTTCACCTTCATCTATTTAATGTGTAAACAAGAAACATGTTGCCTATGTTTGCTGTTTCTATATTTTTACACTATTTTTAGAGTTAGCATTTTTTAAGAATCAACTGTGTTCTAGATATTTTGCATGCCCATTCCTTTTCAGCCTCTCAATTTCCTTGCTTCCAAAGTTCTAATTCTATATCCCTAGCTACCTGCTCCCATTGTCATCCCTTTAGGTTGACTTTCAAATCATACCACCATCTCTGAAATCCCTCCATGAAGCATCATACTTTGGCAACTGCCCATCGACTTCACCTGCTTTAGTACTGTTATTCTAGAAGTCCTTTCACCTCAGCAAACCTTCCGATCCATTGACTTCGTTATAATCAGTTACCAGTCCCCGCTCATGCATTTCTTTACTTCCCTCATTCGATGATCTGTCATTTGAATAGATAAATGAACAAATCAATGAATTTAATTCTTTCAAAACAACCCCATGAGAATTGGTATTGTCTTCCCACATCACAGAAGAGGAGACTGAAGTCCAAGGAGACTAATTAGGCTCAGGCCACAAAGTTGGTAAGTAACAGGATTTAACTCCAATCTTCATTCCAAAGCATAACTGGAGGATGAATTAAACTCAGAGAGGATTTGAGAATCAGCTGTGTCTCCTAGCAGGTGTGTGAACTTAGGCAAGTTATTTCACTTTTCTGACCTTCTGATTCATCTTAAAAATACTTGTGTCTACCTTACACAGTTGTAGTGAAAATTATATGAAATAATGAAGTCAAAGGACCTAGAGTAGCATGTAACACAGAATGTGCATTCAACAGTTTTTTCACAGCATACAGCAAAGATTTGAAAGAAAATTCAGGCTCATCAACTGGTTCATTATGATTGCTTCATTCCATCTGTAATGCCATTTGTAGTTTTAAAAAATGTGTGTTAAAATACCAACACAGCAAAATGAATTGATTTTTCTGGAGTCAAGGTGTGACACAGTAATTATCCATCATTTCTATCATAGTACCTGTTTCCCAGATGTCCATATCCTTTTAGCTTAAGCAATCTGCTTCCTGCATCTTACACTGCTACTTCACATTTCTCAAATGTGTTTCCAGAAACAAAGGTTTTGGTTATCCATGCTAGTTATGAGTGCAGTTTTTATTCTTGAGTTACTTTGTTTACACCATTTTCATTTTGGTGTAACTTTTATGTATCCCTCCCCACAAAAATATTCATATATTAGCAGATTAAATCTTCCCATAGATTTTTTTTTTCAGAACCCTGATGCTTTTGTTTTCCAATCCAATTCTCCCTTTTTCCAATGTAGTCAAATGTCCTTTCTGTCTGATCTTTCAAGTTCCTTCATTCTGTTCCCTGTATATTTCACAATGTTTCTTCAGCCAAGCAAACTTTAACACCCACTGATACTTTAGCAGAGAACTCAGAGTGCCCACTGTGACATCTTGGAAACCTGTTCCCTTAACATGGACATTTTTCACATTGTACACTTTGAAACACTCACTGAAACATCTCCAAATGGTGTTTCTGACTCTCATCTCTTGTATCCCCTGAGCCTTGAATATGGTCTACAACTTCCATTTATACTCACCCACATGTTGCTAAATCTCATTAAAAACCTGAGGCTGTTGCATATCTCCAATTAGAACTTAAGTTTCTTCAGTTGATTAGTTGTTTCTATGCATTTTATGTTTACTAGACATAAAAATGAAGAAAAGTCTTACCACTCCCACATTCTCATCCGGCCACCTAAAGTTCATGATTTATGGTGAGAAACTAGACTATTGAGTTCATCTCAGATTATCATAGACACAGGTAGAAGAAGCAATGAGATAACTACCCAGGTGTGCATGTTCGTGTATATACTGCAGAAAAGAGCGCAAGTTCCTGTGGCTGAAGTGAAGGTAGGTATTTGCTTTTAGGAAAAGACCCAGATTTCATATTGAGTAACTTAGTACCATTAAATTTGAATACTATTTGGCAAGTGCAAATTAAGTCTGACTGGATTTCTCATCTCACCATTACCACTTTCTGGCTGTTTACATTTAGGCAGATCTTTGAACCTCTTAGTCTTTTCACCTGTACGATGGTACAATTATAGCACCTCCCTCAAATGGTGGGTGATCTCTGGCACACTTAGAGCAGAGCCTGCCACTAAGTGCTCAGTCTGCTATTATTGCTGTTACTGATTTTATTCTTACCATTGTCATTAAAGCTGACATAATGCCCTAGACCAGGATTCACAAACTTCAGTACCTACAGGGGCCAGGTGAATATCACAAATGAGACAAATTGGGTAGTGAATCGGAGTCATTTAAAGCAGCAGCATTTACTCAGCTTCATCCAGTTCTACCTGTAAAAACGAAGACAAGGTTGACCATCTGCCTGATGTTTGAAAGAATTAAAGAATCAGAATTTTTATGTAGCTTCTGATTTTTAAATGTTGACAATTATTAAACAGGCCAGAATTAAGCTGTTCAAAGTAATCTACAGGTAAACTACTGTCGCTAATTTGTGACTCCACTCTAGACTCTTAAAAACTATTACTTAATTTTGGAATGGCACTATTTGTAATACAAAGAAGGTCATTTTTCAGTTTCTGCTTCTCATAGAGTGGGAGGATGAGGTCCTTCATTTTTCTTGAAAAACCTTTTACTTTGCTAACCTCAGCAATCCCCACTAGCTAAATTGCTCTAAAACTTTTGTCAAGTTTTAGTTCTGCACTAAATTGGCCTACTTCCTCCCTGTAATCCAGGGATGGAAAATACGATTCATTTTTCCTCAAATCTGCATATTTTTTAATGTAGTGCAATTGATTCCAGCAATCTCCCATCACCGGGGTTTTTATTGCTATTCTATGTCCAAATCACCAAATTTCTTTGGAAAAACTTTGGCATGCTGTATCTTCCCACTCGAACTGCTGTCACCATAGTTCTGGCCCTTTTTACTTTCTCTTTTCTGTTTGAACTGTTAGACAGTAGTTTATTGGTCATCTCTGCAGTGTGTCAGGTACCCTGCTAGTTGCTGAGGACACAGACATGAGCAACAGAGACTTCAGTTGAGCCTAAATTATTGCAGGAGGAAGCAGAAAATAATCAAGTTCTAAAACAATAAAAACTAATACTTTGAAAAATGTTTGCCATTCAGAAAAGCTGAGAGAACAATGCAGTGACCTCTTACGTATCATCCACCTAGAATCAGATTAATTGAAAGCATTATTTTCATCCTGTCACTGCCTTATATGTTGAAGCAGTGACTCTTCCAGCCTATAGGATAAATGTAAATTTCCACCCTGTTACTTTATTGTTTTTTTTGAAGTTCAATTTCAACCTGTCTTGCCTTAATGTTTGCTGTAGGAGCTGCCATCCTTTAAGCACGACGATGTGACAGGCATGTCAGTGTCTAATTTTTACAGGAACAACTGTAAGGTAAGAGATATCCCAGTTTTACAGCTTGCACACTGGTGGTTACCCAGCCAGATGTGGCAGAGACAGGACTCTCAGCCACATGATCCCACTTGACAAGTGAAAATGTTTTTTGCTGATTGCCTTGCTGCACAAACCCTGCTGGACAGGGCTGGTTACTTACTGTCCCGAAAAACACTGTTCTTTCTTATCTCTGGATGTCTGCCTCCAGTGTACCCTTCACTTGAAATAGCATTTTCTGTTTGCTTATCCAAATCTTTCGAAACTCAGCACATCTACCTTGCTACTCATAAAGCTGCAATTCAAACCCCATGTGTTAAAAGGCCTTTTAATCAGTACTTAATGCATTGTGAATTGAAATCATTTTCATCATTTATCCTTTTATAAATTTCAACTTTTATTTTATTTTTTTGAGACAGAGTCTTGCTCTGTCATCCAGGCTGGAGTGCAGTAGCACGATCCTGGCTCACTGCAACCTCCACCTCCTGGGTTCTAGCAATTCTCCTGCCTCAGCCTCATGGGTAGCTGAGATTACAGGTGTCTGCCACCATGCCTCTCTAATTTTTGTATTTTTAGTAGAGACAGGGTTTCACCATGTTGGCTAGGCTGGTCTCAAACTCCTGACCTCACCATCTGCCTGCCCCAGCCTCCCAATGTGCTGGGATTACAGATGTGAGCCACTGTGCTCAAATTCCAGCTTTCATTTTAAATACGGGAATACATGTGTAGGATTGTTACACAGGTATATCACACCGTGGTAATGAGCTAGAACCTAACAGGTAGTTTTTCAACTCATGCCCCCATCCCCATCCCTCCCTCCCCTCTCTAGTGGTCCATGGTGTCTACTGTTCTCATGTTTATGTCCATATTTGCTTCCACTTTTAAATGAGACATATGGTATTTGGTTTTCTGTTCCTATTGTCTGCTTAAGATAATAGACACTAGCTGCATCCATGTTGCGACAAAGGACATAATTTCTTTTTTTTTTTTTTTTTTTTTGAGATGGAGCCTTGCTCTGTTGCCATGCTGAAATGCAGTGGTGTGATTTCAGCTCACAGTAATCTCTGCCTCCCATTTCCAGTGATTCTCCTGCCTCAGCCTCTTAAGTAGCTGGGACTACAGGTGCGCCCCACCGCACCCAGGTAATTTTTGTATTTTTAGTAGAGAAGAGGTTTTACCATGTTGGCCAGGATGGTGTCGATCTCTTTACCTTGTGATCCGCCCACCTCGGCCTCCCAAAGTGCTGAAATTACAGGCGTGAGCTACAGTGCCCAGCCGACTATTAAATTATTTTTAATGCTATGTTAGATAATTACGTTATCTAATACCATTTTTTATGTATGTATTTTTTAATGTTTTAGTAGACTTCATCTTTTAAAGCAATTTTAGGTTCACAGCAGTAATAAGCAAAAGGTACAGAGATTTCCCAGGTACCCTCTGTGCATAGCCTTCCCATTATCAACAACCCCCACCAGGGGGGTGCATTTGTTACAATTGACAAACCTACATTGACACATCATCACCCCAAGTCCATCACCCCAATAGTGGAGGGTTCACTTTTGCAGGCACCTTAATCTATTTTTCTTTTCTTTTCTTTTTTTTAAACCATCTTTTTATATTTAGAGACCGGGTTTTGCTATATTGCCCAGGCTGGTCTCAACCTCCTGGGATCAAGTGGTTCCCCCTCGCCTCAGCCTCCCAAGCAGCTAGGACTGCAGGCACATACCACCTCACAGAGCTAACACCTTGATTTTTGATCAGATACTTCAGTGACAGTCAAGTGACTGTTAAAGTGAATTAGTTGTTTAATCAGTAATTTCATGCATTGAGATACCTAAAAAATTGGGCAAATGAGATTGAATCTACTGCAATTAGAAGTCATTGTGATTTCCATTCTTTATATAGCACCCTGTTTTGCTTAATCATAGATCTTCCCTGCCCCAAAACTATTTTTGTGACCAATATATGTGAAGCCCCTGTGAGAGCTGTACTGAACATTTGCTGCTTTTTGTCTGAAGATTTTTTCTCTCTCTGATGAAATGATTCTAGTGAACCGGCCAACAAAATAACTTCCTGGTGTGGCCACACCTAGTACTCCATTCCCTGGGGAAACTGGAATTGGTTCAGGAGAGAGCATATGACCTAAGCTGGGCCACAAGGAGTTCTCTCCTAGTTTTTCTATTTGGCCATGAAATACATGGCCACGTTTAAGGGCATAGCAGAGCAGGAATAATGTTTATTGGAGTGGAGCATTCACTGACCCATGGAGAAAGGTAGTCTACAGTAGGAGAAGATTAGTACAGCTCAAAAGGAAGCAGAGCCCAGAGAGAGGAGCAAAGTCCAAACAATTTTGTGAGTCCTTGAATTGAGTTGTGGCTGAAGTTAGCCTCCCAGTTATATGAGCCAATGAATCCTCTTTCTACTTAAGCTACTTTGATTTGGGTTTATACCACATGCACTGAAAGTATCTGTATGAATTCAAGGATTTTCCTGTTGATGAATAGTTTGAATCATTTGGTACAAGCAGCTATGCCCACCGTATTATACTTTTGCTTGCATACTTTTGCTTGCAGCTCTTTAACTATAGATGGAAATAAGTACAGACTCAGTAAAGCTACTGATGAAAAAAATTCAATAAGGGACCTTTGGGTGTCTTTTAATACTTTGTGGAAACATCTAAATGAGAGATTTTTAGATGAAGGTAATTGTTTTACTAGAAATCAGTGCTCCATTTTATAAATTACAGAGAAGCCCTCCTTTCACAGCACTCTTTCTGGACTTTGAAGTGCCCTGCACAGGGGCAACAATTCAGTTCACAAACAACAATTGGCTTTATCTTACCAGTGAGAAGGACTGACCGTAGCTATTTTGGGAGTTGTAATACCTCCTTTAAGCCACAAAGATACTTGAGCACATTACCTTAACAAGCAACATAGTCTGCAGATCGTTTTACAATATGAAATACTGAACAGCAAGAACATTGTGAACACTTTCAATCTTTTTACGCAATATAAATGTAGTCTGAAAATCCCATTATACACAAATATATACAGACTCTTGAAAAAATGTGAAAAATGAATATTACCACCATTCCTGAAGTTTCTAGAACAATTTTGCTCTTGTCTTTAATATTTTTTGTCCAGAAAAGGAAAAGACTAAACTCATGGATAGTTATCCAAAGAGGTAAAGGAGAGAAGAGAAAATGGTTTGTGTAAATGAAAGATGCTGTCTACAGTAGCACGAATAATTCCATTTACAGCTGTCAGCCTGCTATGCATCACTTACATATGCTGCGGGCAACTATTGTGGAAGTGACAGGAGGACAGGAAGGCACGGGAAAGGGATAGACAGCTACTGATGAAAGAGTCGTCAACTACTGTAGATACTTCTCAGAGATTGGAAGTTGAATTTTACATTTCTTTATATCCCCAGGTTCAATTTAAAAAATCGCTTATAAGTGTTCAATGAGCATTTGATAAATGAATGGGGGAACATTTTAGTTATTTTCCTTGAATCCTTGGCAGAATGATTTGATACACTTTGGATTCTTGAGGTTTTATGAAATTTTAAATTCAGGGTGACTATTAATCAAATTGAAATTCAAATATAAGCATTTTATGGTAAAGCAGGAGAAAAAGGAAGGCAAAAATGCATTAGCTTAAATAAAATCTAGGACACCAAAATGAAGATAAAATGTATGCATGAAAGTGTGTCAAAGAAAATTGTTGCACTGTCCCACAGATGCTATCCTGGACTTGCCAGCACCATAGATGCAGTTGTTCTGCTGTGTCTGTAATATCTGGGCAAAGAGAAAGTGGCTCTTTCTATGCTCAGTGTTCACAAACCAGTGAACACTAAAAATGTTTTATAGCCTGATGTTTTTTAGAATAAAATAATAAGAAGAAAATTGTTGCATAGTGTTAGCTAAATTTGAACATACATGTTTCCTATGAGTCAGCAGTTTTTTGTTTTTTTTTTTTTATTTTGAGACAGAATCTTGCTCTGTTGCCCAGACTGGAGTGCAGTAGTGTGATCTTGGCTTACTGCACCCTCCGCCTCCTGTGTTCAAATGACTCTTCTGCCTCAGCCTCCTGAGTAGCTGGGATTACAGGCATCTGCCATCATGCCTGGCTAATTTTTGTATTTTTTGTAGAGACAGGATTTCACCATGTTGGCCAGGCTGGTCTCAAACTCCTGACCTTGTGATTCACCTACATCAGCCTCCTGCTGTTAGGTATCCAATAAAAATGTGCACACAGGTACAACAAAAGACATGCACAACAGACAAAATTTGAAATAACCCAAACATTCAAATTTGTGTTATATTCATGCAATGGAATACTATACAGTGATGAAAATGCTAAAACCACAGTGACATTCAACAACATGGATGCATTTAACAAGCAAAAATGCTGAATACAAAAGCCAGACAAAGAAATGCACATTATATGATCCCATCTATACAAAGTTGTAAAACAGGCAAAATTAATCTAGTCAGAATAGTGGTTACCTTTGAGAAGGAGAGTTGAGTAATGTTGAAGCAGGGATACATGTTGAGGAAAAACTACTGGGTGTTGGTAATATTCTCTTTCCAGACAAGTGTTAGTTACACAAGTGTATTCATTTTACATCTAATTCTAAATCCTTAGAATTTGTATACCTTCTGTTCAGTAGCAATAGCAAAAGAAGCTATGTAAAAGTCTCCTAGAATAACCTTTGCTTTTGACCTTCTTTTCAACTCACATACAGCTGAAATTATTGCCTCATCTTAACTGTAGACAAAGATGCATGAAGTGGCGATTATAACATGGCCACAAATTTCTCTAATCTCTCTATGCATGCCTTTTTAGTCAAGAGATATACTCCTTCCTCCTTGGGACCAAAATAGATACCCAATACCAAATCTGAGTTTTTATCTGAATCATAGTTAGGATTTTAACCTTTTTGCCCCTGGAGTATTTTTTTTTTTATACCTCTGTGAGAGGTTTAAATCCAGCATGACTTACTTTGACCAATGGAACATTAGCAAGTAGCATGCATGCAGAAGCTGGAATAGTTCTTGTGCATAGAGGACTGGCCTCTCCTGATGCTGGAAATCCTTTCATCACCAAGATAATGAGCCCCAGCTAGCTTGCTGGTTAATGAGAGATCATGGCCATTTCTCTAACTAACCTTGGGCCAACTGCCACACATAGTATATCCACCTCAGACCAGTTAGCCTGCTAAGTGCCAGAAATGTGAGTGAGCCTTGAGCTGTTTGGCACTGACCAGGACACCCAGCCAACTCTCAGAACTTCAAGAACTAATGTGTTTGCTCTTTTAAGCCACTAGTTTTGGAGTATTTGTTAATAGTTTGCTACACAACAAAAGCTGTCTGATACAAAAAATAATCCCTGAACTTTCTGCACAGCAACTAATATAACACTGCATACTGTTATACACTTAATAAATGTATTTAATCATGAGAGAGACTTCCTCTTCTCCAGGCCTTTTCTCCTAAGTAGTCTGTTTTATAACCTAAAACCTCAATATTAGCTTCACAAATGTTAAAATGTTTCAAATGCCTGTTTCATTGTTTTTGTCATTGTCAGTTTTGTTTTGTTTTATGTACTAGTCTCTTTGAAAGCTTCAGGAATGACCTTTGGATGTGTTAAGGTTTTCCCCGAAAGCCATGGTGATTACTGTTTCTATCACCATGATTTAGAAAGTAACAGTCAAAACTTGTTCAGCAGCTGCATGACTTCTTTTTAATGAATACATTTTCTGTCAGAGAAATATTGAACAAATTTACTATGGAGGGTTGTGGAAACTCCTGTAAGCCTTTGAAGGAAAGACTTCTCTTCTATTTGAGCATGTAGGGCATCTCCTGTTTGATCCCTTGATCCCTACTAACCCTGTGGTTTTAGCCTATGCCACAAATACAACATAAAGAAGAAAGCTCAAGAAAAATTGGCATGCATCTCTGCACTGTAGTAGGACTGCTGTTAATTTTGATAGTGTTCTTAACTCTAAGAGACTTGTGGCTTATAATCTGGGTTTTTAGGAGAATCCTATGTATAAATAATTAGTTCTGTTGGCTGTGCCATTGTAGGTGATACCCCTATCTCTTAGTTACTGTTCATCTGGTGTGTATCACTGATCAGAAGTGTAGGGTGGAGGAGATTCTGGTGAATGGTTAATTAAAAATGAATACACAATAAAAAACCTAATCCATGTATATGCTCTACTGATAAGGGCGCAATAGTGTCACCTTTAAAAAAAATACCAGTAGTGTAGGGAATGCTGCGATCTCTGTTCTTGCTTTTCTGCTGGTCTCAAATACTTTAATTTGAAAAGGGTAAAAACAAGTTTATGTGGTGGGTATTAACTGATACATTTCTCTTTCCCCTTTCATCTACCCATCATTTTCTATTATCCCATACTTCCTTTCTGCTTTGAAGTCATTAGACAGGGGGCCACATTGTGCTCAGTGGGAGTTGTCCCTGTAGAACTAGAGAACAAAGATGTCAAGTCTTGGCTTTTGAGTTTCAAAAGCTATAGTACAAGAGTAAGTCAGAGATACTTAGAGAAGAGTGTGATGAGGCAGAATTCAATTTTATAACTCTAATTTAAAATAAAGTTTCTCTAAACTTCAAGGAAGAACAGAAGACCCCATATAAATTTGAAATCGTTAAAGTGAATGCTACAGTTTGGCTGTGTCTCTACCCAAATCCCACTTGAATTGTATCTCCCAGAATTCCCACATGATGTGGGAGGGACCCAGGAAGAGGTAATTGGATCATGGCAGCCAGTCTTTCCCATGCTATTCTCGTGATAGTGAATATGTCTCACCAAGATCTGATGGGATTATCAGTGGTTTCCACTTTTGCCTCTTCCTCATTTTTCTTTTGCTGCCACCATGTAAGAAGTGCCTTTTGCCTCCTGCCATGATTCTGAGGCCTCCCCAGCCATATGGAACTGTAAGTCCAATTTAACTTCCTTTTATCCTCAATTTAGGATATGTCTGTATCAGCAGCGAGAAAACAAACTAATACAGTAAATTGGACCTGTACGGTGGGGCATTGCTACAAAGATACCTGAAAATGTGGAAGCGACTTTGGAACTGGGTAATAGGCAGGGGTTGGAACAGTTTGGAGGACTCAGAAAAGACAGGAAAATGTGGGAAAGTTGAAACTCCCTGGAGACTTGTTGAATGGCTTTGACCAAAAGCCTGATAATGATATGGACAATAAGGTCTCGGCTGAGGTGGTCTTAAATGGAGATAAGGAACTTATTAGGAACTGGAGCAAAAGTGACTCGTTATATTTTAGCAAAGAGACTAGCAGCATTTTGCCCCTGCCCTAGAGATTTGTGGAACTTTGAATTTTGAGAGAGATGATTTAGGTTATCTGGCAGAAGAAATTTCTAAGCAGCAAAGCATTCAAAAGGTGACTTGGGTGCTGCTAAAAGCATTCTGTTTCAAAAGGGAAATGGGGCATAAAAGTTCAGGAAATTTGCAGCCTAACAATGCAGTAGAAAAGAAAAACCCAATTTTTGAGAAATTCAAGCCAGCTATAGAAATTTAAAATTTGCATAAGTAGCAAGGAGCCTTATGTTAATCCCCAAGACCATGGGAAAAATGTCTCCAGGCCATGTCAGAGAGCTTCCCAGTAGCCCCTCCCATCACAAGCCCAGAGGCCCAGTAGGAAAAAGTGGTTGTGTGGGCTGGGCCCAGGGTCCCCATATTGTCTGCAGCCTAGGGACTTGGTGTCTTGTGTCCCAGCCACTCCAGCTTTGACTGAAAGGGGACAATGTAGAGCTCAGGCTGTGGCTTTAGAGGGGGGAAACCCCAAGCCTTGGCAGCTTCCATATAGTGTGGAGCCTCTGTGCGCACAGAAGTCAATACTTGAGATTTGAGAATCTCCACCTAGATTTCAGAAGATGTATGGAAATGCCTGGATCCCCAGGCAAAAGTTTGCTACATAAGAGCAGCACTCCTGGAGAACTTCTGCTAGGGCAGTGCAGAAGGGAAATATGGGGTTGGAGTCCCCACACACAGTCCCTCCTGGGGCACTGCCTAATGGAACTGTGAGAAGAGGGTCATTGTCCTCCAGACCCCAAAATGGTAGATCCACTGGCAGCTTGCACCATGCCCCTGGAAAAACACAGACACTCAGTGCCAGCCCATGAAAGCAGCCAGGAAGGAGGCTGTACCCTGCAAAGCCACAAGAGTGGAGCTGCCCAAGACCATGGGAAACCACCTCTTGCATTAGTGTGACCCAGATGCAAGACATGGCATCAAAGGAGATCGTTTTGGAGCTTTAAGATTTCACTGCCCCACTGGATTTCAGATTTGCATGGGCCCCCTTTGTTTTTGGCCAATTTATCCCATTTGGAACAGCTGTATTTACCAAAGACCCATACCCCCATTGTATATAGGAAGTAACTTGCTTGCTTTTGATTTTACAGGCTCATAGGTAGAAGGGACTTGCCTTGTCTTAGATGAGACTGGACTGTGGGTTTTTGGGTTATTGCTGAAGTGAGTTAAGACTTTAGGGGACTGTTGGGAAGACATGATTGGTTTTAAAATGTGAGAATATGAGATCTGGATGGGCCAGGGGTGGAATAACATGGTTTGCCTGTGTTCCCACCAAAATCTCCACCTAAATTATATCTCCCAGAATTCCCACATGTTATGGGAGGGGCCTAGAGGGAGGTAATTAAATCATGGGGGCTGGTCTTTTCTGTGCTATTCTCATGATAGTGAATTAGTCTCACAAGATCTGATGGGTTTATCAGGGTTTCCGGTTTTGCTTCTTCCTCATTTTTCTCTTGCCACCACCATGTAAGAAGTGGCTTTTGCTTCCTGCCATGATTCTGAGGCCTCCCCAGCCAGGTGGAACTGTAAATCCAATTACACCTCATTTTTTCCCAGTTTTGGGTATGTCTTTATCAACTGTGTGAAAACAAACTAATACAGTTAAGGAGGCTCATATTCTGATGCCTGGAAAATGACAAGCCCCACAGAATTCTTTATATCACCATAGCACTAGAGAGTAGACTAGAAATTTCTGAATATAATGAATATACAGAAGAATTGTAGAAAGCCTTGCAGAATCCTTGCAAGACTCAACCAGGAGAGGGAAGTAGCCAAAAGACTTTTCTGTGAAGATGACACTGAAAAACCTGTGGATTTGTGATGCTGAGCTTCATCATAACAGGGAGGAAAAAAACACAGCAGCAGATATAATGTGGAACTCATGACTAGAGGCCAAATGAAAACTCAGACATTGCTGGATTTTCCAGTGTAGAAGAGTGATGATAACTGAAATATTTCAAGATAGGTCCATAACAATCAGATAAGAGACACTCAACCTAGGGGAGAAAATGGGGAGCAAGAAAATAATAAATTTACTGAATTCACCCAAAATTGACTAGATTAACTTTTCTATTACTAAAAAGAATAGAGTTCAAAATAGTTGCTGAATGAAAATAAAATTGTATACCTTATGATCTAGAGTGGAGGGGTTGTAACAATAATGCAGGGCCAGATCATGAAGAGCATTGCCAACTGTGTTATGGAGAGTCATTAAAGGGCTTCAAAGACAGGGATCAGCTCTGTGATTTAGGGGATTCTCTTTAAGCAGCATAAAAAGTGGATTAAAGAACAGGTACATTAAAGGAAGGTGCCTAAGTGACACAGTAGGTGATGGGGAGGCATTGGAAGAGAGAGGATTCATTGCTGTGGGACTTGCTTAGGATAAGGTTCAATTACACTAGATCTAATTTTTATGATAGGACACAAAACTTCTTTGATATTGAAAGTAACTTTATCAAGAAAAGATTGAGAATCCCTGGGATCAAATCTAAGTTAACATAATCATAATCCTGCCTGGATATAGGATAAATAACATATATTTATCTGAAGAACTTAATTTTGTATGGGAAGATTTAAGGGATGGTCTAATGTTATTTGACTATGTATCTTAGCTCTTTTGCATCCATTTAGGGTGTAGAATATAGAAAGTCACAAGGATACATTGCTCCTACCCTAACAAGAATGAAAGGGGATAACAAATTCATGTGCGTGGTTCAACAAAAGAGAACTGAGGATGCAAAAAAGGCCAATGAACTACATCAAAGTGAAAGAAGAAATCCTCAGCTACTCCATCCTTATAGAAAAGCTGGAGGAGGAGGAGGAAGCTGCCACAAAAGCAAATGAAAGAAAATGGCTGAGCTATTTAACACATTTTTTAAGGCCAAGCAAAGGAAGTTATGATGATTCAGAAACCCTAAGTGGCCCATGCACAAAGACAGTTTGCTCTTTTCAGATCTTTTCCAAAGACCTTGACTGAGTCATTGCTGGCAAGATTGGGGAAGGACAGAGAAGTGGAGAGATTTATAGTCCAGAAGCACAGGCTTAAGTGTAAAAGAAGACAGGAGAATGGAGGGAATTCCACGAAGCATTATGGGCCAGAGAAAGGGGAGCTTTCTATGGTTGGTTGAGGGGTAGAGGACTTGTGAGAGATGTCTCTGCTCTTCTTAGACACAGGTGTGCTGGGCCTGCTGAAACCTGAGGGTAATGCAGGACAACTGCAAGAAAACTTCCAGGCATTTGAGGCCTTGTAAGTTGAAAGCAGCAGCCCACTGGAGCTGAGAGAGAAATTAAAGAGCTGACAGATAATCCCCTGAAAAACAGGTGCACCAGGCATACCAAAGGCTAAAGTCAGGGATAGAGAACTTAGGCAAACTCTCCAGTTACTCAGATCTCAGCTATGCTAAAGGAAATATTCTAATCCTACCCTCAAACCTTTGAAGTCTTTGCTGAACTAAATCTAAAGCATCAGAAAGTCTATACTCATCTCAATTACAGATAGTTTGAGCTCCTCTCATTAATAGCCTAACTGAAAAAGGTACCCTTTTCTGAGTGAAAGTTGTGTTTGCTTTCATCTCTATTCCTTTATACACAATGTTAGCATTTAATCAAAATTATGAGATGCATAAAGAAGCAAGCAAATATGGCTCATAATAAAGGAAGAAAATAGTCATTTGAATAAGACCCAAAGATGATAGGAATGTTGAACATATCAAAGTATTTAAAATAATCATGATAAACAAGCTAATGGTACTAGTAGAAAAGGTAAACAGTATTTGTGAAAAGATAGGGAATATCAGAAAAGCTGTAAAAACTATTTTTAAAAGAGCTATGAAAAATATGATAAGCATGAAGAATTCTTTTGGGGGCTTACAAGCCCAGAGTATATGCCACAAAAATGAATTTATGTACTTGAAGATAGGTCAACATAAATCATATAAACTGATACAAAAGTGAAAAATGAGAGAGAAAAAAGTGGAACACATGTCTAAGTGAAGCAATATAACATGACCAATCATACATGTAATTTGAGTTATGGAAAGAGAATAAAGAGAAAGAGGTCAAAATTGATGAAAATCCTCAGTGCACATATTCAAGAAACTCAGCAAACTCTAAGCTGAATAAATACAAATTAAAATTACACACAGGTACATCATAGTCAAACTGCTAAAAGAATCCAAGATAAAGGGAACATATTAAAAGCAGCCAGAGAATAGAAAACACTCATACAGATGAATGACAATAAGAACATAGAAGGACTACTCATTAGAAACAACTGAAGACTAGAAGACAGTGGAATAATATCTTCTAAGTGCTGAAAGAATAAAACTACAGTCTAGTATTCTATACCCAGCAAAAGAATCATCAAGCATGAAGGTGAAATAAAGACATTTGTACATGTAGAAAATATGGAAAAATATTCCTCTTTATCAGACCCACAATTACAGTAACCCTAAGAGAATTTCTTAAGACTGAAGAAAAAATAATACAGAGAGGAAAGGTGCCAGATAAAAATTATCAAATAGAAATATATGTATAATCAAATTTCAGTTAAAAATTATTGGTTGTTTAAATTAAAATCAATAGCAATATATTAATGAAATTTATAGCATAAATAAAAGTTGAATTTATGAAAAGAATAGCACAAAGGGAGGGAGGGCAGTATTAGAAGTTCATTGTTGTAAGATGCTTATGCTATCAATGAAGTCTTATATTAACTGTGGAAGATATACTGTGAAAGATAAAGATGCAGTCAGTCTTAGAGAACTCAGGCTGCCATAACAAAATATAGTAGACTTGATGGCTTAAACACCTAACATTTATTTCTGATAATTCTGGGGATTGAGAAGTTCAAGATCAAGGTGCCAGCCAATTTGGTTCCTGGTAAGGGCTCTCTTCCTGGCGACTTTCTCACTATGTTTCCATACAATGGAGAGAGAAAGAAAACAAATTCTCTGGTCTCTTCTTACAATGGTAATAGCTGCATCATGAGGACCCCAACTTAATTACCTTTCAAAAGCCTCATCTCCAAATGCTAAAACTTTGGGAGTTAGAGTTTCAACACATGAACTTTGGGGGAACACAGCTCAGTCCATAGCAGTTATCTATTGTAATCTCCACAAAGAGTTGCAACTAAAAAGTCAATTGAGAAGCTAAATAGAATATATTTTAAAAGACTTGATTCACTCAAGAGATGATAGGGAGAAACAAATATAAAGGGAAAATGGGACAGATAGAAAAAAATCACAAACGTGGTAGAATTAAACGCATCAATAATTGCATGAAATGTAAATGAAGTAATGAGCTTTTCAGTTAAAGTAAGTGAAAGCCAATCAGACTCAATTGTGCTATTTATCAGTAATACATCTTAACTACAAAGACACAAACACAAAGAATGGAAAAAGATATGTGATGCATATACTAAACATAAAGAAACTATCTTAATATCAGATGCTGCAAAGCAGAGTATTCCTAGAGAAAAAAGGGACATTTCATAATAATAAAAGAGAAGATAATGACTATGCACCTAATATAAAGCTCTTAAATGCTTGAAGTAATAGTGTGAAATCAATGCAAAAATATAGTTGGAGATCTTAATACCTCAGTAATGAATTAGATAAAAAATCAGTAAAGATATAGACTAGAGAAACTATGAAGTGAATTCATGTAATTTAGTTATAAAATAACCAGACCAAACCAAAACAGTTTTTCTCAATTGTACATGGAAAATGTGCCAAGATAGATCATACTGGACCACAAAATAAGTTGTAATAATTTCAGCAATTAAATTTATACAGAATGTATTCCTCTGACCACAACAGTATTAAGCTAGAAATTAATAACAGTAAGATATCTAGAGAATTTTTAAATATTTGGAAAATAAATTCTTAAGTAGCTCATGGGCCAAAGAAGAAATCACAAGAGAAGTAAAAAAAAACATTTAGCAATGAAATGGCAATCGCAATATAGCATTTGAAAATTTGTGGCATGCATACTAATGCTGTACTTAGAGATAAATCAGTGGCTTTAAATGCTTACATTAGAAAAAAAATATATACATTAAATGATTTATGCTTTCAATTTAAGCTAGAAAAATCAGAAGAAATTAACACAATATAAGTAAAAATGTAATTTGAAACTAGTAAAATAGAAAATGGACACAAAAATGAACAATGTAAAAAATTTGGTTCTTGGAAAAGATTAATAAAATAAATATCCAATAGGACTGATCAAGAAAAGAAATAAAGCCAAAATTGCCAATATTAAAAATGATAGAAAGGATGTTACAAATTATACAGATGTTAAAAGACAAAAAGGGATGTTATAAACAATTTTACACCAATAATTTAAACAACCTCAATAAATAGACAAATTTCAAATGTCTAATTACAAAAAAGAACATGACAATATATGAAAAACCTCCACAGCTTTATACCTATCAAAAAAATTAAAATCTTCATTTGAAATAGAATATAAAACTTGCCACAGACTCAGAAAATACAGGAAGAAGAGATGCTTCCCAACTTGCTTTATGAGGCCAGATTGCCCCTCTGTGAAGACCATACCAGAACATTCAAGGTGAGAAAATTTCAGCCCACTACACACAAGAATGGCTAAAATGAAAGACTAACCAACCATACCAAATGTTGGCACAGAGTGAATCAGCCAAAACTGTCATACAGTCATGGTGGAAATATATGATATAACTACTTTGAAGAAATTTGTAGCAGTCTTTTTAAAGCTAAATATATATTTACATTATGATCCGTAATCCCATACCTATGTAATCCAAAAGGACTTAAAATATGTGGTTCACCAAAGCCCTATAGAAAAACGTCTACAGTAGCTTTATAGTAGCTAAAATCTGGAATCACCCCAAGTAGTCATTAACAGAAAAATGAATAAGCAAATTGTGATGTAAAATATAATATTTTAAAAACATGTTCAATGAAAGAAGCTAGACATAAGAATAAATATTACTGATAAATATTCATGATTCTAGAAAAAAATCAAATCTAGTTAATGGTAATAGAATTCAGGACAGCAGTTGCTTGGGGTTAAGGGTTGAGGGGCAGGGCCACAAGGGAAATTTCTGAGGTCGTGGAAATAATTTATAACTTTATAGGTATTTGGATTACATAGTTACATAAATTTGTCAAAATCAAACTTTATGCTTAATGACTGCACTTCACTGTATATGAATTATAGCTCAATAAATGTGGCTGGAAACAAAAATACTTAAAACAATTTATTATTACCATTATTATTATTTTGAGACATGGTCTGGCTCTGTCTCTCAGGATGGAATGCAGTGGCGTGATCTCGGCTCACTTCAGCCTGGACCTCCCAGGCTGAGTGACCTCAGCCCCCTGGGTTTCTGGGACTAAAGGTGTGCACCACCACACCAGACTAATTTTTGTATTTTTTATAGAGATAGGGTTTTGCCATTTTGCCCAGGCTGGTGTCAGACTTCTGAGCTCAAGAGATCCCCCTGCCTTGAGCTCCTAAAGTGCTGCAATTCCAGGTGTGAACTACTGCACCCAGCCTGACAATTTATTTTCAATAAGTAAATTTTGCTAATAAAGTTAAATTTTTCAAGTAGAAAGTATTCAGCCTTAAATATATTATAAAATTGCTTATTGTTTATGTTAGAAAAACTGAAGCAACTTTCAATAGGATTATTTTTAAATTTTTATCATTTTATTTCTCAAATGATTTTGCAAACTGTCACTTTATGGTAGGTCAAATTTGGGACTTTAAAAAGTCTTTTTCCTGTCTTTAAGATTTGATTAATTACCTAGTTATTTAAAATGCTTTGGGCCAGGCTATGTCTCATGCCTGAAATCTTAGCACTCTGGGAGGCCGAGGCGGGCAGATTGCTTGAGCTCAGGAGTTCGAGACTGATCTGGGCAGCATGGAAAATTTCTCTCTTCCAAAAATACAAAAATTAGCTGGGTGTGGTGGCACATGCCTGTAATTCCAGTTTCTCGGGAGACTGAGGTGGGAGGATCACTTGAGTCCAGGGAGGTTGAGGCTGCAATGAGACAAGATTGCACTACTGCACTCCAGCCTGGGTGACAGAGGGAGACACTGTCTCAAAAAATAAAATGCTAAACATTGGTGCCTAAACAGATTCTCTAAAAGCCTACCAATGTCAGTGTTTCTCCTACCAATGGGCCTTATTCTAACCCTTTCTATACACACACTGGGTCAAAAATTAAATCAATCTTATCTCTGTCGCAGACACCGTTTGAAACAAATTTAAGTATCAGCAGCCTTATGATTTTACCAGTCCCAGACCTCTAGTTAATTTGTCATTAAATATAATTAAGAACCTGAAGTAATTCAGTTTAAGAATCTGCATAGGTTTTAAAGAGTAAATTAAAAGGCTTCCTTAATTCATTAGAAACCTGCAAAAAATTGGAACCCGAAGGAGACTTCCTGCTTTGGTATGTGATATTTTAAAAATACATCTATTTATCTGTAAGTAAAAGAGAAGGTCCTAGATAAAAGGATCATCTGAGTTTGCTATTTTATGCAAAGATATTTACTGTGTTGGAAAAAGACAGCCTTCTTTTTTGTAAGTGTATATATATCATTATATTTTTATTATAAATTTAATAGTGTCATGAAAGAAAATTTGAGCGTCTGAGAAAAGATGGGAAAATAAAATGACCATAGTCTCATGTGTCAAATGGAATTATAGTTAACACTGTGGAGTATTTCTTTTCCAGCTACTTTTAAAATGTTTTTTATTAAAGATTGACAACATAAAAAGGAGTATTTCTAATACACCTTAAGTCATAAGAACAATAAAAAGGAGCACTTGTACTCATCACCAATCTTACAAAATAGAATGCTCTTGCATCTTAGAAGCCCTAATTACTCCCACAGTATCCACGCCTCACTTTATCCCATAAGTAACCATTATCCTAAATTTTATATTTATATTCCTACATTTTATTTGTGGATTTACCACACAATATTGTCTGTATCTTTCTACTACACTTCTTAACATCTGTTACACGTTTGTGACCTCTTTGTCTCATTTTTGCTGCATTCTAAAGACTTCTACTAAATCTGCCTTCTGATAGTTCTAATTTTCTCTTCATCTGTGTCTAATATTCTGTTTAACCTGTCCACTGAGTTTTAACTTTCTATTACTTTATTTCTAGAATTTCAATTTGTTTCCCTTGAGTCTCTTTCTTCATTGTTTTAATATACTCTCATTCCCTTCTTAGATTTACAATTCTCTTTTATTTCTCTAAATATTTAATATATTGCTTATTTTTAATTTTGTACCTACATTATATTTAAAACTTTTGAATGTCAGTTTTGCTGTTCATTTTTTCTTATTCAAGCTGCCATATTTTCATGACTGTTATTTTCATTTGTCAATGTGAGGTAATATTTCTGCTGATTTTTGAGGCCAAATTGTAGATATGTTTCCACAGAAAGAATGTATGTTTGACAGAATTACCATTTGACCCAGCAATCTCCTTATTGAGTGTATACCCAAGGGAATATAAATCATTCTACCATAAAGACTCACACATGCATGTGTTTATTGCAGCACTATTCACAATAGCAAAGACATAGAATCAACCTAAAAACCCATCAACAGTAGACTGGAAAAGGAAAATGTGGTAGATAGACACCACTGAATATTATGTAGCCATAAAAAAGAATGAAATCATGTCCTTTGCAGCAACATGGATGGAGCTAGATGCCATTATCCTAAGCAGGTTAACACAGGAACAGAAAGCCTAATACTGCTTGTTCTCACTTATAAGTGGGAGCTAAGCAATGAGAACACGAGGAGAACAATACATACCGGGGCCTACTTGAAGGTGAGGGAGAGAGGAGTGTGAGTACCTATTGGGTACTATGCTTATTGTTTGTACACCAAACTCCTGTAACACAATTTACCTATATAGCAAACCTGCATATGTACTTACATAAGAAATCTGTACATGTAAATAAAAGTTTAAAATAACACAAAATAAAATAAAAAATTCAAAGGAACTTAAAAAATGTATGCTTGAATCAGCCAGACACCTGGGGATGCTATCAACTTGAACACTTTCAAATTTTGGCTTAAAGTTTTGTGGACCACACTAGTAATATGAATTGCAGGTTCTAAAGTGTTTATGAGTGTGGTTTAATTTGCAAGAAGGCTGTTTTGTTCTATACCCAGCATCAATTTGTTTCCTTGATGATTCCTTCTGTGGAGTAGGCTTATCTCTACTTCTCTCTTTTACCAAGTACGCAGCTCTTTAGAGCCCAGCTTTATATGGGGTCTACAATTAGACTCGCCATCTTCTGCAGGATCCTAGGATTTTTTTCCCCCTAAACTTTGTTCAGTAATATGTTGGTAAATGCTTAAGGGCTGCTTCTCTGATAAAAACATCCTTATTTGTAGTATTTGCCAATCTTTGTGTTGTAAATACATGCCAATTTCAAGTGCCAAAGTGATGTCCCTGAATGTGAAGATGGGAAAAGATGAGTACAATCAGTTCTTGGGGCCAGTAATAGGCAACTCTGTCACAGCACTGCTTGCACTTGGCATAGCTATGAAAAATGAAGCTAAATTCACCAGAGCTTAGCATATCTCTCTGATATAGTTCGGCTATTTCCCCACCCAAATCTCATCTTGAATTATAGCTTCCATAATTCCCACGTGTCCCGAGAGGGACCCAGTGGGAGGTAATTTAATCACAGGAGTGGGTCTTCCCATGCTTTTCTTGTGATAGTAAGTCACACGAGATATGATGCTTTTATAAGTGGGTGCTCCCCTTCACAAGCCCTCTTGCCTGATGCCATATAAGACTTACCTTTGCACCTCATTCACCTTCAGTCATGATTGGGAGGCCTCTCCAGCCATGTGGAACTGTGATCCAATTAAACCTCTTTCCTTTATGAATTACCCAGTCTCAGGTATGTCTTTGTTGGCACTGTCAGAACAAACTAATACACTCTCAGAGTAAAAGACATTTGAGTAACTGTTACCTACCTGACTTTCCATTTTGACTTTGTTTTAGAATACTGTAGATCTATACCAGTTTGACAATATGTCTTAAAAGGAGATGCTTACTTTGATTATTCTATTTTTGGTTTATCCCAAAATTTCTTGTTTTCAGCAAAAGGACTGGTTAGGGTATCTAGTCAACCTTATTGCCAAAAAGAGAGGTTCTATTCTTGGCCATTTTCTTTTTAAAAAATTCAATTTATTGCTTCCGTGTACATACAGATAATACATGTTAATTATAGAACAGTTGAGAAATATACAAAAGTATGTAGAATAACATGAAAACTATTCATAAATTCATGACCCGGAGCTAAGTACTGATAACATTTGGGTACTTATCTTTCTAATCTTTATATTATTTGTGTTCACTTAAATATCTCTGTGTGTTTTTAGCTATTGTGCATCATGGTGTATCTACTATGTTAAAATCCGTTTTTGTTGTTGTTATTGTTTTGAGATATAGTCTCACTCTGTTGCCCAGGCTGGATTGTGCAGTGGCACAATCTCCAGTTCACTGCCTCCTCCACCTCCCAGGTTCAGGTGATTCTCCTGCCTCAGCCTCCCGAGTGGCTGGGACTACCGACACACACGACCACACCTGGCTGATTTTTGTATTTTTAGTAGAGACAGGGTTTCACCATATTGGCCAGGCTGGTTTCAAACTAATGGGCTCAAATGATCCACCCATCTCAGTCTCCCAAAGTGCTGGAATTGCAGGTGTGGGCCACCATGCCTGGTGAAATCTGTTTTTTATTTCTTTATGCTATTTAATGGATTTTTCTCATCATTAAATATTTCTCTGTAACTCATTTTTATGGCTGTATTATGTTCTCTCACATGAATGAGCCAGAATGGCTGATCATGTATATTGTTTCTGTGTCTTCACCATAATAAATAATACTGAAATGAACATAAAAGATTATTTCTGTTCAGTTTTCTGGGGCATACATTTTTTTCTCTCACCTTGGAATTGAGGCAGGCTTCCTCTGAATTGGTAGACTATTTTCTCCCTTTCTTATTTCTGCCTCACTCAGCTGTATCTCATTCTGCAGCAATTCACTTTTCTCCTATTGTATCTCCAGTTCCTCATCAATAGTATTATTTATAGAACTACATTTGACTTTGTCAGCCAAATACATTAGCCATGTAAGAAATGGTGTCATGAAAAAATACATAGTTAAAAGCGAGTTTTAAAAGGCCAATGGGAAAAAAATCTATTGTCTTTTTTGTTTCCAATTTGATGTTTACTAAAATCAATTTTGCTCCTGGATATTGATGAATCTATAAGATATGGCCACCTTGTAAACTATCAAAAGTATTGCTTCTCAGCAAATAAAGATATTGCCAATCCATTGGGGCCATCTTTGGCAAAGGTATAGAGACAGCAGAGCATCTGCACTCAGTGAAGACAGTGTTTGCAACAAGAGTGAGTCATCAGTTTATGAGAAAGTCCAGTGGGAGGTCAGTTCTTTCTTCATGAGTGCTCTTCATCTCTCTTGCTGCCCTGTGACTTGTTTTGGTCCAGTCTCTTTTGGGGCAAATCATCTATCAGGAAAGAAAAAGGCAAGAAGTGAAATAATGACTATAGATTGATCCCTGAGAAAGAATAAAACATTTATTTTAACATACTACAAACTTGAGGTAGGAAAACGAGGTGATGCTTCCCAAGAAATTGGTAGTCAAAAGAGAACATTCAAACTGTCATTTTTAATAATGTAATAATAATGGACTGTGGAATACCTTATATTAAAACTGAGTCATCTCAAAAAGTTAAGAAATAAAAGTAACTTCATTTCTCCAAAAGATTGGTAATGTGATATGAAATCAGAGGCTATTTATATGTCAAGCTTTAGTTGTGGAAGGATTACAGATAATATTCTTGTTGAACTCAATTTTCTTTCTTCCAGGTAAGTGATATATCTCGAAAGTCTGTCTTCAACCCATTTCCTTCTTCTCTACTCCAAAGCAAGTGTCAAATTATCAGTCAGATCCCTCATATTCAGTTCCATGTATTCAGACACACAGTACTCAGACACTCAAACATATAACAATATGTTTTTTGTCTGTTTAACCAATTCTTGTTTACTCTTTTTCCAGCAGCAAAAATAATTTTGTTGATAATATCAATTGTCCTATAAAATCGTAATGTAACAGGACTATAGATGATAAAGAGCACATATATTTTTACAAAAATTTGAATTCAAATCCCAGACTTTCACTAATTATCTGTGTGGCTTTGGTGAAATTGTTTGACATTTATCCAACTTCTTCATTTGTAAAATGGACATGTGAAGCCAACTTCACAGGTCACCTCCAAAATTAAATGAAGCAATATGTGTAAAGCACTTGGCACATTAGGAGGATATGATTGCAAACACCTATTATATATAGTAACACCCAAATTCAATTCATCTAGTATTCACTGAGTATTTACGTTTGAGATAGTGGTTTGGTAAACTGGAAGAGTATATTCTACATAATCGACATGAACCAACATTCATAAAGTTTATAGTTGAGGATCAAATGTTACACATTTTAAACTTGTGCATAACAATATAAGGCAGCATATTATCAAAATACAATATTTGTGACAAAAGCTTTGATTTAGAAAGGTGAGTGAGATCTGTGTGGAACTCTCACCGGATATCTGGATAAGAGCGCAGATATTTTTATTTAATTTCCAACTTTTAAGTTCAGGGGTACCTGTGCAGAATGTGCAGGTTTGTTATATAGGTAAATGTGTGCCATTGTGGTCAGCTGTGCAGATCATCCCATCACCCAGGCATTAAGCCCAGCATCTACCAGCTATTCTTTCTGACCATACCCTATCTTTCTGCTCCTCTATCTCCTCCCAACCCTCACTCCCCAACAGGCCCCAGTGTGTGTGGTTCCCCTCTGTGTGTCCATGTGCTCTCATCATTTAGCTCCTACTTACAAGTGAGAGCATTTGGCATTTGGTTTTCTGTTCCTGCGTTAGTTCACTAAGGATAATAGCCTCCAGCTTTATTCATGTTCCTGCAAGGGACATGTTCTTGTTCCTTTTTATGGCTGTGAGCAGATCTTTTGAAGGAGATGGACTTAAGACTCTGAAAGACATAGTAGGGTGAGTAACAGCTCAGGTTCTGGAGTCGAATAGAACTTATTTGAATTCTAGCTCTGCCATCTCCAGCTCTTTGATCTAGGACACATTATTTAACCTCCCTATTCCTCAGTTATCCCATCTGGATGGCAAGTACCCCTAGCCATAGATTAGTTTGGAATGTTAAGTGAGGTTATGCATTAGTTAGTAGAGTTCTTGACCTGTGGTGAGTGCCCTATAAATATATATATTGTGCTGGTGGTGGTGACGGTAAATATTGTAAATGAGAACATAGAGGAAAATTAACATAGAAGAAACACGAGGATCAATTTTTAACATGCCCTTATGTTGTTATTTATGTACTTGATATGGTTTTAAAGGAAGCAGATAGGAATTTAATAAATACAACTCAAAGACTGTGATGATCATGCTTCATTTGCTATTTTTAAAATCAAACTGTAGGAAAGGATCAAAAAATGTTCAAGCTATTTAAATTATTCAATTTAAGTAAGTTTCAGAGCCAAAAGATATTCATGCATCATTTTAATTCTTGTTAGTGTATACAATTTTTAAAAAACCTTCTGTACCATAATGTTAATGTTTAAATCCATTTGTTTTCTAAAGTTATGTTTCTGTTAATAATTTTTACTTTATTCCATTCCTTTTAAATATTGTTTCATTTTATGTAACTTTGTCTTTTTCTTTTAAGAATTATATTTATTGTTCTCATAATAATGAACATGCAGTTGAATACAAGCCACAAAAGCCCCAACAGTGACGTTATTAATATACCTTCAAGATAAACATGAGTGGATACCAGGCATTTACATATCTGATGGATAAACTAAATGCAAATATGTTGAATAATAAAAATGTGTTTTGGTTTTCTATTAAATTATTGAAAATCCAAATGGTAAATATTAGTATATTATAAGGCTTGAATATTCATTATATGCCTTCCATGCTTTTGTTTTGCTCTCACTTGACAAAAATATTGTCATTTCTATAACCCTGAATATTTTTGAAGGATAATTTTATCATTAGAACTCAGCTGCTTTCTTTTAGAAAACCAGCCAATTGCTCTTTTAAAAGTTTGGCCGAGATGCAGTAGCTCATACCTGTAATCCCAGCATTTTGGGAGGCCAAGGCAGAAGGATTTCTTGAGTCCAGGAGTTTGAGACTAACTTGAGCAGCACAGGGAGATCTTGTCTCTACAAGATAAAAATTAAAGAAATTAGCCAGGCATGGTGGCACATGTCTGTAATCCCAACTACTTGGGAGGCTGATGCAGAAGGATCATTTGAGCCCAGGAGTTCAAGGTTACAGTGAGATGTGATTATACCACTGTGCTCAGCCTGGGCCACAGAAAGAGGCTGCATTTCCAAAAAGAAAAAAAAAGGCCGGGCGCGGTGGCTCACGCCTGTAATCCCAGCACTTTGGGAGGCCGAGGTGGGTGGATCACGAGGTCAAGAGATCTAGACCATCCTGGTCAACATGGTGAAACCCCGTCTTTACTAAAAATAGGAAAAATTAGCTGGGCACGGTGGCGCGTGCCTGTAATCCCAGCTACTCGGGAGGCTGAGGCAGGAGAATTGCCTGAACCCAGGAGGCGGAGGCTGCGGTGAGCCGAGATCACGCCATTGCACTCCAGCCTGGGTAACAAGAGCGAAACTCCGTCTCAAAAAAAAAATAATAATAATAAGTTTGGGTAACATGTATTCCCCAATTGATAAAACTCTAATTTTGGGAGATGAGAAGGAATTATTCAATCATAAGTTCATAAGATGTACTGGAGCAGATGAAAGAAAATTTATCTAGGAGACATAAGCAATGAGTCAAGTTTAGAACAAGCATGAACAAAGAAAATGAGAACCAGTCACAGGCTGTGCTAGAGGTAAGGACTTTGTACACTAGAGTGTAAAAGGTGAAGAGATACACAGCGTGCACAGGAGCAGCACCAGGAGCAAGATGCATGGAGCCTTCTTGGTGAGCATAGTCAGTACCAGGCCATGAACCAGACTGTCACTGGACCTAGTTCAAATGTTTCTTAGCATGGGGAGAAATGCCAGATATAGGTAATGGGGAGGAAGGCAGCAAATCACACTGCCATGTGTGTACCTATGCAACAACTTTGCATGTTCTTCACACGTACCCCCAAACCTAAAATGCAATAAGAAAATGCTTCTTAGCCTCATGACTCATATTGACTTTTAGGCTTTGACTGATTCCTGACCTTGGATGAAATATTCACCCTCCTAGAAGGATATCTGATTTTGAGGTGAGCATAGCAGATAGGAGTCCTTTATATCTAAGGAGGCTAGGTTTCTATGGACTGTGTACAGGCTGATTTCTTCAGCTCTTTATTCTCCCATGGGAATTTTCTTTCTCTGGGGCAAGCCCTTTCAGGTGATAGTTTTGTCCTTGAGTTTGACATTGCTAGTTGTTTCTAAAATCCTGACGCTAAAGATACTCCTTGGTAATCCATTAGACACACAAGGAGAAGCATCACTCTTTCAGGTCACTGCGACTACATTTATTGAATTTCTGTTTTAAGGTATTAAATGCTTAGTCAACATTTATTGAGCACAGATGGAGTACCCAGCACTATATTAGAATCTGTAGGCACAGAAAAGACATAATAGATGAGGTTCATGCCCTAAAGTAATTTTGATACAGAAAAATAAATATAAAAAACAAAAGAGCTCTTGAAATGAAGCACATAAATGTAAAAATTAATATAGCACATTTTATTTATGTATCATAGTCTACCATTTATTATGTATTTAATATTTGTCATATACATACAGTGTCTAAGACCCTAGGCTAGTGCCATGATGTTGTAACTTTGAATATAACACAGCCTGCTTGTAAATTGCTCATAATCTAAAAGTCGTGGTGCAAATAGACAAGTAATTATAATAATTGTGGTGTGCCAAGTAGCTGGTTCAGATCTCATATTGGTCTATTTAAGAAAAATAGAATGGATAATATTTATATTGTGCCTTAAAACGTAAGAAAGATGAAATGAGAAAACATATACAGAGGGATTCCCGGTAGAACAAAATCTCAGAAGATAAAAACATAGCTTATCTCTATTAATTACCTAATTCTGTGTAAAAAATTTCCCAAAACTTATATGCTTAGAATGTATAATCATTTGCTGTATCTCATGGTGTCTAAGAGTGAGGAGTTTGGGATTGGTGTGGCTGGCTGGTTCTGGTTTGGGGTCCTTAATAAGGTTGTGGTCACATGTCTGCCAGGGCTGCACCCATCTGAAAGTTTGAGTGGGTTGGAGGATTTTCTTCCATGATAGCTGGCTATGGCCAGGGGCTTTGGTTCTTCTTTAAGTGGTCTATGCATGGGCCATTTTAATGTCCTCCTAGTCTGTGGCTAGGAGACCAAAGTGTAAGCTGTGATGCCTCTTATTACCACAGAAGTCACTTCTGCATTTTATTGGTCACACAGGCTAGCACTGATTTAATGTAGGAAGGAGCCTGAGATGAGGACAAAGACCAGGAGGTGAAGTTCACTGGAGATCATGTTGGAGACTAGATACAGCATCATCTGAAATGAGGATGATTTTAAAGTATACATAATATAGTTTATTTAGAAAGCAATTGCAGGCCTTTACTGGGAGTTCGCTCATCTACCTTCTCAACTAGAATCTGAGTGCCTTGAAGGCAGAATGGTGTCCTTTATTTGTGTTGTTTTTCTCAGTACCTAGAATACTGTTTGGTTAATAAAAGACACTTCATATGTGATTCTTGAAGAAGTGAATGAATGAATGAATATGAATGGATATGATCTGAGAGATAAATTAAAAATATCAAAACTACAGGGGGAAGTGTTGATTCAGAAAAGCGTGGGAAGCTACATAAATGAATCAGGGTCTGCACGGAATCTAGAAAAGAAGGCAGATCATAGGAATTGTAGGTGTTAGCCAGTCTCAGCCCAAACTTTGTCTGGGAGACATGATTTATTCCTATCACTCAGAAAGTCTACTTTATGATGTAGATGGGAGAGTATATGGATGAAATTGCCCTCAGAAAAACCAGAGAGTTCAGATTATTAAGACAGATCTCTGAATCTGATCTATCACCTCTCTGATAAGTCACTCTAAATTAGCCATCAAACACACCTGACCTCTAAACATTGTCAAAGGGGTCACGGCACTATTTTTACTGTGACAGATTGCCATTCTTCACACTAGAATTTCTTTGGAGAAAGTGGCAGAGAGGTTGAAGTCAATTATCTGTTGAGTTATCTGTTCTTTACAACCATGATAGGCCATGGCCAGGCCAGTTGCACTGAAGTCTCAAGTAGATTCTATGGCTCAGCCAGAAACAAAGGAAGACACAGGAGATAATATCATTATGATGAATCAAGGAATCCTGAAGCTGGAACCTGGAGTGATCACCTGAGTGTTATAGACTGCTGGGCCCCGCCCTTACCCAGCCTACCCCCTTTTATAGAAAGTATTTAATATAAAAGACAGTGAACACATACATAGCTGTCCTCATTCTGCACAGCTGCCAGGACATTCCAAAGAGCAAAGCAACCCTGAGAACACGTCCACTCACCATTGTGTATCTTTGATCTTGCACAGCTGCATTACTTGTTTACTGGTTCTGCACTAAACAGGAGAAAGCAGCTTTACTGGGGGCTGAAGATTCACTGAGCCCTTGGACGAGACTTTGTGTTCTGCCCTTGCTTTACCCTTGAGCACAGAACTAACTAAATCCAACCCCATTTATGTACAAACATAACTGTAAAGGTACAGAAAATGCAGACTACTCTTATGCTGTCATGACAAGACCATTAGATTTGTAGATCATCCTTTTTTTCTTTCTCTTAGTTTATTTAAAGGAAGTATTACAGTTGTTTCTAATAACTCCATTAAAATAGGAGAGGTGATATATGTTTTCTTAATGCATAATCTGCTCTTGAGAAGCTGGCAGGGGTAGTATTTTAAGGTAATACTACACTTCTCACTTACATGCTGCCCTCATGAGGTCTGCTAAGAAGCTATCACCTCTCCCATGCAGCAGCAAGTGAATAGAAGCAAGGCCAGAGAGGACAGGGTATGCAGCTCCTCTGTTGGGGAGTCAGGGGCCCAGGAGAGACTAAATGCATATAAGAGGTAAAATGGAAATTCTGTATTTTCCTTTTAGAAACATGGCGATTTATGATACAGAAGAACTTTGTATGCATATTTTCTTTCATTGCTAACAAGGTTACAGAAATCTTTTCAAATAAAAGGGCTAGATTTGTTTTTGCCATCATCATTACTTTTTAAAAGAGGGGAGTAGCAAGGTCAGCAATGATTCCCTCTGAAATGGAAATGAAGAGAATCAGCATCTATTCACATACGCCCTCACCCCTCACCCACGCACCCTTGCTCAACTTTTCCCTGCAACCCACACTGCGCTGGAAATAGATCGATAGACTGCTTGTCAGACTTATGCAAGGCTTACAGGCTCTAAACCTCTCTCAGACTGATGATCAGAGTGGGAGTCTACCCAAGGGGTTAAGAGTTGAGGTTTCACGGGGTTTCTTAATACACAAAGAAAACATATGGAGTTGAGATGTTAATCAAACAGAGCAGACTTGGGGCTATAACAATTTTAGGGTTCTCCCCTTCCTGAGTCACTTGTCAGGTGTGCTCTCCTACCCTCTCCTTGCAGCAAGTTTAGCTTTGACCCATAGTAAGAAACAGTTTTGTGATCTTGTCCTATCCAGAGTATTGCAAAGGAACGCTGATAACTCTCATTCAGCACCATGTCAGTGCTGCCCTTGGTCTCTGACTTTGGTGACCCAGGCTTGCAGTGACGACTTTGCTGTCACTGACTCCCAGCATCTATGTCCAAGGAATAAGATGCATGTCAGATGCTATCACTGACTGCCAGCATCTATGTCCAAGGTATCTCATCTTAGAACAGGGACTCCCTGTCCGGAGTCTCCCTGAATTTCCTGCCCGAACGTGGTCTCTTTTCATGGCTTGCCTGACCCGGTTTAGCCTTCTGAGCTCTGGCATTGTTCGTCCCTGTTTCTCAATCCGTTTGCATATCGCCATTGCCTGGAGAGGGTGTAAGGTTTTGTTTTGTTGTTATGAATTCAATATACATAACATAAAATTTACCATGTTGATCACTTTCAAGTATACAATTCAGTGGCATTAATTACATTCATGTTGTTATACGACCATCGCCACTATCCATTGCCAGAATTTTACTTTTCTCACTTGAAATGCTATACCCATTAAACACTAATCTCCTTTTCCCCCCTTCCATATTCTCTGGAAACCACACTTTTACTTTCTGTCTCTGAAATTGACTACTCTAGGTATCTCAGATAAGTGATTATACAATATTTGTCCTTTACATTGGTGTTATTTCGTTTAATATTTTCAAGCTTTATCCATGTCATAGCATATATCAGAACTTAATTCCCTTTTATTACAGAATAATATTCCATTGTATGTAATACCACATTATGTTTATCCATTCACCACTGATGGACATTTGGGTTGTTCCTACCTTTTCACTATTGTGAATAATGCTGCTCTGAACATTGGTGTAAGATACTCGTTTGAGTCTTTGCTTTCAATTCTTTTGACTATATACCCAGTAGGGAAATTGCTGGTTAATTTGGTAATTTTGTGTTTAATTTTTTTGAAGAACTGCCATATCATTTTTCATAGCAGCTGTACCATTTTATATTTCCCACCAGCAATGCACAAGTGTTCCAGTTTTTCCACATCCTTGCCAAGGTTCATTACAATCCCCATGTTCATTACAGCATTTTCTGCTTTATTTTTGTTTGCTTGTTTTTCTAATAGCCATCCTAGTAGATGTGAGATGGTACCCAGGGAGTTTAAAAATTGCCAGTGCTCAGAGACGCTAATTTAATTGTTCAGAGATAGGGTCTTGTAAATAACTTTTTTAAAAAACTTCCCCAGGTGACATTAATGTGCAGCCACCATTGATAACCTCTAATACATTTTTGATTTATGTGACCTGACTACTGTCCCATATCCCCACACTGCTTTGCTGGTCTCACAAAAAGACAGATCTCCTGAGTTACTGCTATCTATACAGTATACTGTCCATATAGCAGTAACTCAGAAGATCTGTCTACTCCAAACCCTATGTTCTGTCTACTGTATTCCACTGTGCTTAAAGGGTGATTTTAAAGGGTTCCTGATGCACACTGCCAGCACAGAGCACACTAAATTGTTGTATCTGAATTGTGGAGGTGAATTAGTTTCCCAGGGCTGCCATAACAAATTACTGCAAAGTGGATGACTTAAAACAACAGAGATTTAGTCTCTTGGAGTTCTGGATGCTGGAAGTCCAAAATCAAAGAAGGGTTATGTCCTCCTGCAGGCCCTGAGAGAGAATCCCTTACATGCTTCTCTCTTAGCTTTTGGTGGCTTCTGGCCATTCTGGGTGTTCTGTGGCTCAAAGCCACATCACTTCAAACTCTGCCTCTATCTGCATGTGGTCCTTCTGTCTTTTTGTGTCTTCTCTTCTTCTGTCTCAGAAAGATACCAGCCATTCAATTTAGGGCCTCCCTAAATCCATGATGATCTCATCTTCAGATGCTTAACTTTATTACAGCTGCAAAGATCCTTCTTTCAAAATAAGGTCATTAAGACATATGCCAGAGGTAAGAACTTGGACACATTTTTTTGGGAGCCCCAGTACAATCCACTACAGGAAATTTTCTCTTAGTCTTCCAAATTGCAATCAGTCATATTGTGATTCAAGAGTTCAATATATACCAAAGCTCAATCTGATATAATCTAGGCTGGAATAGGACTTGCATTAAAATCAGAGGGCCAAAGTGATCTGCAATCCCCAAGTTCATTACAGCATTTTAACAATAGCAAATACATGAAAATAACCCAATTGTCTATCAACAGATGAATGAGTAAAACACACACACACACACACACACAATGGAATATTACTCAGCCTTAAAAAAGAAGGAAATTCTGCCATTTGCAACAACATGGATGGCCCTGGAAGGCATTAAGCTAAGTGAGATAAGCCAGTCACAAGACAAATTCTGCATGATTCTACTTATATGAGACATCTAAAATAGTCAAACATATGCAGGCAGGCAGACAATAGAATAGTCATTCAAGGGAATGAGGTGAGGAAGATATGAAGACTTGTTCAATGGTATAAAGTTACATTTATACAAGATGAATAAATTCCAGAGATCTGCTGTAAAGCATGGTTGATATAGTTAACAAGAAGATATTTTGCACCTACAAATTTAAGAGACTTAACTGTTCTTACCATAAAAAGAGGCAAGGTACAAGGAATCCTTTGGAGGTGAAGGGTGATGAATATGTTGATTACCTTGATGGTGGTGGTGACAGCATGAGTGCATTCATGTGTTCAAACTCACCAAATTCTATACATTAATTATGTGAAGTTTTTGTATACTAATTAAGCCTCAATAAGGGTTGGAAGAAAAGAAAGCTGAGGTGGTCACATAAATCTTTGCCTCAGCCCAAATAAGCTGCTTGATGTTTTTGTTCTGGCCATCATGGGCTCTGACACAAAATCAAGTCCCTGAGACAGTTTGAGACTGCCTTGGAACAAACAAGGTAGTGCTGAGACCCGATCTCAAGATGCCACAGGAGTGCCCAGACTAGAGTTCATATCCTGCTTTCCCTCCCTCTTAAAAGCACCTGCCAGAGCACAGGGTATTGGAAGTATCTGGGGCAAAAATCTCCAATCAGTATAAGGAACTCTATGGATAGTGTCTCCTGGCTCAAACTTATTCCATCTATCCTACTGCTCCCTGACGATTTCAAGGCTTCTTGGAAAGTTCAAAGAAAAGAAAAGAAAATACGGAAAAGGACACGGCTGCCTATTCTGTATAGAGATGGGAGGACTCCTTCCTAATCTATCCCATTCATCAGCTAATTTAACTGTCCTGTTTGGACCTGGCAGATTTATCCAGGCCAGTCTAGCCAAACCTTTCATAATCTCGGGCAGTTTTAGGAAAGGAAAGTTGCATTTTATCTCAAAAATACTTCCACTCTGGATCAGAATCAGGGAAGCCACACCTTTCTAACGGTGCATGCATCTGGCATCCTGGGTGTAATCCTGAACTAAATTATTTTCAGTTTTGCAGTGCTTGATAAGGTGTCTGAAATGAAAGCATTTTGCTTCTCAGCTTTGCACAGAATTGCACACATGGTTCTCACTCTCATTTTCCTTTGATATTTGAAATGATTTTATTACAAACTATAATTTTTTTTGAGTGACTACATCTGAGAAACTAAATGTAGTCTCCCAGTGGAATCAGCCATTTGTAAAACCGTCACAGAATCTCCAAGCAGAGGTTTTAAGAAGTGAGAGAGGCAATTTATCAACTTTTAATGCATACTCTCCTGACTGCTGAGGAAATTAAACTTGTTTTCACCTACTGAAACCTCAATACATTTTTATTATACAAATCTAATATGTGTTTAATGCTAACCTTCAATCAATTTACCCATTATGGTGAAATCCTAGTTCTATAGTTTTTCTCATTAGAAGTTTTGCTTTAGCATATTCGTTGATCCTGTTTATGAGTGTATCCTAATATTTTCTTAAGGTTATACTTTTTTTTTTACATGAAGCTTCTAATCTGGTCATTTTTATATTTTAATTACCTATCTTAGGATGCTTAATTAGATGGAAAACCTCCAAGTTCTAGAACAAGGTCATATTAATCTCTGCCTCCAAGATCCAAGGGAAGTGCCTGGATCATAGTAAGTATCCCATAAATGTTTATTGAAATGCACATATTTAAAGTTCATTTGTGCCTTACATATAACATGGAAGCCTAATCCCCTCTGTGTTTTACTTTATCAATTTTTAATAGTTATAATATGTGCTTTATTATAAGCCATCTCAGATATGAGCAGGGGATTTTAGTTATCTGTACATTAAAAAAGAATATCAAAGATATCCACATATAAGTGGCCAGTAGATTCATGTAAAGATGTTATACTTTGTTCAGAATTAAACAAATGCAAATTAAAATATCAAGACAATTTTATCCATCAGCTTGATACAAACATAGAAGCCTGATAATATTTTGAGCATTTTGATATGACAAGGGCAATGCCATAAATTGTTGATGGGAATTGAAATAGGAACATAAATTTGGGAGGAAAATATTTACTCCACTTAAGAGAGCCATCTAAATGTTGGGAACACAACCTAGGAAAGTAACAATACACATGTACAGGTCTGTAAATACACATGTACAAACAGCTTTGAAATAAGTAGTTTGACATGATAATAAACAATTAAAGCAATTGATAAATAATTTCAATGCCCATCAGTAGAGGCATAAATAAAAAGCAGTGGTTCATGGAATGGAATATAATGCAAACATTTCAAAAAGCAAGGTAGATCTTCATGGTCTAGAAAGATGGCCATACATGCATGCACAAACAGGAAAAGTAGGGAAAGGTAAATGTCAAAGTGTTAATAGAGGAAGTCCTAGCCAGAGAAATCAGGCAAGAGTAAGAACTAAAACATATTCAAATAGGAAAAGAAGTCAAACTAGCTCTCTTCACTAACTATATAGTTTTATACCTAGAAATCCCTAAAGACTACTCTAAAAGACTCCTGGAACTGATTAACAACTTCAGTAAAGTTTCAGGACACAAAAATCAATGTACAAAATTCAGCATTTCTATACACCAACATTAAAACAGAACAAAATCAATAACACAATCCCATTATAATAGCTACAAAAAATAAATACCTTGGAACACATATAACCAAGGAGGTGAAAGATTTTATGAGAAAAACTGCAAAACACTGCTGAAAGGTATCATAGATGCCACAAACAAATGCAAAAACATTCCATGCTCATAGACTGGAAGAATCTACATCTTCCAGAATGGCCAAATTGCCCAAAGCAATCCACAGATTTTAAAATATTTATATCAAGCTACCAACATCATTTTTACAGAGCTGGAAAAAGCTATTTTAAAATGTTTATGGAGGCAAAAAAAATAAGCCCAAATATTGAAAGCAATCCTGAGCAAAAGGAACCAAGCCAGAAGCATTACATTATCTGACTTCAAACTATAATATAAGGCTACAGTAACCAAAACTGCATGGTACAAAACAGAGGCATAGACCAGAGGAACAGACTAGAGAACCCAGAATAAACCACACACCTATGACTATTTGATTATCACAAAATAAGCAATGAGAAAGGACCCCCTATTTAATAAATGGTTCTGGGAAAGCTGGCTAGCTATATGCAGAAGAATGAATCTGAACCCTTATCTTTCACCAAATATTATATATAAAAGCTCAAAACTATAAGAATCTTAGAAGAAAACCTAGGAAACATCATTCTGTACATTGATCTTGGAGAAAAATTGATGACTAAATCCTCAAAAGCAATTGCAACAGAAACAAAAATTGACAGACGAAACCCAATTAAACTAAAGAGCTTCTGCACAGCAAAACAGAGCAAAACAAAACAAAAACTATCAACAGAGTAAACAGAATACAGAGATAAGGTATACTTATACACTGTTGGCAGAAATGTAAATTAGTTAAGCCTGTGGAAAGCAGTGTGGAGATTTCTCAAAGAACTTAAAACAGATTATCATTTGATCTGGCAATCCCATTACTGGGTATATATACAAAAGAAATCATTCTACCAAAAAGTTACATGCACTTGCATGTTCATCGCAGCACTATTTATCATAGCAAAGACATGGAAACATCCTAGGTGCCTGTCAATAGCGGATTTGATGAAGAAAATATGGTACATATGCACTATGTAATACTATGCAGCCATAAAAAAGAATGAAATCATGTCATTTTCAGCAACATGGATGCAGCTGGAGGCCATTACCCTAAGCAAATTAACAAATAAACAGAAAGCCAACTACTGCCTGTTCTCACTTATAAGTGGAAGCTAACCATTAGTTACTTATGGACAAGATGGCAAAAATAGACACTGGGACTACTGCAAGGTAGAGGGAAGGAGGAAGGAAACAATTGAGCACTATGCTCACTATCCAGTGGATGGGATCATTTGTACCACAAACCTCAGCATCACAAAATATACTCATGCAATAAACCTGCATATGTATTCCCTGAATCTAAAATAAAAGTTAAAATTATCATTAAAAAATAAAAGTTTCAATAGAATTTACATTGCAGGTACAGTGGATCTTCAATTTTTGCCTTTTTATCATTTTATTTTGTATAATGGGATTGTGCATAATTTTAACTTTCTTGTTTGCCATAATTAAAAATATATATGGAAATAAATGTATATCTGTATGATATGGTTTTGTTTGTGTCCCCACCAAATCTCATATAGAATTGTAATCCCCAGTATTGGAGGTATTGGACCTGGTTGGATGTGATTTCATCATGGGGGCAGAGTTCTCAAAAATGGTTTAGCACCATTCTCCTTGGTACTGTACAGTGAGTTATCATGAGATCCGGTTGTTTTCAGGGTGTGTAGCACCTCCAACATCCTGCTCCTGCTCCCACTATGTGAGATTCTTCACTCCCCCTTTGCCTTCCACCATGATTATCAGTTTCATGACACTTTCCCAGAAGCCGAGCAGATGCTAGAATCATGCTTGCTATACAACCTGTGAAACCATGATCCAATTAAACCTCTTTTCTTTACTAATTATCTGGTATCAGGTATTTCTTTATAGCAGTGTGAGAAGAGACTGACTAATACAGGAAATTGGTACCAGGAGTAGGGTATTGCTATAAAGATACCTGTGGGAGCAACTTTGGAATTGAGTAATGGGCAGAGTTGGAAGAGTGTAGAGGGCTCAGGAAAAGACAGGAAGATAAGGTAAAGTTTGGAGATTCATAGAGACTTGTTGAATGGTTGTGACCAAAATGCTGATAGTGTTATGGACAGTGAGTTCCAGGCTGAGGAGGTCTCAAATGGAAATAAGGAACTTATAGAGAACTGGAGTAATGGTCACTCTTGCTATGCTTTAGCAGTCTGGCTGCATTGTGCCCCTGCTCTATAGATATGTGGAACTTTGAACTTGAGAGTGATGATTTAGGGTATCTGGAAGAAGATATTTCTAAACAGCAGAGCATTCAAGATGTGGTCTGAATGCTTCTAACAACCTATGCTCATATGTGTGAGAAAATACATATCCTGAAACTGGAACTTATAGTTAAAAGGGAAGCAGAGCATAAATATTTGAAAAGTTTGCACTATGGCCATGTGGTAGAAAAGAAAAGCCCATTTTCAGGGGAAGAATTCAAGCAGGCTGCAGAAATTTGCATTAAAAAAAGGAGCCAAGTGCCAATAGCCAAGAAAATGGGGAAAAGTCCTCAAAGGCATTTCAGAGACTTTTGCAGCAGCCCCTCTCATCATAGGCCCAGAGGCTTAGGCTAACAATAGCTTTGAGGGGCAGGCTCAGGGTCCCAGTTGCCCTTCACAGCCTCATCTCTGGACACTGCTTCATACATCCCAGTTGCTCCAGCTCCCACCATGACTCAAAGAGACCCAGGTGTGGCCTAATTCAGAAGGTGTAATCCATAAGCCTTGGTGGCTTCCATGTGATGTTAAGCCTTCAGTGCACAGATTGTAACAGTTGAAGCTTGAGAGCCTCTACCTAGATTTCAGAGGATGTATGGAGAAGCCTGGATGTCCAGGCAGAAACCTGCTGCAGGGGCAGAGCCCTCACAGAGAACCTCTACTAGGGCAGTGTGGAAGGAAATATATTGTTGGACCCCACATGGAATCCCCACTGGGGAACTGCCTCATATAGCTGTGAGAAGAGAGCCACTGTCCTCTGGACCCCAGAATGGCAGATCCACTCACTGACAGCTTGCACCCTGCACCTGGAAAAGCCATAGGCATTCAATATCAGTCTTTGAGACCAACCACAGGCATTGAAGCTTAAAAAGCCACAGGGGTGGAGCTGCCTAAGGCCTTGGGAGCCCACCCCTTGCATCAGTCTGCCCTGGATATGAGACATGGAGTCAAAGAAGATTATTCTGGAGCTTTCAGATTTTATGAGTGCCCTGCTGGGTTTCAGGATTCTGTGGGTCCTGTAGCCCCTTTCATTTGGCTACTTTCTCCCTTTTGGAATGACAATGTTTACCCAATACCTGTACCCTCGTTGTATCTTGGAAGTAACTAAATTGTTTTTATTTTACAGGCTCATAGATAAAAGGAATTTGCCTTGTCTCAGATAAGACTTGGGACTTTGAACATTTGAGTTAATGCGGGAACAAATTAAGATGCTGGGAAACTGCTGGAAAGGCATGACTGTGTTTTGAAATATAAGAAGGACATGAGATTTGGAAGGGGTCGAGGGCAAAATGATATGATTTGGATGTGTCCTCTCCAAATCTCATGTTGAATTGTAATCCCTGTTGTTGGAGATGGGGCCTGATGGGAGGTGATTGGTTCATAGGGACAGAGTTCTTATGAATGGTTTAACACCATCCTCTTTGGTACTGTATAGTGAGTGAGTTATCACAAGATCTGTTTTTTTTATTATTTTGGAAGACAGTGTGGCAATTCCTCAAGGATCTAGAACCAGAAAAACCATTTGACCTAGAAATTCCATTAGTTGTTATATGTGCAAAGGATTCCAAATCATTCTACTATGAAGACCCATGCACACATATGTTTATTGCAGCACTATTCACAATAGCAAAGACTTGGAACCAACCCAAATGCTCATCAGTGATAGATTGGATAAAGAAAATGTGTCACATATATACCATGGAATACTATGCAGCCATAAAAAAGAATGAGTTCATGTCCTTTGCAGGGAAATGGATGAAGCTGAAAGCCATCATTTTCAGCAAACTAATACAGGAACAAAAAAAAACAAACACCACATGTTCTCATAAGTGGGAGTTGAACAGTGAGAACACATGGACACGGGAAGGGGGATCATCACACCAGGGCCTGTTGGGGGGTGGGGAGCAAGGGGAGGGATAGCATTAGGAGAAAAACCTAATGTAGATGATGGGTTGATGGGTGCAGCAAACCACCATGGCACATGTATACCTATGTAACAAACCTGCACGTTTTGCACATGTATCTCAAAACTTAAAGTAAAATAAATAATAATAATAATATACTAGAAAAAAATAACTGTTTTAAAAGTGTTTAGCACGTGCCTTGCCCCACACTTGCTCCTGCTCCCCCATTGTCAGATGCTTAGCTCCCCTTTGCCTTCTGCCATGATTGTAAGTTTCCTGAGGCCTCCCCAGAAGCCAAGCAGATGCCAGAATCATGTTTCCTGTACAGCCTGTGGAACTGTGAGCCAATTAAATCTCCTTTTTTTATAAATTACTCAGTCTCAGATATTTCTTTATGGCAGCATGAAAACAGACTAATATGCTGTGAATTATTATAGAACATACAAATAGAGGAAGATTGGTATAGAATATCTCCTTTCAATTTTTAATTTGTTAGAAATACTATATTTTCCCCTTTCAACCTTAGTGTTAGGGAGATAGAAATAATTCAGAGCATGTGACTAAATTGACTATAACGATTAACAGAAAATCATTATTTTCTTTTACTTTTTGCCATGGTTTGAATGTGTCCCTCAGCAATCACATGTTAGAAATTTAATCTCCAATGTAACAGTGTTGAGAGATGGGACCTCTAAGAGGCTGTGAGGCAGAGCCCTCATGAATGGCTTAATGCTGTTATCTTGGGAATAGATTTCTGATAAAAAGATGAGTTTGGTCCTCTTTCTCACTCTTTCTCTCATCCTCTCTTGCCCTTCCACCATGGGATGATGCAGCACGAAGTCCCTCACTAGATGCTGGCACCATGTTCTTGGACTTTCCAGCCTCCAGAACTGTGAGCCAAATATATTTCTGTTCATTACAGATTATATATATAGTCTGTATTATTCTGTTATTGCACCATAAGGTAGACTAAGACACTTTTAATATAAATTTCTTGTCATTTATTTTTTAAATTATCTTTAGATGCAGGAATCTGGGTTATGAAGTCGTGAAAAATGGAAGAAGAAAAAATGAGTCCAGTCATACACCACATAACAACATCGCAGTCAATAATGGACTGCAGATGAGATGGCGGTCCCATAAGATTATAATGAAACTGAAAAATTCTTGTTGCCTGATGATATCATAGCCATCAAAACTTCCCAGTGCAACACATTAGTCATGTGTTTGTGGTGATGCTGATGTAAACAAACCAGCTGTGCTGTGCTACCAGTTGTACAGAAGGATAGCACATACAATTATGTACAGTACATAATACTTGATAATAAATGACTATGTTACTGGTTTATGTACTTATCATTCTGTACTTTTTATCATTATTTTAGAGTATTGAACTTCTACTTACAAAAAAAAGTTAACGTGTAAAAAACCTCTGGCATGTTCATCAGGAGGTATTGCAGAAGAAGGCAGTAATAGAAGGGATAACAGTTCCATGTGGGGTATTGCCCCTGAAAGCCTTCCCAGTGGGACAAGATGAGGTGGAAGATAGTGATATTGATTATTCTGACTCTGTGTAGGCCTAGGGCAATGTATGTGTTTGCAGCTTAGTTTTTAACAAGAAGTTTAAAAATTAAAACTTTAAATAGATAAAAGCTTATAGAATAAGGATATAAACGATAAAATATTCTTGTATAGCTGTACAATGTTTTTGTGTTTGAATCTGTTATTACAAAACAGTCAAAAAGTTTAAAACAACTAAAAAGTTTATAAAGTAAAAATGTTATAGTAATATGAAGTCAATTCATTAAGAAAGTTTTAAAAATTGGTGTAGCCTAAGTGTGCTTTGTTCATAGTCTACAGTAGTGTATAGTAATGTCCTGGGCCTTCATATTTACTTAACAGTCACTCATGGACTCACCCAGATCAACTTCCAGTTCTGCAAGCTCCATTCTTAGTAAGTGCCCTATACAGATGTGCTGTTTGCTTTTACTTTTAATCTTTCATACCATATATTTGCTGTCTCTTTTCTATGTTTAAATACCAAATACCAGTGTGTCACAGTTGCTTTCAGTGTTTGGTACAGTAATTGTGCTATATAGGTTTCTTGCCTAGGAGCAACAGGATACCCCATAGAGCCTAGGTGTATTGTAGGCCATACCATCCAGGTTGGTGTAAGTACACTCTATGATGCTCACACAATGATGACATCACCTAACGATGCATTTCTCCAATTGTATCCCATTATTAAGTGATGCATGACTCTATTTTAGTGACAGCTGTACAAATCTCAAAGAAAAGTGGAGAAGACTAGGGCCAAGATGGAGGGGCTAAGAAGTTACAATTTGAGGATGCTTTTTCTCATTCATTCATTTAGTCAGTAATTTTTTATTCAGCATCTACTGTGTCTAGTAATGTAGGCACTGTGGCTCACTGATGGTATTCTTGGCTCACCTTGTAGAATTACTATCTGAAATCTGGAATCATCTATTTCTCCAAGGAGAAGAATCTTTATTTTAAATGAGAGAAATGGAAGCATATTTGTATATTGATGGAGCTAATTCAATTGAGAGGAGATAATTGCAGGAGCAAATTCCTTGAGTAAGGGAGAGAGGATGGGGTAAATGGAAGTCGTGGCCTTAGGTTGGAACAGAGACAGCTCATTATTGTAATAGTCCATTGGGCAGAGCAAAATGCTATAGAAATGTAAATGCCATATGGATGACTAGGCAATAAAACGTTGCCTATAATTCTACGTTAAATCATCACATTTCCCACTCGTAAATTCTTTTTTATTTTTCTATAAATAAACTCCACAATCAAGAAATCACAAAATGTATAAATAGCAATGCACTAAATTTTCTAGTTTGTCCATAAATTGTCAAGAATTATTTAAAACTCAAAAATACTTCAACATTGACTAAAAATTGTATATTTCTAATTATTTTTCTTTTAATGTACAAACTGAGTATTTATTCTTGATATGTTTGAAAAACTGATGTTGTGGTTTATTTGCTTTTGCAAGCTTAAATCATGACCATAGGAGGATCTTGCTTTAAGGCACAAAGTTCCCAACTAAAAATGTCCTTCACGTATGAATGGCCATCCCACCTTGTCTGACTTGGCTAAAGAGTTCTCCCCTCTTCTTTTTCTTTATAATCATCCCTTTTTGTGCAGAGCCTGTAGCATATCCCCTTTTCCTCATTTCCTTCTCTTGTCTATAATATCCATTCCACTACATTATTAATGCTGTTGAAGATTGCTCAGATATAAAACGTGTGAACTCTCTTCTCTCATCCTTAAGCCTGTTATAGATATACTGAATGAGATTGTTACTCTCTCTTCTCAACACCAGAGTCCTTGTTCCCTACATTTTTGTCCAGCTGGATGGGAAGGCAATTTTGAAGAGACAGGATGGCTTTAAGTCATATCGAAGCCTGAAATTTGTTAGTGCATTTCAAGCAGGGGGCTAAAAAAAGAGGGCCTTAGGGCAAGACCCTGAAGATGGAACTAGATAGGAAAGAAAAAGAAAAATATAGGGAGTAGAAGAGTGCTGCTGGCAAAATTTGCAGTTTTCAAAATATTGCTTATTACCAACCAGCAAAGATTGCAAGAGGAAACAATTCTCCGTTCTCTTCATTCTTCCTTTAACATCCAAGGCACTCTGGTCCCAGATCCTGAAACTGATCTACTTGTTAATGGTACTAATACATTGCAGGTCACTGGCATTAGAGTTTAAAAGAATCAGTTTGGAAAACTTAAACAATTTTGATGGGAAAATTTTATTCCAATTTTCCAGTAATCAATTTTCAACCCATCTTTGGAACCCAGCAGAATCCTAAATTGTAAATACATACTTGAGCTGTATGTCAAGTTGAATTTTCAAACTACAAATTAGTATCTAATCACTCGGTTTGCAGAAGTATTGGCCCTAATGTTCCTTTAAAACAGGAAGGTCGGTATTTGTTTCCAGACCATTAACTACTTGATAGAGAATCTAGGGGTGGGTTACGCTATCTAATGCATAAAAGTTGAAAATTGTTAGACAAAGATAAGTGAGAAATAAATGTTAAATAAATTATAAGGAGATATGAATATAGAATTGATTTATTGATCTGTATATCTTAGGAACAAATCTATTTGTGAAAGTGAGGTCGAGTACTAATTGCTCGCCAGGCACATAATATAATTTTGTTGTTGCTGTTGTTACAGAGAATAACCAAGTATTTTCCTCTCATAACATGAAATACTCACCAATATTTCTTTATCCCACTGTACAGATTTATCTGCCTATTACTTCACACACTTAATTGAAATGTTTATATATATATATGCATGCTAGTTATGAGAGAAAGTTTAGTGTCACTCTATCCCAATATTCCAGAGAGTTATTAAAATTTAATGAGCATCAGTTGGTGATAAATCCTAGAGTGATAATTTAAAAGAAGATAGCAAAGTAAGGCAAATTATCCAGGTACTTCGGGAAAATGCAGAGTTGTTTTGCTTAATGCTTCTACATATTGTTTAAAATTTCCTCTCAAATTTAATCTAATATTTTTACACCACGGAGTGTTTTGAGCGAGACAGAATGATTGGCATTCTGGGAAAAGTCTTTGAGCATAGACCACTCTGTTTAGTGAAGGTAACTCTTACATCGGTTTGTAGGATTGAGAGAGGATGAAACTGGAGTATTGGAGATGAAATAGAAGACTCTTGCATTTGCCTAATGAGGAGGAGATGAGGCTCTGAATTAGTGTAGGAGCAATGGAAATGGAAAGAGGGGGTGGTTTCTAGATTTTATGGTAGGATTGTGATAGCCTAGTGACAGACTAAGGAACACAGGGATGGGGGCAATGCAGAAGCCTCCCACATTTATGCAGAGAAAGAGAAAGGAGAGTTAGAGGAAGGTATTGGGAAGAATAAAATTTGAAGAAAGCGACACAATGTTTCGGAAGTCAAAGGAGGAGAGGGGCTTCAAGAAGGAGGTCAACAGAAACAAATGAATCAGAGAAGTACTGTCAGAGGAGAACAAAGAAGACACACATAGATTTAACAATTAGAAAGTTGATGTTCGTTTTTAATAATGTGATGAGACTGGAAGTCAGATTGTAGCAGGTTGAGGAGTAAAAGTAGTGTTAACTTGGAGGAAACGAGTGAAGGATGATTTTTGATAAGCAGTGATGAAGTGTAAATGAGAGCAGGTTATAACTCTTTAGGTAGAATAAGTTTGGGAAGATAGTTTTATTAGGATAATGGAAGCTGATTCTAAAGATACAATGAAGAGATGGGGTAGTAGTCTCTTACATTGGTGACCCCCAGTGAACTATATCTTCTGGGACTCATTCCCTGTGTACTCCCCTCCCCTTGAATTTGGGATGGCCCTTTGACCAACAGAATGCGATGCTCTTGGACAGGTTTCCAAACCAAGGTATTAAGAAGACCTGGCAACTTCTGCTTCTTCTGCTCTTGCATTCTGGAAGAAGGCAGCTGCCAAAGAAGAAGTCTGACTACCTGGCATCACCCTGCTGTGGAGAAAACCTATGCTATCCACGTGGAATCACCACATGGAGAGAAAGAAAGATGTCCAGGCAGCCCTCAGTTGTTCAAGGCATCCCAACTCAGGCACCAGATACAAGTGAAGAAGCCATTTTGCATTTTCCAGCTACAGAAGATGCCATATGATCACAGAGAAACCACCACCCTGCCTAAATTGCAGACTTATAAGCAAATAAATGTTGTTTTAAATGCTGATGGTTTTGAGTGATTGATAAGCAGCAATATGTGACAGTAACAGGTGATTTTTTAAAATATGGATGTTGGATAGAGAGATGTGAGGGATGGAATAAAGCCCCAAAGAAGATGAGTAGGGGATACGATCATAAGATCCAGTGGAAGAACTGGTCATCTTGGAAGCAAGTAAGGACACTGCCTTTTCTGAAGCAGAAAGGATTGAGGGAAGGGAGGGTAAAAATGAAATTAAAATTAGATATGGATGGGAGGAAATTGGACCCATCCAAGTTGGACAGCGAGGAATTGTGTTGCGAATGAAGGCTGCGCAAAGAAGCTGAGAGCTGCAGAGGAGGAAAAAAGATTGTGAGTGGAATAGAGATTCATTCTGAGATGAGTAAATGGATGGCAGAGACGCTGTAAGAGCCACAGTGAGTGTGATAGTCATGAATTTGTGATGAGGCCAATCAACAAGGCTCAGTGATTATTTGTACCCATGCTTACTGAGATTGACTTCCTTCAGTGATTAAAACTGTTTAGGTAGGTTACCAGCCATTTTACTTGGTTTAGGAGATTTTGATGCCGGTTATATTAACACATAGAAAAAATATATATAGCCCAACTGAAACTTTTGAGTATTTCAGGTTTTTCACAGACCCTTTCCATTTTTGTATTTAAAAAAGCATGGCCCTGTTCCTTGCCCATTTGCAATACTAAAAATGATTTTCATTAGCAATTGCTGAATCATATACCTGAGATTACAGACAATGCTATTTATACTTAAAGAAATTGAGTGCACATCTACTTTAGCTTTCTGCCCTATTTTCATACTTTTATCCATTTGGATTTTTGTCCCATATGTTGTCCTCAGCACCATCTTAAGCTGCTGTCTAGTTATAGCTCAAAAAAACTTCCTTTCCAAATGGGGCTTTATTTCAGTGGGTGGCAGGGGGGTGGGGAGGGGCTGTACTTCCTTTCAATCTATTACTTAACTGACAGATATTGTGAAGATTAATTAGTCAATTCTTTTTTTTTTTTAATTTTTTATTGGATTTTAGGTTTTGGGGTACATGAGCAGAGCATGCAAAACAGTTGCACAGGTACACACATGGCAGTGTGCTTTGCTTTTCTTCTCCCCTTCACCCACATTTGGCATTTCTCCCCAGGCTATCCGTCCCCACCTACCCCTCCCACTGGCCCTCCCCTTTTCCCCCCAATAGACCCCAGTGTTTAGTACTCCCCTCCCTGTGTCCATGTGTTCTCATTTTTCATCACCCACCTATGAGTGAGAATATGCGGTGTTTCATTTTCTGTTCTTGTGTCAGTTTGCTGAGGATGATGTTCTCCAGATTCATCCATGTCCCTACAGATAACACAAACTCATCATTTCTGATTGCTGCATAATATTCTATGGTGTATATGTGCCACATTTTTCCAATCCAGTCTATTATCAATGGGCATTTGGGTTGATTCCAGGTCTTTGCTATTGTAAACAGTGCTGCAATGAACATTCGTGTACATGTGTCCTTATAATAGAACGATTTATAGACTTTTGGATGTATACCCAGTAATGGGATTGCTGGGTCAAATGGAATTTCTATTTCTAAGGCCTTGAGGAATCACCACACTGTCTTCCACAATGGTTGAACTAATTTACATTCCCACCAACAGTGTAAAAGTGTTGATTTTTCTCCACATCCTCTCCAGCATCTGTTGTCTCCAGATTTTTTAATGATCGCCATTCTAACTGGCGTGAGATGGTATCTCAATGTGGTTTTGATTTGCATCTCTCTGATGACCAGTGACGATGAGCATTTTTTCATATGATTGTTGGCCTCATATGTGTCTTCGTTCATAAAGTATCTGTTCATATCCTTTGCCCACTATTGAATGGGCTTGGTTTTTTCCTGTAAATCTGTTTGAGTTCTTTGTAAATTCTGGATATCAGCCCTTTGTCAGATGGGTAGACTGCGAAAATTTTTTCCCATTCTGTTGGTTGCCGATCCACTCTAGTGACTGTTTCTTTTGCCGTGCAGAAGTTGTGGAGTTTCATTAGGTCCCATTTGTCTATTTTGGCTTTTGTTGCCAATGCTTTTGGTGTTTTGTTCATGAAGTCCTTGCCTACTCCTATGTCCTGGATGGTTTTGCCTAGGTTTCCTTCTAGGGTTTTTATGGTGCCAGGTCTTATGTTTAAGTCTTTAATCCATCTGGAGTTAATTTTAGTGTAAGGTGTCAGGAAGGGGTCCAGTTTCTGCTTTCTGCACATGGCTAGCCAGTTTTCCCAACACCATTTGTTAAACATGGAATCCTTGCCCCATTGCTTGTTTTTGTCAGGTTTATCAAAGATTGTATAGTTGTATGTATGTTGTGTTGCCTCCGGTGCCTCTGTTCTGTTCCATTGGTCTATATCTCTGTTTTGGTACCAGTACCATGCTGTTTTGATTACTGTAGCCTTGTAGTATAGTTTGAAATCCGGTAGTGTGATGCCCCCCGCTGTGTTCTTTTTGCTTAGAATTGACTTGGCTATGCGGGCTCTCTTTTGGTTCCAGATGAAGTTCATGGTAGTTTTTTCCAGTTCTGTGAAGAAAGTCAATGGTAGCTTGATGGGGATAGCGTTGATTCTGTAAATTACTTTGGGCAGTATAGCCATTTTCACGATATTAATTCTTCCTAACCATGAACATGGAATGTTTCTCCATCTGTTTGTGTCCTCTCTGATTTCGTTGAGCAGTGGTTTGTAGTTCTCCTTGAAGAGGTCTCTTACATTCCTTGTGAGTTGTATTCCAAGGTATTTTATTCTTTTTGTAGCAATTGCAAATGGCAGTCCGCTCTTGATTTGACTTTCTTTAAGTCTGTTATTGGTGTAGATGAATGCTTGTGATTTTTGCACATTGATTTTATAACCTGAGACATTGCTGAAGTTGCTTATCAGTTTCAGGAGTTTTTGGGCTGAGGCAATGGGATCTTCTAGGTATACTATCATGTCGTCTGCAAATAGAGACAATTTGGCTTCCACCTTTACTATTTGAATACCCTTTATTTCTTTTTCTTGCCTGATTGCTCTTGCTAGAACTTCCAGTACTATATTGAATAGGAGTGGTGAGAGAGGGCATCCTTGTCTAGTGCCAGATTTCAAAGGGAATGCTTCCAGTTTTTGCCCATTCAGTATGATATTGGCTGTTGGTTTGTCATAAATAGCTTTTATTACTTTGAGATACGTTCCATTGATACCGAGTTTATTGAGGGTTTTTAGCATAAAGGGCTGTTGAATTTTGTCAAATGCCTTCTCTGCGTCAATTGAGATAATCATGTGGTTTTTGTTTTTGGTTCTGTTTATGTGGTGAATTACGTTGATAGACTTGCGTGTGTTGAACCAGCCTTGCATCCCCGGGATGAATCCTACTTGATCATGATGAATAAGTTTTTTGATTTGCTGTTGCAATCGGCTTGCCAATATTTTATTGAAGATTTTTGCATCTATGTTCATCATGATATTGGCCTGAAGTTTTCTTTTCTCATTGGGTCTCTGCCGGGTTTTGGTATCAGGATGATGTTGGTCTCATAAAATGATTTGGGAAGGATTCCCTCTTTTTGGATTGTTTGAAATAGTTTTAGAAGGAATGGTACCAGCTCCTCCTTGTGTGTCTGGTAGAATTCGGCTGTGAACCCGTCTGGACCTGGGTTTTTTTGTGTGGTAGGCTCTTAATTGCTGCCTCAACTTCAGACCTTGTTATTGGTCTATTCACAGTTTCAGCTTCCTCCTGGTTTAGGCTTGGGAGGACACAGGAGTCCAGGAGTTTATCCATTTCTTCCAGGTTTACTAGTTTATGCGCATAGAGTTGTTTGTAATATTCTCTGATGATGGTTTGAATTTCTGTGGAATCTGTGGTGATTTCCCCTTTATCATTTTTTATTGCATCTATTTGGTTGTTCTCTCTTTTATTTTTAATCAATCTGGCTAGTGGTCTGTCTATTTTGTTGATCTTTTCAAAAAACCAGCTCTTGGATTTATTGATTTTTTGAAGGGTTTTTCGTGTCTCAATCTCCTTCAGCTCAGCTCTGATCTTAGTTATTTCTTGTCTTCTGCTGGGTTTTGAGTTTTTTTGATCTTGCTCCTCTAGCTCTTTCAGTTTTGACGATAGGGTGTCAATTTTGGATCTCTCCGTTCTCCTCATATGGGCACTTATTGCTATATACTTTCCTCTAGAGACTGCTTTAAATGTGTCCAAGAGGTTCTGGCATGTTGTGTCTTCGTTCTCATTGGTATTTTTTTTTTTTTAATTTTTTATTGGATTATAGGTTTTGGGGTACATGAGCAGAGCATGCAAGACAGTTGCGTAGGTACACACATGGCAGTGTGCTTTGCTTTTCTTCTCCCCTTCACCCACATTTGGCATTTCTCCCCAGGCTATCCCTCCCCACCTCCCCCTCCCACTGGCCCTCCCCTTTTCCCCCCAATAGACCCCAGTGTTTAGTACTCCCCTTTCTGTGTCCATGTGTTCTCATTTTTCATCACCCACCTATGAGTGAGAATATGCGGTGTTTCATTTTCTGTTCTTGTGTCAGTTTGCTGAGGATGATGTTTTCCAGATTCATCCATGTCCCTACAAACGACACGAACTCATCATTTCTGATTGCTGCATAATATTCCATGGTGTATATGTGCCACATTTTTCCAATCCAGTCTATTATCAATGGGCATTTGGGTTGATTCCAGGTCTTTGCTATTGTAAACAGTGCTGCAATGAACATTCGTGTACATGTGTCCTTATAGTAGAACGATTTATAGTCTTTTGGATATATACCCAGTAATGGGATTGCTGGGTCAAATGGAATTTCTATTTCTAAGGCCTTGAGGAATCGCCACACTGTCTTCCACAATGGTTGAACTAATTTACACTCCCACCAACAGTGTAAAAGTGTTCCTTTTTCTCCACATCCTCTCCAGCATCTGTTGTCTCCAGATTTTTTAATGATCGCCATTCTGACTGGCATGAGATGGTATCTCAATGTGGTTTTGATTTGCATCTCTCTGATGACCAGTGACGATGAGCATTTTTTCATATGATTGTTGGCCTCATATATGTCTTCTTTCGAAAAGTATCTGTTCATATCCTTTGCCCACTTTTGAATGGGCTTGTTTGTTTTTTTCCTGTAAATCTGCTTGAGTTGTTTGTAAATTCTGGATATCAGCCCTTTGTCAGATGGGTAGACTGCGAAAATTTTTTCCCATTCTGTTGGTTGCCGATCCACTCTAGTGACTGTTTCTTTTGCCGTGCAGAAGCTGTGGAGTTTCATTAGGTCCCATTTGTCTATTTTGGCTTTTGTTGCCAATGCTCTTGGTGTTTTGTTCATGAAGTCCTTGCCTACTCCTATGTCCTGGATAGTTTTGCCTAGATTTCCTTCTAGGGTTTTTATGGTGCCAGGTCTTATGTTTAAGTCTTTAATCCATCTGGAGTTAATTTTAGTGTAAGGTGTCAGGAAGGGGTCCAGTTTCTGCTTTCTGCACATGGCTAGCCAGTTTTCCCAACACCATTTGTTAAACATGGAATCCTTGCCCCATTGCTTGTTTTTGTCAGGTTTATCAAAGATTGTATAGTTGTATGTATGTTGTGTTGCCTCCGGTGCCTCTGTTTTGTTCCATTGGTCTATATCTCTGTTTTGGTACCAGTACCATGCTGTTTTGATTACTGTAGCCTTGTAGTATAGTTTGAAATCCGGTAGTGTGTTGCCCCCCGCTGTGTTCTTTTTGCTTAGAATTGACTTGGCTATGCGGGCTCTCTTTTGGTTCCAGATGAAGTTCATGGTGGTTTTTTCCAGTTCTGTGAAGAAAGTCAATGGTAGCTTGATGGGGATAGCATTGAGTCTGTAAATTACTTTGGGCAGTATAGCCATTTTCACGATATTAATTCTTCCTAACCATGAACATGGAATGTTTCTCCATCTGTTTGTGTCCTCTCTGATTTCGTTGAGCAGTGGTTTGTAGTTCTCCTTGAAGAGGTCCCTTACGTTCCTTGTGAGTTGTATTCCAAGGTATTTTATTCTTTTTGTAGCAATTGCGAATGGCAGTCCGCTCTTGATTTGGCTTTCTTTAAGTCTGTTATTTGTGTAGACGAATGCTTGTGATTTTTGCACATTGATTTTATATCCTGAGACTTTGCTGAAGTTGTTTATCAGTTTCAGGAGTTTTTGGGCTGAGGCGATGGGGTCTTCTAGGTATACTATCATGTCGTCTGCAAATAGAGACAATTTGCCTTCCTCCTTTCCTATTTGAATACCCTTTATTTCTTTTTCTTGCCTGATTGCTCTGGCTAGAACTTCCAGTACTATATTGAATAGGAGTGGTGAGAGAGGGCATCCTTGTCTAGTACCAGATTTCAAAGGGAATGCTTCCAGTTTTTGCCCATTCAGTATGATATTGGCTGTTGGTTTGTCATAAATAGCTTTTATTACTTTGAGATACGTTCCATTGATACCGAGTTTATTGAGGGTTTTTAGCATAAAGGGCTGTTGAATTTTGTCAAATGCCTTCTCTGCGTCAATTGAGATAATCATGTGGTTTTTGTTTTTGGTTCTGTTTATGTGGTGAATTACATTGATAGACTTGCGTGTGTTGAACCAGCCTTGCATCCCTGGGATGAATCCTACTTGATCATGATGAATAAGTTTTTTGATTTGCTGTTGCAATCGGCTTGCCAATATTTTATTGAAGATTTTTGCATCTATGTTCATCATGGATATTGGCCTGAAGTTTTCTTTTCTCGTTGGGTCTCTGCCGGGTTTTGGTATCAGGATGATGTTGGTCTCATAAAATGATTTGGGAAGGATTCCCTCTTTTTGGATTGTTTGAAATAGTTTTAGAAGGAATGGTACCAGCTCCTCCTTGTGTGTCTGGTAGAATTCGGCTGTGAACCCATCTGGACCTGGGCTTTTTTTGTGTGGTAGGCTCTTAATTGCTGCCTCAACTTCAGACCTTGTTATTGGTCTATTCATAGTTTCAGCTTCCTCCTGGTTTAGGCTTGGGAGGACACAGGAGTCCAGGAATTTATCCATTTCTTCCAGGTTTACTAGTTTATGTGCATAGAGTTGTTTGTAATATTCTCTGATGATGGTTTGAATTTCTGTGGAATCTGTGGTGATTTCCCCTTTATCATTTTTTATTGCATCTATTTGGTTGTTCTCTCTTTTATTTTTAATCAATCTGGCTAGTGGTCTGTCTATTTTGTTGATCTTTTCAAAAAACCAGCTCTTGGATTTATTGATTTTTTGAAGGGTTTTTCGTGTCTCAATCTCCTTCAGCTCAGCTCTGATCTTAGTAATTTCTTGTCTTCTGCTGGGTTTTGAGTTTTTTTGATCTTGCTCCTCTAGCTCTTTCAATTTTGACGATAGGGTGTCAATTTTGGATCTCTCCATTCTCCTCATATGGGCACTTATTGCTATATACTTTCCTCTAGAGACTGCTTTAAATGTGTCCCAGAGGTTCTGGCACATTGTGTCTTCATTCTCATTGGTTTCCAAGAACTTCTTTATTTCTGCCTTCATTTCGTTGTTTACCCAGTCAACATTCAAGAGCCAGTTGTTCAGTTTCCATGAAGCTGTGCGGTTCTGGGTCGGTTTCTGAATTCTGAGTTCTAACTTGATTGCACTATGGTCTGAGAGGCTGTTTGTTATGATTTCAGTTGTTTTGCATTTGTTGAGCAGTGCTTTACTTCCAATTATGTGGTCAATTTTAGAGTAGGTGTGATGTGGTGCTGAGAAGAATGTGTATTCTGTGGATTTGGGGTGGAGAGTTCTGTAAATGTCCACCAGGTTTGCTTGCTCCAGGTCTGAGTTCAAGCCCTGGGTATCCTTGTTGATTTTCTGTCTGGTTGATCTGTCTAGTATTGACAGTGGAGTGTTAAAGTCTCCCACTATTATTGTGTGGGAGTCTAAGTCCTTCTGTAAGTCATTAAGAACTTGCCTTATGTATCTGGGTGCTCCTGTGTTGGGTCCATATATGTTTAGGATCGTTAGCTCTTCTTGTTGTATCAATCCTTTTACCATTATGTAATGGCCTTCTTTGTCTCTTTTGATCTTTGTTGCTTTAAAGTCTATTTTATCAGAGATGAGAATTGCAACTCCTGCTTTTTTTTGCTTTCCATTAGCTTGGTAAATCTTCCTCCATCCCTTTATTTTGAGCCTTTGTGTATCCTTGCATGTGAGATGGGTTTCCTGGATACAGCACACTGATGGGTTTTGGATTTTTATCCAATTTGCCAGTCTGTGTCTTTTGATTGGTGCATTTAGTCCATTTACATTTAGGGTTAATATTGTTATGTGTGAATTTGATACTGCCATTTTGATTCTAAGTGGCTGTTTTGCCTGTTAGTTGTTGTAGATTCTTCATTATGTTGAAGCTCTTTAGCATTCAGTGTGATTTTGGAATGGCTGGTACTGATTGATCCTTTCTATGTGTAGTGCCTCTTTTAGGAGCTCTTGTAAAGCAGGCCTGGTGGTGACAAAATCTCTGAGTACTTGCTTGTTCGCAAAGGATTTTATTTTTCCTTCACTTCTGAAGCTCAGTTTGGCTGGATATGAGATTCTGGGTTGAAAGTTCTTTTCTTTAAGAATGTTGAATATTGGCCCCCACTCTCTTCTGGCTTGTAGTGTTTCTGCCGAGAGATCTGCTGTGAGGCTGATGGGCTTCCCTTTGTGGGTGACCCGACCTTTCTCTCTGGCTGCCCTTAGTATTCTCTCCTTTATTTCAACCCTGTTGAATCTGACGATTATGTGCCTTGGGGTTGCTCTTCTTGCGGAATATCTTTGTGGTGTTCTCTGTATTTCCTGCAATTGAGTGTTGGCTTGTCTTGCTAGGTGGGGGAAATTTTCCTGGATGATGTCCTGAAGAGTATTTTCCAGCTGGGATTCATTCTCTTCGTCCCCTTCTGGTACACCTATCAAACGTAGGTTAGGTCTTTTCACATAGTCCCACATTTCTTGGAGACTCTGTTCATTCCTTTTTGCGCTTTTTTCTCTGATCTTGGTTTCTCGTTTTATTTCATTGAGTTGGTCTTCGACTTCAGATATTCTTTCTTCTGCTTGGTCAATTCGGCTATTGAAACTTGCGTTTGCTTCGCGAAGTTCTCGTATTGTGTTTTTCAGCTCCTTTAATTCATTCATATTCCTCTCTAAGGTATCCATTCTTGTCATCATTTCCTCGAATCTTTTTTCAAATCTTTTTTCAAGGTTCTTAGTGTCTTTGCATTGATTTAATACATGATCTTTTAGCTCACAAAAGTTTCTCATTATCCATCTTCTGAAGTCTAATTCCGTCATTTCGTCACAGTCATTCTCCGTCCAGCTTTGTTCCCTTGCTGGTGAGGAGTTTTGGTCCTTTCTAGGAGGCGATGTGTTCTGGTTTCCGGTGTTTTCCTCCTTTTTGCGCTGGTTTCTTCCCATCTTCGTGGATTTGTCCGCTGGTCGTCTGCGTAGTTGCTGACTTTTCGTTTGGGTCTCTGAGTGGACACCCAGAATGTTGATGATGAAGTATTTCTGTTGCTTGGTTTTCCTTCTACCAGTCTAGCCCCTTCGCTGTACGACTGTTGAGGTCCGCTCCAGACCCTGCTTGTCTGGGGTGCACCTCTAGTAGCCGTGGCACAGCGAGGGAAGCTACCAGTTTCTTTTTCTGCTCTCTTTGTCCCAGGATGATGCCTGCCTAATGACAGTCTTTTGGATATAGAGGGGTCAGGGAGCTGCTTGAGGAGACAGTTTGTACTTTATAGGGGTTTAATTGCTGAGCTGTGCACTCTGTTGTTTATTCAGGGCTGTTAGGCTGCTATGTTTGATTCTGCTGCAACACAGCTCATTAAACAACCCTTTTTTTTTTTCTCAAATGCTCTGTGTTGAGGGGTTTGGGCTTTATTTTTGGATGTCCGATCAGGTGTCCTGCCCAGCTCAAAGGCAGACTAGCCACTGTTTGGCTGCCGAGGCTCCGCCCTACTGTTGTGTGATTCGCGCTGTTCCTGCCGGCTCTGCTGTGGTCTCCGCCACGCCCTGCGGCAGAGTCTCTTCGTTGTAGCGTGTTGCCTCAGCAATGGCAGGCTGCGTCAGCAGTGGGCGTGTATCTCAGTAGGGACGGGTTGCCTCGGCAATGGCTGGCTGCGTCAGCAGTGGGCGTGTATCTCAGTTGGGGCGGGTTGCCTCGGCAACGGCTGGCTGCCTCAGCAGTGGGCGTGTATATCAGTTGTGGCAGGTTGCCTCCGTAGTGGTGGACGCCCCTCCCCCACAGAGCGTCTCGGACCGTCTGCCCGGGATAGTTTGAAATCGTGGTTTTGTTCGTCCCACTGGGTATCCCAAGCGATCTGTCCCTGCAATCCCCTGGGCTGGGCTACTGTGCAAGTCTCGTTCAGTCTCAAGTCCAGCCCTCTCAAGTCTCAGGTTGCCGGTTCAACAAGGCACCCGGACAAGCGTGCCCTGTGGGGATTGCTGGGTAGGGCCGGCCGCCGCCGCCCCGGCTGCCGGCTTCGCCAGGCAGACCTACTGCCTGGCGTCCCGTGTCTTTTTATACTTGGGAGTTTCCCCATTCTGTGGGCAACAAAGATCAGTCTGGAAATGCAGCACTGACTCACCGTTTGCGAATTCAACGCGGGCTCCAATCCTGGGTTGTTCTCACATCGCCATCTTGAGTCCCCTCTCTCATTGGTTTTGAAGAACTTCTTTATTTCTGCCTTCATTTCGTTGTTTACCCAGTCAACATTCAAGAGCCAGTTGTTCAGTTTCCATGAAGCTGTGCGGTTCTGGGTCGGTTTCTGAATTCTGAGTTCTAACTTGATTGCACTATGGTCTGAGAGGCTGTTTGTTATGATTTCAGTTGTTTTGCATTTGTTGAGCAGTGCTTTACTTCCAATTATGTGGTCAATTTTAGAGTAGGTGTGATGTGGTGCTGAGAAGAATGTGTATTCTGTGGATTTGGGGTGGAGAGTTCTGTAAATGTCTATCAGGTTTGCTTGCTCCAGGTCTGAGTTCAAGCCCTGGATATCCTTGTTGATTTTCTGTCTGGTTGATCTGTCTAGTATTGACAGTGGAGTGTTAAAGTCTCCCACTATTATTGTGTGGGAGTCTAAGTCTCTTTGTAAGTCATTAAGAACTTGCCTTATGTATCTGGGTGCTCCTGCATTGGGTCCATATATGTTTAGGATCGTTAGCTCTTCTTGTTGTATCGATCCTTTTACCATTATGTAATGGCCTTCTTTGTCTCTTTTGATCTTTGTTGCATTAAAGTCTATTTTATCAGAGATGAGAATTGCAACTCCTGCTTTTTTTTTTGCTTTCCATTAGCTTGGTAAATCTTCCTCCATCCCTTTATTTTGAGCCTTTGTGTATCCTTGCATGTGAGATGGGTTTCCTGGATACAGCACACTGATGGGTTTTGGATTTTTATCCAATTTGCCAGTCTGTGTCTTTTGATTGGTGCATTTAGTCCATTTACATTTAGGGTTAATATTGTTATGTGTGAATTTGATACTGCCATTTTGATGCTAAGTGGCTGTTTTGCCTGTTAGTTGTTGTAGATTCTTCATTATGTTGATGCTCTTTAGCATTCAGTGTGATTTTGGAATGGCTGGTACTGGTTGATCCTTTCTATGTGTAGTGCCTCTTTTAGGAGCTCTTGTAAAGCAGGCCTGGTGGTGACAAAATCTCTGAGTACTTGCTTGTTCGCAAAGGATTTTATTTTTCCTTCACTTCTGAAGCTCGGTTTGGCTGGATATGAAATTCTGGGTTGAAAGTTCTTTTCTTTAAGAATGTTGAATATTGGCCCCCACTCTCTTCTGGCTTGTAGTGTTTCTGCCGAGAGATCTGCTGTGAGTCTGATGGGCTTCCTTTTGTGGGTGACCCGCCCTTTCTCTCTGGCTGCCCTTAGTATTCTCTCCTTTATTTCAACCCTGTTAAATCTGACGATTATGTGCCTTGGGGTTGCTCTTCTTGCGGAATATCTTGTGGTGTTCTCTGTATTTCCTGAAATTGAGTGTTGGCCTGTCTTGCTAGGTGTGGGAAATTTTCCTGGATGATGTCCTGAAGAGTATTTTCCAGCTTGGATTCATTCTCTTCGTCCCCTTCTGGTACACCTATCAAACGTAGGTTAGGTCTTTTCACATAGTCCCACATTTCTTGGAGACTTTGTTCATTCCTTTTTGCGCTTTTTTCTCTGATCTTGGTTTCTCGTTTTATTTCATTGAGTTGGTCTTCGACTTCAGATATTCTTTCTTCTGCTTGGTCAATTCGGCTACTGAAACTTGTGTTTGCTTTGCGAAGTTCTCGTATTGTGTTTTTCAGTTCCTTTAATTCATTCATATTCCTCTCTAAGTTATCCATTCTTGTTATCATTTCCTCATATCTTTTTTTAAGTTCCTTAGTTTCTTTGCATTGATTTAATACATGATCTTTTAGCTCACAAAAGTTTCTCATTATCCATCTTCTGAAGTCTAATTCCGTCATTTCGTCACAGTCATTCTCCGTCCAGCTTTGTTCCCTTGCTGGTGAGGAGTTTTGGTCCTTTCTAGGAGGCGAGGTGTTCTGGTTTCGGGTGTTTTCCTCCTTTTTGCACTGGTTTCTTCCCATCTTTGTGGATTTGTCCGCTGGTCGTCTGCGTAGTTGCTGACTTTTCGACTGGGTCTCTGAGTGGACACCCAGAATGTTGATGATGAAGTATTTCTGTTGCTTGGTTTTCCTTCTACCAGTCTAGCCCCTTCAGTGTACGACTGCTGAGGTCCGCTCCAGACCCTGCTTGTCTGGGGTGCACCTCTAGCAGCTGTGGCACAGTGAGGGTTGCTACCAGTTTCTTTTTCTGCTATCTTTGTCCCAGGATGATGCCTGCCTAATGTCAGTCTTTTGGATATAGAGGGGTCAGGGAGCTGCTTGAGGAGACAGTTTGTACTTTATAGGGGCTTAATTGCTGAGCTGTGAGCTCTGTTGTTCATTCAGGGCTGTTAGGCTGCTATGTTTGATTCTGCTGTAACAGAGCTCATTATAAAACCTTTTTTTTTTTTTCTCAAATGCTCTGTGTTGAGGGGTTTGGCCTTTATTTTTGGATGTCTGTTGAGGTCCTGCCCAGCTAGGACGCAGACTAGCCACTGTTTGCCTGCCGAGTCTCGGCCCTGCTGTTGTGTGATTCGCCCTGTTCCTGCAGGCTCTGCTGTGTTCTCCGCCACACCCTGCGGCGGAGTCTCTCTGTTGTAGCGGGTTGCCTCGGCAACGGCAGGCTGCGTCAGCAGTGGGCGTGTATCTCAGTAGGGATGGGTTGCCTCGGCAACGGCTGGCTGCGTCAGCAGTGGGCGTGTATCTCAGTAGGGGCGGGTTGCCTCCGTAATGGTGGACGCCCCTCCCCCTCAGAGCGTCTCGGGCCGTCTGCATGGGGCTTGTTTGAAATCGCGGTTTTGTTGGTCCCACTGGGCCAACCCTAACGCTCTGTCCCTGCAATCCCCTGGGCTGGCCCAGTGTCCAAGTCTAGCTCAGTCTCAAGTCCAGCCCTCTCACGTCTCCGTTTGCCGGTTCAACGGGGCACCGAGACAAGCGCGCCGGCCGCCGCCACCCTGGCTGCCGGCTTCGCCAGGCGGAGGTTCTGCCTGGCATCCCGCGTCTCCTCTTCACTTGGGAATTTCCCCGTTCCGTGGGCAACAAAGATCGGTCTGGAAATGCAGCTCAGACTCACCTCTCTGCGGACACAACGAGAGCTCCAATCCTGGGTTGTTCTCACAGCGCCATCTTCAGTAAAATAATTAGTCAATTCTTAAAAGTTCTCTGTGGTGGCAAAACAGGAGTTCGTTTTTATATGTTAGAATTGTAGACCAACTGGTTTTGTAGCTCCTTATATGAAAGATAAACTCCGGGAGGGCTTTGGAATGTGGAAAGCCAAGGCTGACGTGATCCAATGACTTTGAGACACTAATAGGAGTTCATGATATCCCTATCTCACTACTGAATAAAATTCAGTAGCTTCTACCTGATCCATTGCCTCCTCTTGACCTCCAGAGGCTCCCTGCTCCCCGACCCCTCTTACTTTCTGAGGTGCAAATTCATTGATTAGCTTGATAGCTGGCTTTGAACTCCGGGTCCTATTTATTTTCCTGCCAGGACCTAACTGTCTTGGTTCTTTCAGTTCTGGCTACTCACTCTGACTCTGTGATAGACTGCAATCAATGGATATAAAGTTTCAGCCTTTCATACACCTCTCACCAACTAGAATGTGGCCCAGCAATGAGGAAAGAACTTGCTGAGATTCAATATCCATTGACTCGTGCCATGCAATGCCTAGTTGGCTAAACATAGGAAGTGCTCAGTGACATTCAGGTAAGTTTATCAGCTACTAATTAGGTTTGTTCACCAGAAAATCCCAACAGGCCATTTAAATGTGACAAGACAACACAGGTTGTCACGTTAGGTTTATGATTAATGTTCCAATTGCATTCAGTAAGGAAATTTAGGTTAGAATTCATTACTGGTTCTTTCATTCATTAGCTAGTAACTGATTTAGGATTTCTTTAGGTTCATACCTATTTGCTGAAAGTTAATACACATTAAGACAAGCATAGAATCACTATCAAGTTAAATAAATGACAGCCTAAAGGAAATTGAGTTATACATCATGTTATTTGCTATGGATAAATAAGCTAAGCATTGCAATGGAAACAAAAGCAAAATTGTTTTTTCAATCCCAGGCAAAGTACATGTTAAATACATTGGAAAGGAGAAAATAGTATCAAATGAATCTATGGCTTGGAAACTGGATTGGCATCAACATAGCTGGAAAATTCAGGCCAAGTTTGAGATATGCTAAAAACCAAATTTCCTGAAGGGCTGGGAGACTTTGGCATGCAGTATTAAGCAGTTAAATTCTAGAGCTGTTTCATTTGTGCCAGGGACTAACCATCAGCGACATCAAACTTGCATAACTACATTGCAGTTTTACTACTGAAAATAAACTTTTCTTGGCCTGAAAATACGCAGAAGGGAAATGGCAAGAAGATGTCAAAACTGCTGTGCAAAAAGCTTAAGGGAAACATTCATAGGATGAAGCTTGAGCATAAAGAACTCCTCTAAGACATCTGGCAGAACAATTTTCCTGTAAGAGGTAGCCATTAACTGGTTTGAAACAACACACCAAGCAAACTTACTTCATGTGAGGCCTTCCAAAATGATAACTAGCAACAAGGATGCCCCAGAGATCATAAAGTGAAAAATGATGATCAATAGCAAACATGGAGACATTTAATTCCTGTTATCAGATATGAAAAGACAACTTTTAATACAATGCTTGGAGTAGGTGCTTCTATGCTCCATGTATACACCCTGTTCTGGGTGAAGGTGCTCTTTCTCTCAGCTATCTAGGACATGGGCTGCTGACAACTCAGAGCTGATTCCCTCACCCTCTGTTGAAAAGAGCTGCCTTGCCCATGGTTATGTCCCCTCCACAGCCCATCTCCAGTGACTGGTACAAAGGCCTCCTCTCCCCTTGTCTTGATTCAGGACAACTCTCAAGGTCCATCCCACCTTCATATTTTCCCTGCAGTACTGTGGAGGCCTCTGTTGCAACTGCTTGGAACTTGGATAATAATCCTGCTTTTCTCATGCTCAAAAGGTGCTGTTGCTGAGAGCTAACACAGTAAACCACTCGCAGGCAAATCTGTCTCAGCGTCTCTTTCCCCAGAACTTGATCTAAGACAATGTTAATCTGACACTAACACAGTGTGATGGGACAGAAATGGTCAATGTACCATTGTTTCCAGCCTTCCTTTCCCCTACTCCTCTAAAGAGGAGTCATTCTTTGCCTGTTTCATTTCTTCCTCTGAGCCACCTTCTAGGGGCAGCATATTGCATTGAAGAGTTTTTATAAAAGGGGAAAGGTGGTAGGGAGAAAGATTAAGTGCTGATGGGATGAAATGCAGGAGAAGCTATGGCAAATAATAAAAGTATTTGGGATTAAAAGGAGATTATATAAGAAATATTGTGCACAACATGATGAATTGAATTGTTGGGAAAATTAATTATTGTGGTTTGACTGCCATTCCATTCTGAGGTTTGATTACATGGGTCACAATTTTTAAGCTTTATATTTGAATATAAGTAACTTCAGCTTTGGGCGTGAATAATTACACCAGCAAAGCCATTATTTTAGGAGTGTTTAAAAATAGGGCACAGTTGTATATAGTCTGATCTATATTCTTTTTATTCTATGAATTTAAATCAACAAAAAATAGATTTATGGGGTCCAGGATTTTAACCAACAAGGTTCATAATAAGATGAAAATAATTAAATAATGTTTTCAACTCTAATAATGACAGACATCTAAACCACTATTAAAACATCCAAGTGTCAGCCATAGACATAGGGGAGCTCGAGTACTAGTAAAATGGTCTATGGGAATTTAGGAATAGGAGGGTAAAGACACTCTAGAGATCAGCACTTTAGATATTCAGTAAGTTACAGTTATTCTAATGTACAATACCAATGGCATGTAACTATAATTGATCAGAAATCTGTTCAGGTTGGAGTAAAATGCAAGAGCACATGAAGCTAAGTAGAAGTTCCTTTCCTATTAGACTCACAGCCCAGGAACCATGTCCTTATTGGACTCTCTTGAATTGGTTTTGGGTTGGTTGTGAATCATAGCATCCTGAGTTACAAGACGGATCTCTTTTTTTTTTTTTTTTTTTTTTGGCTATTAAAAAAATACGGATAGTTAAGAATTATTAGCCAATTTTTCTCAAGATTAAACATTTCTCAAGAATATTTCTTAAAAATATACATGAGTATCTTTGGTGTTACACATAGGACAAGTATTACAAGTATTTCTGATTTCAGAGAACTGATAATCATCATGAACTTCAAGTAAATCCACCAGGTACTTCAATTTGTCATCCTTCAACTTGTTCTTTCAAGGCCTAATAGACAAGCTTTCATCTTAAAGTTCTCTGGCTCTTTGATTCAGTTGCAAAGACTCCAAATTCAGGGTTGCAGAGCTTACTGGAGAAACTTGGGACAAGAAAATTAAACATCTTTTCCCGGGGAAAGGATAGAGAGTGGTGGGTTGCCCATGTCCCGTTTATCTTCAGACCCACACCGAGATCTATTAGGCTATTCTTGAAACTGGTCCCATCTCTGTCCTATGCTCCTACCCTTGGCCACCTGTGAAGTTGACCTCAGAAATCAATACCTATAACTTTTAATTTTATCTAAAAATTTTATTTTGGAATCCAAAATTTAAAAAATTGTATCAGAAACATTGACAGATACTTTTCATAATATTATTTATATGATTATGATTCAGGTGTTTATGATTCAGAACAGAAATATGTAGAGGGTTAATCCTTTGAATCTTACCATTCTTTTAAAAAAGTTTATAGTAAAGTACAGCATATATAACCACAAATAGGTACTTTATAAGTGTGTAATGCAAGGAATCTTCACACAAGAAACATACCTGGTTAAAGAAACATTATCAGCACCCAGAGGCCTCTGTGCCTCCTTCTAGTCACTGCCCCTGCACCAAAGATACTGCTATCTTGACTTTTTACTCCTTAGGTTGGTTTTGAGTGTTTTTTGTTTATTTTTTTCTTCTTACATTGCACATAATTGGATGCAAAAAAGATGTGTGTCTGGTTTCTTTTTTTCACTCTATATTATTATATTTGTAAGATTTATTCTCATTGCTGCATGTTGCTGTAGATCATTCTTATTGCAAGTATTCCATTGTATGAGAATGCAACATATGATACCTTCTTCTAGAAACATTGTCCCTATAACCAGCCACAAAAATCTAATTTCCTACACATGGATATAGAGTGGACTAATAGATATGGAAGGGTGAGACGGTGGGAGGGAGAGAATGAGAAATTAATTAATGGGTGCAATGTACATTATTTGGATGATGACTTCACTAAATGCCCAGACTTCACCACTAGGCAATATATCCACATAACAAAGCTGTGCTTGTATCCTTTGAATTTATGCAAATTAAAAAAAAAATCTTATTCTCATTGTTTGGTCTGACTCTCTGGAGCTACTCAATGCCCTGGGATGGGGTGGGGACATTAACCTTCCTCAGGCTTTTTACCCCTTTATGACCAAAAAGCCATTCCAGCCCACTTTGTAAACCTAGAGTTTCATTTTCAAAACAGTAGTCCCTGCTCATATGTGACTATTGAGCACTTAAAGTTGGGGTGGGGGGTGGCTATCATTATACTAGGATTTCAGATGCGCTGCATATGTAAAATACACTACACGCAGTGGATTTCAAAGACGTGCTATGAAAAATAGTAATTTTTATATTGATTACTTGTTGAAATAATGATTTGGCTATGTTGGAATAAATAAAATATATTCTAGCATTAATTTCACATTTTGTAATTTAAAAATGTGGCTACTTGAAAATTTAAAATGAGATAGATGATACTCATTATCTTATATAGGTGTCTTAGTTATTGTTAATATTATTATTTTGCTAAAAGCTAGAATGTTAGACCAGGTGATCTCCCTTGTTTTTTTGTTCAAAATTCATCTGAAGGTCCACGTGTCACTGGAGCATATACACATAATACCCAATTACCACCTGCGTAATTTGAAGTTGGTCTAAGTGAGAACTGACGCACACCTGCATAGGATGTGGGCGCTACACATATGCCTCAGATAGCCAATGAGCATGGGTAATTACATTAAGCACTCATACCACTTTAATTAAAACTCTGAAAAGAGATGTTGATTACACAGAAGTATATGAGGCTAAAATTCATGAGAGACTTCATATTTGGAGCTTCCATAGGGAAACCAGTTTTCGCTTCACTTAACACTGTTTATAGCTGCAGTTGGTTTATATGGAACATGTGGCAGCTAAAGTTCAAACAATTTACATATAGCAATATAATTTATATGGAGTCATTTTGCAGGCCAGCTGAATAATGAAAGTGTCAATTAATTTTAAAGTTTTTAGACACGTGTTTAGGTTTTATCATTCACAGACTGCATCTCAGATCAATTCCAAACATTCAAATTAAGGTAGTCTCACAAGTCCCACAGCCATAAAGAAATTAAGATAATCCTAGTGAAATAGGAATCTATATGTAAGAATTTTTAAAAGTGAAGATATGATTCCTAACAACGTGGCTGATTTCTATATTCCACTCATATGAGAGGTTTTATTCTGATATATTGCTTTTAATCTGGTAGAATTGAGGACTGTTGAGAATTTCACCAAGTAGGTGAATTTTTAAATCTTTGAGTACATCTGAGTTTTTATATTTTTTAGTCAAGTTCACATTCTTCTCTAGTCTTGTTACTTATTGCTGACAAATACACACACACGCCTCTTATCTTTAAAGTCAGAAGGCCTTTAAATTATTAACAGTCTATAGAAATATGGCCTCTTCCTTGTGCATTATGTTTCAGATCCCCCATTGCCCTAATCCTTTAATTAAAACTGGTGCAATTTAAGTAATTGCAATGATGTTTTCATGATTCTGTATTCTAATTGCATTTAAATGATGAATACTTGATGCCATATATTTGTCAGACAAATAGGAATAAGTATCCTCATTCCTCAAAGACAGTTATCACAAGTTAAACTAGGGAGGCTTTGATTAAAAGAATTAGGAAATTAGGCACAACATGTTAATGTGTCCAATGGGCAAATTCAAGGACTTCATTATAAATACCTTTGTGGGAAAAAGAAAAACTACGCTGATTTCGGAAAGGATTAAAAGTTGAACAGGCCTTGCGTTTTCATTAGGAAATGTTCTGGTTTAGAATCTCCATTATTTTTTAAGCTACTTTGGGGACTGTTTTAGAAACTGCCTCAGCTTCTGGAGAATGAACCTCTAAGTAAAGTACTGACTAGAATTTGTTTTTCTATCATTAGATCTTCACATAAAATCAGTTCATTAAAGTCCTTCTTGTCATCTTGAGGAGGAATAGAAAGTATTACTTTAAAGCAAGAATGGAATCAGAGAAATGGATGCCCTGGGTGCTCCTTTGTCCCTGTCCTTGTCACACACAGAGCAGCCTGCCATACCAGTAAAGTTCTCACAAGGCCACTGAAGACAGGAAGCAGAGGATGTAGTCATTTGGCATTCTTCTGCAGGCACCAAATTATTGGATACACAGAATCCAGAAGTGGTACAGCTGGAAAGGCCCTAGAGGTCATCGGATTCAACTCTTCTCCTTATGAGGATGCTGAGGTAGCACTCTCGTTACTGGCAGAGCATGATCTGCTTGTAAAGTACACAAAGTCACAGGCAGTGAAATGTGCACACACACTCCACAGACACATGTGAGCACTTCCATCCCCCACACTCCCACCCCTGTCCCCTGTTGTCAGTAAATTCTCCCAGCGTGGTATGTAGAGAACAGGGGAGGGGACTCTTTACATGGACCTGGGCCTGTCCTTTGAAAAACAACTGCTGAGAAATCCTCCTGAGGAAAATTTTCAGACCCAGTGCTGCAGTCTTGGGCGGGAGACAGCTCATCTATCTTAAGCCCACAGTTGTCGATAATGTGTTTTACGAAAAAGAAGGATGTGTAACTTTTTTATCAGCGTTGTCTGCGGCACAAAGGACCCAGGTGTTATTCATTTGCAGTTTGTACACTGCCTACTTCCAGACGGGCCACGTGTTTGGGTTTCTGTTGCCCTTCTCTTTAGTACCCACATAGACACAGGAAAGACTTACCTGGAGAGCGCAGTCGTTAACTTTCAGCAGCCCTAGGAGACGACTCCAATTTTCAACAGCAAATTGATACTATTGTTTGTTTCAGGAATGAAATTTTCAGTCAAAAATATCCCCACCCTATTTTGAGATCACTTGAGCCTTCGAGGTTTGATTGAAAAGGCCAAAATGTGGGGCCACCCTTGCGACCCTCTGCTGTATACTGCTCTCCCACTTCTGCTTTTCTCATCTCCCAAATCTCCACCACCTCGTTCCCTCTAATACAGGATTTCTCAGCCTCTGTGCTGTTGGGGCTGGATAATTCTTTTTTGTGGGAGATGTCCCCTGCAATGCGGGATGTTTAACCACAACCCTAGTCTCTACCCACCGGATTTCAGTAGTACCCCCGCCTCCAGTAATAATAATAAAAAATGTCGCGGTGGCGTATGCCTGCAATCCAGCACTTTGGAAGGCCGATGCGCATGGATCACGAGGTCAAGAGATTGAGACCAGCCTGACCAACATGATGAAACCCTGTCTGTTTTAGCCAGGTGTGGTGGCGCACGCCTGCAGTCCCAGCCACTCGGGAGGCTGAGGCAGGAGAATTTCTTGAACCTGGGAGACGGAGGTTGCAGTGAGCCGAGAGGGCTCCACTGCACTTCACCTTGGTGACAGAGAGACACTCCGTCTCAAAAAAAAAAAAAAAAAAAAAAAGTCTCCAAGCATTGCTCTCACTCAGAGCCACTGCTCATTGTGTGGGGAAGGGCTCACTGTATAATCTATGATGCTGCATAGGTATAATCTGTGCAGTACCTGTGCCACACCTCACAGACTCTCTAGAGATGTCCAGTAAGAATATCACCAAGTTCCCTTCCTGATCTCTATGGCAGTGGTGTTTTTATGTAGCATGCTAAGAATTTCTCTGATGAGGTTGTCTTTCTTAAGAACAAGAAGGATCGTATTGAGTAGAGGTGAGGAACTAGGATGTTGAAAAGTAAAAAAAGGAGAGAAGGAGAGGAAGAGAGAGGAAGAAAAAGAGGGAGAGAGAACAGGAATATTGCTTCATTCTAAAAATGGGTATTAATAATGGCCGATCAACATTTTGTGTATTTAAAATGGAGACTCTAAATATTTATTGAGTTTACTTGTTCCAGATCTGAGTTGAAGTCCTGGATATTCTTATTAATTTTCTGTCTCGTTGAGTCTAAATCTCGTTATGGGTCTTATGTATCTGGGTATTAAGATCTCTTACTGTTGCATTGATCCTTTTACCACTGTATCTTTGTTGCTTTGAAATCTATTTTATCAAATGTGAGAATTGCAACTCCTGCTTTTTGTTTATTTATTTATTTTTGCTCTCCATTTGGTTGGTAAATTTTTCTCCAACCCTTTGTTTTGAGTCTTTGTGTATCTTTGGATATACCGGTAGGTTTTGGCTGTATATTTTGATTGGGGGATTTAGTCGATTTAAATTTAGGGTTACTGCCATTTGATGTTAACCGGCTATTTTATCCATTCGTTGATGTAAATTCTTCTTTATGTTGATGCTCTTTACTTTTTGGTATATTTTTAGAAAGGCTCATACTGGTTGTTCCTTTCTATGTATAAGAACAAGAAGGATCTCCAGAGAGCTGTAGATTATTAAAGGAACCAGAGCATGGGTACCTTTATCAGAGGAACCCCCTCTCCTTTCTGCCAGTGATGGAGCACTTCTTAAGCCGGCTGAGCCCTGAGTCACATCAGAGAAGAGGAAGACTGCTTCGTACCTAGGGGCCTAGTTCTTGGTTCCAGGGGCTGACCCACTTCCCTGATGGTAACTCAGCTCACTCTTAAAGGCATTGGGGATACATTTGTTGGGGAAAAAAACTGTTCACCCTCTAATACCATGGATTTCAAATATTTTACATCCCAATGAGTAGAAGCTACAAGTACTGCTTTGTCAAACCAACTGTTGATTTCTATCATCCTAAACAAATTATCATTTCTTTCCTAGCTAATTCCTTTGGTGAGAACAAGGAGTTCACAAACCAGTGCAGCTAGAGAAGAGGGTGTGCAGAACAGGAAAAGTGTGGGAGAAGCATTTTGCAGTTTATTAAAATATCAGCACCTGTTTTTTTTGATACAAAAACAAAAAGCAATGCATATATGCATATTTAAACTCTTCTGTCTTCTGGACCATTTCCCAGTAGTGAAGATTTATATTTCATGAGTATATATATATATATATATATATATATATATATATATATATATGTAAATCTATATTATATATAAATATATACGTAAATATATATATATTTCAGTGTTTAAGCTCAAATTTACAGGGCTGTTGGTAGATTAGCAGGTACACAGATGAGAAAAATATTAGCAGGCAGAATCATTTTCTTTCTACTCTCCTTAATTTCTTCCTTTACATGCTGGAACGGAGCGTCAGTGCTTACAAAGAGATTTTGGAGGCCATTCCAGGTGAGTGCAATGAATAAATGGTAGGACAGAAGAACACCCACTGATACAAAGAGGGGGAAAAAATCACCTTTTTAAAATGGCTAGATCTGTTTGCATAACTCAGCATTTCTCCTCCTGGGGCCAGGGCTCCTAGCAGGGTCACAGAGATGCTGGCGAAGGGTCATGGAGACTGTGCCGGAAGGGGACCTCCTGCAGCTGTTTGATGGTAACATCTCCAAAGGCAGAGAGTCTGAACTGAATTCTGTCACTAGTTCCTTTTCCCAGCTCCAGCCTTCTGCTTACTCTGATGTCAGGAGGGACATTAGAGTCTGATTATTGAATTGTAAACTATAGTATGTTTATAGTAAATGGAGACAGTAAAGCTGTACCTCCGAAGTCTGAAAAGATGTTAACAAATCTAAATATGAGAAGTCTTTAGCCCTTTTGAAAAAGAAGGGACTTTTTCTTATAAAGTAGGTATTATAAATCCCAACTCCATGGAGCCATCCAGTTTCATGGGATTATATAACCCCCTTGAAATTCAAAACGTGCACTTTCCCGAAACAGGTACTGTATCTTTTATTCAGTTCTCTAAAGGGTCTGTAATTGCGGAAAGGTTGAGAATCACCGCCTCAGAGGCAGCTATGATGTTACTGTCTTTTGCCTAGGATTTTTGGCTTGTTTCTTGTGTGTGTGTGTGTGTGTGTGTGTGTGTGTGTGTGTGTGTTTGGTTTTGAGTTTTCTTAGTTTCATTTGTGTTTCTCTATGAAATGTTTTCTAAGATGATGAGCCAATTTGAGGTTAAAGGTCCCTGGGACTGAATTCTTAACTCTCATTTTTTTAGGTCCTGTAGGAAGCTTTTCATTTGAAATTCAATCGTGACTTCCTGTGCAAGACAATGTTGGACTGAGAAAGAATCTTGGGTGGTGGGGGAAGATATGGAAAATTAAATATATAGGGTGTGCAATCACTTTTGTATCTTTCTTCAAATGTGTCTGAGATAACTGATTTTCTTCTGGTTTTCTGTTAAGATTGCTGACTTCATGGAAGAGGTGCGTACATTAAATGTGATACCCAGAGTAAGGAGTTGAGACTGAAGATGATCAACTGAGGCCAGGCCTGGGAAACAGGGCTTTGCCCTCCCACACTTCCGTCCTTGATTATAGCATCTCTATTCCCTTGGATGCTGAAGTCCTGAAACTGGATAGGGAAAGGAATGCATCTCCTCTTCTTTAAGAGGAGAGTGATTTTTCACCAGCTCATTCTCTGAAGCCAAAGGCCTCACTCTGTTTTGACACTCTAGGCACTGGCTTCTTGCACTTGTCCCCTTTGTCTGGAGCACTTTTCCCTCAGAAAGCAACACAGCTCATTCACATCTTTCAAATTATGACACAGAAGTCACTTGCAGAGGGAGTTCTTTCCTGGATGTCCTAGTATGTTGAAGTTTCTCTTATATTTTATATTCCTCTTCCCTGATTTATTTTTTCTTTAGCACAAATCATTATTTTCTCTACTCTATATTTTACTTATTCATGTGTTATATAGTAGAACTTTGGCTCCATTAGAATGTAAACTCCATGAAGGCATGAATGTTTTGTTCAATCCTAAAATAATGGCACCATAGAACACTGTCTGGTTCATTGTAGACAATCACTCGATAGTCTTTGAATGAATAATACCAAGAGATCTGGGGATTAAACTTGCTTGTAAAAAGAGTACTATATGACCTTTAAGTCCTATGATTCTGTGATCATGCAATCAGATGAATCAGGCAGACTGGTGTAAATGGTCCCATAGCTCCTCTGTCTATATCTATCAAAGCACTTGTTACCCACGTACCATAATGTTTAGGCTGGCTGTTTGCTTTACCAGGTTAAATTCTGCCAGAGAATGAGGATTATGTCTTTAACTCTGAGAGGAAGCCCTCAGCATATAGTTATATAGCAGATGCTCAGTAAATATGAAAAAGATGAGTGAATTAAAAAAATACAAAATACGCTAAGAACAGTCATTGAGGCAGATGTGACTATTCCATCAGAGGATAGAGAAATCCTTGGTAAAATATATCCTCATTTGTTTTGATTTAAGAAATTCCTTGGAGAGATGCTATGAAGAGTAGGGACAAAACTGTGATCTCTGAAGAAATATCTGGAAGCAAAATTAGGCAGGACAGACTTGGATCAGGCTCAGACTGAAGTGCTCAGGGTGCAGAATGAAGTTGGTGGCCATGAGAGGAGCCAGAGTGAGAGGTGGAAATAAAAGTTCAGGTGATTTGTTGGGTGTAAACCATCTTGGAGCAGTTTTCTGAGCTGTGGCAAGTAACAAGGGTTAGAATCTTAAGAAAAACAGTGGGGGCGATTCCAGGGCTGTTTCCCAGCAGGTCCTGGTTTCCACAGTGGCTTTAACCTTGAACATAAAGGTTTCGATATTCCATCTTTCACATCCACAAAGTGCTCATAACCCTGGTGGTATATAACTTCCAGATCTGAATTCACTGCTTTGGGCTAAGAAGATATACAGACAAGAGACCTATGCCGGTGAATTTTTCAGATTTTTCAGTCTCATCTCCATTAGACCTTGAGCCCTGATGCATCATGGTTGGTACATTTACTCAAACTAGTGGATTCTGGAGACTTAGCCATCATCTAACCCAGCCTTACAAAAAGTCTTGCAAAAGTGGTATATTTAACCAAAATTTCATGGTGATTTTATTATAAAAGTACACCCACAATTAGCACATCTACTTTCTCCCAATCTCCCCAGCATTATTATTTATATCTTTGCAAGTGGCATTTCCTTTAGAAAATATGAAGCTATCCATCACTTTCCTTCTATAAAATTGTCACTTATGTTTAAAAAACCTAACACCTTTTATCCTGCTCTCTTGGAAAGAAAATAGTCACATAACCAAAGCGATCAAGATTTAGAAATCAGAAGCTGGGCACATCAATCAAGAAGTTTCTGCTCCAATACAGAGGGGTTTGTGTTTTCTTTCCTTCATTGTTTTCTTCTAAGCATTCTCTTTTCATTAAATCACAATGCTAGAAAAGTCAGGGGCATGCTGTGCCTGTGTTTGTGGCTTATAGATCAAACAAAAGCTAGTACTAATCATCTTGCTTGATCTTAGAACCTATTAATTTCTAAGACCAGAACCTCAATGACACAAGTCTTTTATTCTGTGATCTTATTCAGTGTAATTTCCCTTTCTTCTCTTAAAGTAGACCTTAGAAAATGTTAGTTATGTAAAACCATTTTAAAGTCAACCATTATCTTTTCACTGGCCAATTAGATATAAGTTTGGTTTAAGAAAACTGTACCTTGCTTCTATTTTCCTAAGGAATCCTTAAAAAACACTTGTTACTACTCCAGGTCTAGGCCTACACAAAGAGGTAAACATCAGTCCATTTTTTCCATATTATAAAAGATTTTATGAAGATTAAACCAAGATCTGTTCTTAAGTCTGGAGTTAACAATCTTCTGGTAAGATTTTTTTTTTCAAAGTCCTTCATGATCTTGAAGTTATGAAAAGAAAGTGATATAGAACATAAAATCCCTGAGATACTAAAGTTCTTAGGAGTAATTCTAAACATGGTAGGCCCTCAATAAATAGTGTTCAGTGAATCAGTGAAGCTGAGAATACTCTACATCCTTGGGCTTTTCCTAGAGTAAAGAGGATGGTGTAGGAACTGGGGAATGCTACCTGATATGGCCTCACTATCTTCTGATGGGAACCACTGTGTAGGTAGATTAATACTGGGTCCTTCAGTTAAAGCTTTATTTCTGGGTAGCATATTGTCAGTGTATTCTTTGGTAACGAAATCTGTACCCTTTTACTTGGTTCCAGATAACATTGTTAAATTAAATCTTGAATCACTCTGGGACACATTTAAAGCAGTGTCTAGAGGAAAATATATAGCAATAAATGCCCACATGAGAAGCAAGGAGAGATCTAAAATCTACACCCTATCATCAAAATTGAAAGAGCTAGAGGAGCAAGACCAAAAGAACTCAAAACCTAGCAGAAGACTAGAAATAACTAAGATTAGAGGAGAACTGAAGGAGATAGAGACATGAAAAAATCCTTCAAAAAATCCATAAATCCAGGAGCGGGTTTTTCGAAAAGATCAACAAAATAGACAGACCACTAGCCAGATTAATAAAAAAGAAAAGAGAGAATAATCAAATAGATGCAATGAAAAATGATAAAGGGGATATCACCACAGATTCCACAGAAATACAAACCATCATCAGAGATTATTACAAACAACTCTATGCACATAAACTAGTAAACCTGGAAGAAATGGATAAATTCCTGGACACTTGCATCCTCCCAAGCCTAAACCAGGAAGAAGTCAAAACCCTGAATAAAGCAATAACAAGTGCAGAAGTTAAGGCAGCAATTAAGAGCCTACCACCCCAAAAAACCCCAGGTCCAGATGGGTTCACAGCCGAATTCTACCAGACATACAAAGAGGAGCTGGTACCATTCCTTCTGAAACTATTCCAAGCAATCCAAAAAGAGGGAATCCTTCCCAAATCATTTTATGAGACCAACATCATTCTGATACCAAAACCTGGCAGACTCAGCAAGAAAGGAAAACTTCAGGCCAATATCCATGATGAACATAGATGCAAAAATCTTCAATAATATACTGGCAAACCATTTGCAACAGCACATCAAAAAGCTTATCCACCATGATCAAGCAGGCTTCATCCCAGGGATGCAAGGCTGGTTCAACATACACAAGTCTATAAACGTAATTCACCACATAAACAGAACCAAAGACAAAAACCACATGATTATCTCAATTGATGCAGAGAAGGCCTTTGACAAAATTCAACAGCCCTTTATGCTAAAAACCTTGAATAAACTAGGTATTGATGGAATGTATCTCAAAATAATAAAAGCTATTTATGACAAACCCACAGTCAATATCATAATGAATGGGCAAAAACTGGAAGCATTCCCTTTGAAGTCTGGCACTAGACAAGGATGCCCTCCTTCACCACTCCTATTCAGTATAGTATTGGAAGTTCTAGCCAGAGCAATCAGGGAAGAAAAAGAAATAAAGGATATTTAAATAGGAGAGGAGGAAGTCAAATTGTCTCTATTTGCAGACGACATGATTATATATGTAGAAGACCCCATCATCTCAGCCCAAAATCTCCTGAAACTGCTAAGCAACTTCAGCAAAGTCTCACGATACAAAATAAATGCGCAAAAATCACAAGCATTCCTATACACCAATAACAAACTTAAAGAAAGCCAAATTAAGAACAAACTGCCATTCACAATTGCTACAAAGAGAATACAATACCTAGGAATACAACTAACAAGAAACGTAAAGGAACTCTTCAAGGAGAACTACAAACCACTGCTCAATGAAATAAGGGAGGACACAAACAGATGGAGAAACATTCTATGTTCATGGTTAGGAAGAATCAATATCGTGAAAATGGCCATACTGTACAGATTCAACACCATCCCCATCAAGCTACCATTGACTTTCTTCACAGAACTGGAAAAAACCACCTTAAACTTCATATGGAACCAAAAGAGAGCCCACATAGCCAAGTCAATTCTAAGCAAAAACAACAAAGTGGGAGGCATCACACTACCAGACTTCAAACTATACTATAAGACTACAGTAATCAAAACAGCATGGTACTGGTACCAAAACAGAGATATAGACCAATGGAACAGAACAGAGGCCTCGGAGGCAACACCATCCATCTACAACCATCTGATCTTTGACAAACATGACAAAGGCAAGCAATGGGGCAAGGAGTTCCTGTTTAATAAATGGTATTGGGAAAACTGGCTAGCCATGTGCAGAAAGCAGAAACTGGAACCCTTCCTGAAACCTTACACTAAAATTAACTCCAGGTGGATTAAAGACTTAAACATAAGACCTAACACCATAAAATCCTAGAAGAAAACCTAGGCAAAACCATTCAGGACATAGGCGTTGGCAAGGACTTCATGACTAAAACACCAAAAGCGTTGGCGACAAAAGCCAAAATAGACAAATGGGACCTAATCAAACTCCACAGCTTCTACACAGCAAAAGAAACAGTCACTAGAGTGAATCAGCAACCAACAGAACAGGAAAAAATTCTTGCAATCTACCCATCTGACAAAGGGCTAATATCCAGAATCTATAAAGAACTAAAACAGATTTATAAGAAAAAAACAAACAAGCCCATTCAAAAGAGGGCAAAGTATATGAACAGACATTTTACAAAAGAAGACATACATGAGGCCAACAAACATATGAAAAAATGCTCATCATCACTGGTCATTAGAGAAATACCAATCAAAACTACATTGAGATACCATCTCATGCCAGTTAGAATGGCAATCATTAAAAAATCTGGAGACAACAGATGCTGGAGAGGATGTGGAGATATAGGAACACTTTTACACTGTTGGTGGGAGTGTAAATTAGTTCAACTATTGTGGAAGACAGTGTGGCGATTCCTCAAGGACCTAGAAATAGAAATTCCATTTGACCCGGCAATCTCATTACTGGGTATATATCCAAAGCATTATAAATCGTTCTACTATAAGGACACATGCACATGAATGTTTATTGCAGTACTGTTTACAATAGAAAAGACCTGGAACCAACCGAAATGCCCATCGATGATAGACTGGACAGGGAAAATGTGGCACATACACACCATGGAATATTATGCAGCCATAAAAACGATGAGTTCGTGTCCTTTGTAGGGACATGGATGAACCTGGAAACCATCATTCTCAGCAAACTGACACAAGAACAGAAAATCAAACACCACATGTTCTCACTCATAGATGGATGTTGAACAATGAGAACACATGGACACAGGGAGGGGAGCATCACACACTGATGTCTGTCAGGGGAAATAGGGGAGGGACAGCACGGGGTGGGGAGTTGGGGAGAGATAGCATGGGGAGAGATGCCAGATATCGGTGATGGGGAGGAAGGCAGCAAATCACACTGCCATGTGTGTACCTATGCAACAATCTTACATGTTCTTCACATATACCCCAAAACCTAAAACGCAATAAAAAATAATAAAAAAAGAAAATACAACTCAAATATTTTTTCATTATGAGGTTAATATAACCCTTAGATTATAACTAAAACTAAATAAGGACTAAAAAAGAGATCAGATGTTTTCAAATAGGGTTTTAAGCCTAAGAGCAATCTCTCTGCATATGATACTGTGTCAATTCCAATTTATGAAAGAGTAAATTTCTCTCTCAGAGTTATCTCTGAAAAAAATAGCTTTGACTTCACTGCAAGTTTATTGTTTGTTGAGGTAAGCAAGTGGTAGAAGGACAACATTAATCTTACTACGCACTTGGTTTTCACTTCAGCTTTTCTCTGCCTCTTCGTTTACTGTTATGTTTAATACTAGGTTCTGTTTTTAGCCTGTGGGAGCGGGGAGAAGTATAAAAGATACTTATAACATCTGTAGCAATGGACAGAACAATGAATAATAATAGGAAATGTCTACAACATACCGTCTGGTTTAAACACAGATGTGTATTTTCTTTAAATATAAGAATCGTGTGCCCTAAAAAGGGAAGATTTACAACACTCTGCAGAGAGCCAAGAGCCCATTCTTGGTGGTTCTTAATTAACAAGAAGCAATGCTCCCTGTTAGTTGCCTATTCATTTATAGAACTACAGTGGTAGGTATTTCTCATTTATCCTATAAATTATGAATGTAGAGGTCAAAGTGCTCTCCAAGAACAAAAGAGATGCTAGAAGAATTCTTTCATATCAAGTATTACGTATTTTATACCTAGTACAATAAATTCAATATTAGGATATTCTGTGTTTCCTCCAAAATCTTGTCATGGCATTTGAAATCTTCAAAGAAAGTTTAATAAAGAATAAATGAAGGACATTAGGCACATTTTATAAAGTCATGGTTTTAATCCTTACCTACACAATAATCTCCACATAATAAGAGAACACCATCTGTAAAACCAAAAAATAACTCCTAGAGAAAAATTATACTTTTTGTAAGCATTTATATATTTAGTCCCAATAATGAATTTACCAAACCTGCTTAGTTTGTGGAGAATAATTCATGTTTTCTTATTAGGCAACCCACACTTCTTAAATTCAGAGAGATCCATGGTGCATCTTAACAGAATAAAAAGCCCTGATGATATACCTACTACATCTTTGAAAGGAAATTGAAATCCAAGTTAAATTATTGCAAAGATGTAAATGAAGATATTATTGTGAATATCTGTATGTTGAGACCATCTCAAGGACAATCTGGAGGACATTCATGGGCCACTCTGAAAATCACAGTGTGATGAAATGTCTCACGAGCATGGAAAACAATAAAAAAAGAATTATGAACTACCTTCTGTTATGACTGTTCATGAGCTCTACTTAGAAAAGGAAAGACTTGATCTTTTATTGATAGAATATATGCTTAGGAAGATGTCTATTTTTTAATCACCTCGAAACTTTACCTTTCAGTATAATACAATGCATTTGGCTTGTTTGTCCAGAATAAATTTAATGTTATTTTCAGGGTCTCCTTATTTTCTACCTCTCTTTCTATGAAAAATAAATAATAAAATTGCAAAGCACCTTCTAATTACTCAAGTATATTAGCTTTTCTTAAGAGCCATCATCCCATGTACTATTTGCTTCTGCCACTCTACCCTGTAACAGACAATAGACATAATTGGAGATTCATGTTCTGCTCTCCACCTACAGGAGCAAATCCTGCTCCCATGGGCACACGTGAAGTCTGGTGGTACAGAGAGTTCTCAGTGAAGTTAGAGACATCCAGCAATGTAACCATCAGGCACTAGGCCTCTAACGTGTTGGCTTCCTGCTTTTTGTTGGCTCTGTGTTCCAACTCTGTCTTGAAGGTTGTGCCTCATTTGGCAGATACCTGCTAACTATGTGCTCATTTGAAATATTCAGGATCGATCTGTAAAACTGACTTTATGTAGGTTCTTGAATTGTCTTGTTTTGCTCACAACAATAATTTTAAAAAGATACTGAAAAAAAATCCAACACAGCTGGGCTTCATACACAGATTCAATTTCTCCTGTTTCTGCAAAGATTTGTTTTTCATTGTTTCAATAACTTTTGACAAAGAAGCACTGGAGTAAAAGTGCTGACAATTTCAACTTCATTAGTTCAAATGTTTTCTCAATTTTGAAAACTTACAAAGCTTATCTAGAAAAGAAATGACGCAAGACAGTTGTTACAGAATAATTACAGATTTACTCTTAAAGGATAGCAAAATTGCTTATGCACTACATTTAATGAATATAAGCTCCTTCTACATAATAGAGTTTAAATAAACTGTACACTTCCTGGAAGTGACAGGATGAGATACACTGGTGCCTACAGGGCTCATCATGACACTGCTCTGCTAGATGAAATGACAGCACAGGCAGGGATAACAGGATCCCCACATTGTTGCTGAAGAGGGTTGCTCAAACTTGAGTAGGCAGAATACAGACTTAAAAAGATGGGACAACAACTTCTGAACTGATGGAGAAGCTATAAATATTTGGGAAGCCACAAGCAGAAACTCCCAGCTTTGCAAATAGCTATAAGAAATGGGGGAAGTTGTTTTAAACAAAGATTGTCGGCTGACTGCAAATCTGAAATGACAAGGCAACAAAATATAAGCCTATCAGAGAGTGACTACAGCCTGGCCTTGAGGCCTTATGTGCACAGGACAGAAAGGAGGGGAGGTTCTTGTTCTGGCCTCCTCTTGGGCTGGCCATGCAGACCCTTTTGTTTCTCAGTTTACTGTGGCTTTCAAACATGTGAGACCAATTGACAGTAAGAAATACAGTTTCTATTACAGCCCAGCACACACCTACAAATATGAAACCATAAAAGTAACCACAATTAAAGTTTAATAAACTGGCACTTATTTCTTATTTTTAGTATATGCCATGCAGGTACTTTATTTTCTACTCTGTGAAACGATCTTCAATTTCTATAAGGATAGGTAATAATTATATCTGTAATATATATGTCTATACATTTCAGGTAAAATTAAATACACATATTATATATTTATCTATATAGACGCATACAGATAATACGACATTATCTATTTAAATCAGTGTTAATCATGACTCTCCAACGGGCTGTGACCACAGTTTGATAAAGAAAATTAGAGGCCGGGCACCGTGGCTCAAGCCTGTAATCCCAGCACTTTGGGAGGCCGAGGCGGGTGGATCACAAGGTCAAGAGATCGAGACAATCCTGGTCAACATGGTGAAACTCCATCTCTACTAAAAATACAAAAAGTTAGCTGGGCATGGTGGCACGTGCCTGTAATCCCAGCTACTCAGGAGGCTGAGGCAGGAGAATTGCCTGAACCCAGGAGGCGGAGGTTGCGGTGAGCCGAGGTCACGCCATTGCACTCCAGTCTGGGTAACAAGAGCGAAACTCCGTTTCAAAAAAAAAAAAAAAGACAATTAGAAGCCATGATGACTTCTTCACCAGCATGAGAAAGCTCTCACAGGAGCTCCACTGCCCTTCACCTTCCAAAGGGGCACCTGGTGCCTTGCCCACATTCTTTCGGTACCCATATAGGCAGTTTGTGCTGGCTTAATTTACACTTACTAGTCTAAGTGTTCTGACACTTTCTCCTTTGTTCATTCTGTATTCTCAGCTTGAGTGAAAATTAGAGCAACACTGGCCATTCCTGTTTGACTCATGTATCTTCTTTCACAGCTTCTCCTAGGATCTAGCACAGTGTGTTCCTTCCACTGGACTGTTGATAAATGCCACTTACTGTTAATGAAATTGCGTGGCAATGCAGAAGAAGTATAATTTGATTAACTGCAAGGACTTATAAATGCAGACTTTTTTTCTCAACTAAACACTTCTTTTTTCTTTTTTTTGAGATGGAGTCTCAACCTGTCACCCAGTCTGGAGTGCAGTGCTGCAATCTCAGCTCACTTCAACCTCCACCTCCCAGGTTCAAGCAATTCTGCTGCCTCAGCCTCCCTAGTAGCTGGGATTATAGGAGTGTACCAACATGCCTGGCTAGTTTTTGTATTTTTAGTAGAGACAGGGTTTCACCATGCTGGCCAGGCTGATCTCGAACTCCTGACCTCAGTTGATCCATCTGCCTTGATCTTCCAAAGTGCTGGGATTACAGGCATGAGCCACCATGCCTGGACAAGAATTTTTACTCTGTCCATGATACTTTCTACCATGGTGATACATTTACCACAGTACTTTCCACCATGCTTGGCCAAGAATATATACTCTGTCCACAATACTTTCCACTATTTCACTGTTCATTTGTTTATTCATTTGTGCCTCAAATATTTATTTAGTGGTTAGTATTTGCCAGACATTGTTTAGAAACTGGGTATACATAGTCCATGCTCTCAAGTAATGTGGGCTACAAGACAGGTAATAGGTTTTCCTCAGAATTACGGTTTATTCAAATGAATTGTCATTGTGTCTAATTTTGATTTGGCTGGTGCAGATTTCTTGTATTTACTTTGTTTCCCTCAATGTCATTATATAATGTAAAATATGACCTGGCTTTTAAAAAAATGCTTACCTTACCAAAGATGCACTCAGTAAATCCCCTTTACACCCCATCCACTGTAATCTTTGCACCTCAAGTATATAGAATTAGACTAATTATAATCACAAGTTTATGAATATTATCATCATACATTCATTCAAAAGTCATCCATCTATTTACCTACCTATCATATCCAAATTGATCTATACATTTAATATTGTACTAAACATAACAATATATTATAAAGCTATTATAATTAAGGTGGAACTTAATAGTGTCAATGGTCAGGGACATTATAAATTGACCAGTGGAACAGAACAGAGGACCTGAGGTAAATTTGTGTACCATTTTCTTTACATCAGAGGGGATATTGTAGATCACTAAGGAAAGGAGAGACCATTGAGTAAGTCGAGCTAGGAAAAACTGTGGATCACCAAGATTGACTACAGATGGATTAAGAACTTAAATGTTGAAAGATAAAATGTTTAGAAGACTACAGGTGAATACCTTTCTAACCGTAGGTACAGATGGATTTCTTAAACATAATACAAAAGTACTAATTTTAAGATTAATAAATTTGACTACTCTAAAATTAAAAACTTGTGCTCATCAAGTCCTGTTCAAAAACAAAAAGACAAGCCCGAAACTTGGGGAAAATGTTTGCAGCACACCTAACTGACAAGAATCAGAACTGAACTACATAAAGAATTACCACAAATTAGAAATGATAAATACCTGTTTTTTTTCCTATTCTCACCTACTTTCCCCTGCTCTTTTATTTTTGACTCTGATTCCCTTATCAAGCCCACAACAAATTGTCTGAACAAGTTGCTTACTGCTACATCTGTGCCATTTCCTTTAATTAGAATACTTCTGCCGCCACCAGCTGGACCACTGACATTCCATATACTTCTCTTATCATTCCCTAGAACCATCCTTGTTGAATTCAACTCATCACTGCTTATTCCCTCAGAGTTCATAGAGAATCAATTCAAATTTGGTTGCTATGTTCTCCTCTTCCTCCTCCTCCTCCTCCTCCTCTTCCTCCTCCTCCTCCTCCTCTTTCCCCTCCTCTTTCCCCTCCTCTTCCTCCTCTTCCTCCTCCTCCTCCTCTTTGTACAGGCTGGTCTTGAATGCCTGGGCTCAAGCCAGCCTCCTGCCTCAGCCTCCTGAGTAGCTGGGACTACAAGCATTCACCACCATGCCTGGCTTTACATAATCTTCTTGAATTGATTTTTTTAGACATCCTGTATACTCTGCTACATTTCAAGTTTTCCTAAATATAAGAACTCTTGTGTTACATTCTGTTTTCATGGTTTTCCTTCTGCCTGGATTTTTTATCCCATAGCTTAGCACAATGTTGTGCACCTGTTGGGTATCTAGTAAGTGAAAGTTCCTTTTATGGACTAACTGATTGCAAACATAAAGATTTGACTGAGTTTAATAAACTCTTTAAAAGTAGAACCAAATGAAGGTGAATTTATCCAAGGAAGTGAAAAGAAAGAAAAAGGCAGCAGTTCACACAAATAAATACCTACTAGAGATCTCAGACAAGTTATGTAGACATATGGAAGAAATTTAAATATATCCATTTACGAAGAAATTGTGAAGTAGGAAGAAAGCTATGTAAATAAGCCAAATTAAGGAAAAATTACATATTAGAGTAGAGAAAGACAATAAGCAGCAAGTTTCAGAAAACATTTCAAATAGGCTGGCAACAAATGAAAGTAAATGACTGAACTAATTAGGGTTATAAGCAAGAGATTGTTTGAAGATAAAAACCCAGATGTGCATATGCCTCTTTAGCAAAAGCAGGTGGAGAGCTACCTTTTTAAGACAACAATTTTCCTGAAACAACAGATGTAGACATTTAAAAAAAAAAAAAAGTTACCTGCAAGTAAATTAGACAAGGTAGCAATTTCAGATAACCTGAGTTCATAATTTTTACAAAAAAGGAAGAAGCATCATTGATTTAGACATTTAGATGATATAAGTTATAAGAGTTTCAAAAAGATGAGGCTATAACATGATGGGAATTGATCCATCAATTAAAGGTTATATAAGTTAAGCAGTGAATTTAGTCTGGGCATTTAAGGCTCTCCAATTTCTTTGGTTACTCAAAGATATTTGAATGAAGGTAATTATTTGTAAATTAGTATTTCACATTACCCTCTAATAGTGAAATACAATAAAATGAGGTTTTATCTGTGCTTCATATTAAAGCTGTTGAGTTACTCAGGCACCAAAAGATCTAATTATAAAGCTGGTTCACATGTAAGGTATGTTCATGACAGGAATCCTGAGGGCAGGATTTCAGCACAACAAGGTTTCATCAGCACCACTCCGGTGCCTAATACATGCCTAAAGCCATGTATTATGTGTTGCAACCTCAACAGCAACATTTACTAGATAGTAATGCCATACCTAGGGTTGCATGAAGCTCTGTCAGATTAGGTCATAGAAAGAATGATGTTTTCAAAGATTCTGCATTCTGTATGCATGCATGATGGCTTTAGACACATCCAGTCATTCGTTTGGTCAGCCATGGAAGGCACCTGGGGTAAAGTAAGAAGTGTGGTGGCTTTGGAGTCTGAAAATATGGGAAGCCCAGGCTCTGTTATGCACTTGCTGGGTGACCTTGGGCAAATTGAGACTCTCTCTGAGCTTCATCTGATAAATGAAGTTGGGGAATTAGGGTTGTGGTGAAATATCTCTTCTACAGGGTTATTGTGAGGATTAATTTTGATCATACCTATGAAAACACTTTTTCAATCCCTGACAATCTTTAAAGGAAGAAAGGCCAAAAAGGATGAGAACTGAGAAGAAGTCTTGGGTTTTAGAATCAATATATCCTTGATGGTGTTGGAAGTGGAAATTTGATTGAGGATATGACGGATTTGATTGAAGAGAAGGTGAGAAAGTGCAGACAGCAAATGGAGGCAGTTCTTTTTCTTCCCCAGGAAGTTTCTTGTTTCTAAAGATAGGTCAAACTTTTAAATGAGAGATTATGTCTTATGTATTTTTATATGTCTTGCTCCACTCTAGCTACATAGAAGAGTATTATGTGCACACATGCTCTTAAAATATTGGTGAAATAAGTGTTGATGACAAAGGAAAGAGCAAAAGAAGACAACAGCTTTAGGTGAAGAAAATTTAAGGATGTTTTTGTTTCATGGCTTTTCTCATTTTAAGAATAGGCTGCTGATGTATCAATTGTAAGAGGTCAGACTGACTAATGTAAGAAAGATGGAAGGTTTGCAGAGACGCAGTCATCTCAAATGTTGGAGCCAGACAAGAGGAAGTAGGATCAAGAATACTGTGGAGGAATGCTGTACTGAATGCAGCAAAGGAAATTGGCATTAAGACCACATAGAGGTCTTACCTTGGACAGCAAAAGAGAAATTCTGAGGTGTTTCTTGTCATGTGGAAGAAAGTTGACGATGCTCAAGTCAGATGGGTTCTACCTTCCAGGAGTGCAAGAGTTAAGCTTTTCCTGCTGCATAGGAGCGTGGGTTGGGGGTTCTGACGTGTTTCAATGTTCCTAAGAGGTTAATACGAGATAAGAAATGGATAGTTGAAAAGGACCTGGGGTAGCGATATCAGGATGTCAGGAGTGATGAAAAGAGGAGACTGATTGAGAACTACAGGTTAAGAATGGTGGAGTGGGAGGACTTAGGGGCTAGATACTTACTTATTTTTAAGTGAGTGCAGGGCAAGAAAGGTATGCTGATGCTCTGCTGAATTTTCACCTCAGACCACCTAACCTGATAGTATACTTTTTCTTCTTTCAATGGAAGAAGGTAAGCAGGGAACCTGGCTTACAACTTGAAAATTGTTTACAAGAAATAAGCTTTTGAAATAGAGGTGAAGAAAATCAATATGGAAAATTTGGAATTACTGTGAAAAAGAAACATTCATAATTGAAATTGTCCAGAGGTGGCACAGGTTGTCTTGAAAAACACAAATTCCCAGCAATAGGGAAGCTCATCCAGGCCACGGTTTATAATAATTGGTTACAATTAAAACAAATGAAATTTAATTCCATGATTTTTTGGATAAGCTTAAGTGGCATTTTACCACTCACCTAGCTAGGATATGCCTCTTTCTTCTGTGTCCAAATGTGTTTTAATATTTATTAGTTTTTATTAAATAAAATAAATACATAGATAAGAACAGAAGAAATTTAGGTTTCAAAAACTCTAGGGTTTCAGCAGATATTTGAACTAGATTGAGCATCACAAGTCTGCTAAAGCTGATAGTGCATACTATTCATCTCTGCCAATGGCTTTTTGAAAAACCCTATTACTTTGATAACAAAAGTTAATATGTGAATATATTCTGCTTATAAAAAGTTTAGTGAATGTACAGTAGGATAATTTATTTGTATTATTCCTTTGTTGTTGGGCACTTAATTTGTTCCAAAGTTTCCATATTCAAACAATGATATAATAAATAGCGTTGTACATTCTGCTTTGCTTAGGTCTGTTACTGTGTCTCTAGAATAATGTGGGATTACTGTGTTAAAGCACATGCTCATCAATGAGGTAACTTCCTGAGAGGATGTATCAATTTACAGACCCATCAACAATGCATGAGAGAATCCCGCATTGTTTAATAGTCTCATATAACATATAATTACATCCTTAATATGATGAAGAAAATAAAATGTGAACTCCTCTCTTCCTAGCTTTTTAAATCAGGAAAACCTAACATATGTGAAAGAAATATCTGATGGTATATGCCACAAAATACAATTGTGGAGATGTGTTCATGTATGTACTATGTGAGTTATGCAGTGTGCTTGAAATGTTGTCAATCAAAATGTTTATAAATTGATTTATATGGATGTGTTTCACATTTCTTTCAATCTTTTCGGGCATTAATTTATTTTGCTTTGTTGTGATCATGCTATATTCCAGTTATCTTCTTCTTTATACATTATCATTAATAATTTTTCATGTTACCACAAAGTTCTAACAAACATCATGTATGAGAATAGGTACATAACATTTTTTTAATGAGACGTGTTTAACCATTCCCTTTAAAGTGTCTTCAGTTTTTACTGTTATTAGTAAAGCTATGATAAATCTTTTTGGTGGGCCCTTTTCCCCCACATTTAACATTAAGTCTAGAACATATAGTCTTAGATTAAAATTGCCAACTGAGTCAACAGGAATAATTATTATAAGAGTTTGATAAATAGGGTAAATTGCTGTTAGGAAAAGCAGTTGAGCCAATGAATATCAATTCTGCTAAAATTGTTATCTTAATAACTTTTTTAAAGTGTGCTAATTTGATGCTATCTCATTCTATTTTAAATCAATGTTTATTTTTAGCAGGCATGAACATTGCATAGACCTGTCCTTTGTCTATAGAAAATTGTCCTTTTAATTCATTTCTCACCTTGGCTATTGATGGACAATTATTTGCTGTGGGAAGCTGTTCCGTGTGTTCACATTATTTGGCAGCATTCTGCCTTTACGGCATCCCTGACTTGCACCAACCAAAAAATGTCTTCACATACTTTGCCAATTATCCCACAGGGGACAAATTAGACTTTCTAAAGAACTTTTTTTAAGCAAATACGTTTTTTAAATGTAGTAAACTGTCTATTTGGTTGTCCTATTTCAAAAGTTTAGATGTTTGTATCAAAAGTGAGAAACCTTCATTCATGAAATAGCTGCAAGTGAAGGCAGGCCAAAATGTGACGAGGCTCATAGAGGTAAACTCAGCAAGTGTCATGATAGTGCCAAAGTTGAACAATAGGGAAACAGAGGCTCAGGAAATTTAGTTCAATGCCCAAGATCACGGTCCAAGAAGATGACACTAGCACTTTTGTCCTCCAGGCTTCAGATTTCTTCATAACCCCATCCTATGGCTCATGCCACACCTGATCCCCATTATAATTCAGCTGGGTCTATCTCCTTTAAGAAATCTTTTTCAGAAAATCCACCTGAGCTGCAATGATTTCTACCAGTCCCCTAGAATATGCCTATATTAGCATGGAGTTGTTCAGGTAATGTTTGATGTTTAAACAATTGTCACTTATACTCTAGGCTTGATCCTAATGGCTTGAAAACTCTTGAAAGGTGCTTGGATAAAGGGCTCTGACCACCAAGGACATTCATAAAATACTATCAGTTAGGTCAGCTTCAATAACATTTTGAGGTTTTTGTTGTTGTTAGGATTTTGATGGCTCCTTAAATTGGCCAAGTAATGCTAGCCCCTTATGAAAAAGGGGGAAATGAATTTTGACCTGTAGTTAAAAACTGGGAAATGTCTGCAAAAACTATTTTCAAATTGAAAGGGTTATTAGTATATTATCTTTAATAAAAATGAGAGATGGGATTGCTGAATTAGAAAATGAGGGAAGGCACAGGGACCTGACAAGCAAAGTGAAATGTAACATACTAAAGGGAACACAACAGGGAGATAAGTACTGATAACAGGAAAGCAGCAACGATTGTTTGGTCGATAGTAAAACCAATATTATTTCTACGGCTTGTGAATTATAAACTCCATGTTGTTTACCATTCTACCCCTGGTGCTTAGTGGAAAGACTTGTATATTAAATACAGAATAATTATTAAAATGATTGAATGACTGCCTGGACCTGGCTTCTTGAAAGTCACTTCTTTTGTTGCATCAGGGAATCAGGTCCTGTCCTTTATTTGAGTGTGCATAAGAATGGAAAATTTGGCTGGGTGCATTGGCTCACGCCTGTAATCCCGCACTTTGGGAGGCCAAGGTGGGTGGATCATGAGGTCAAGAGATCAAGACCATCCTGGCCAATATGGTGAAACCCTGTCTCTACTAAAAATACAAAAATTAGCTGGGCATGGTGGCACATGCCTGTAGTCCCAGCTACTTGGGAGGCTGAGGCAGGAGAGTCGCTTGAACCCAGGAGGCAGAGGTTGCAGTGAGCCAAGATTGCACCACTGCACTCCAGCTTGGCCTCAGAGCAAGACTCTGTCTTAAAAAAAAAGAGAGAGAGAGAGAGAATGAAAAATTCCTAGGGGCATTTAAGCTTGCATTGAAAATCTACAACTAGTTTAGTAGTCCTAGGCACTGAAGGCAGTGCATGAATGCAAACAAAATATAAGGAATAGCTCGTAGCTTTAAGGGCCTGACAATCTTATTGAAAAGATGAAATAGGAAGTAGCTACTATCTTTAAGGAGTTGTTTAAGGAGGTCCAGCTGGTCAATAATCAAAAAAAGATGAGAAGTCAAAAGTTGCAACGTATTTATAATTTATCTATAAATAGGGATCTTTCTCCTCAGTCTTCTCAACTCCTTTCAGGCAGCCCTGCATTAAGGAAACTAGGTTGAGAATGGCTTCAAGAGCTATGGTGACAGTAGTTGTACACATGAAAAATAGGAAATGTAAAATAACTTACTACGCAAATGGATACTGAGTTGCTGTTTTGCACTATATCTGAAGTTTTATAAAAGACAAAAGAACCAATAGGATATGATTTATCTCTTCAGTGAAACTTATATTCTAATCAATCCTTTAACCTCAAGAAGTAGCATACAAAGAGATTTTTACAGCTAAGATAAACCTGGGTTAGAATTGCGACTCCGCCAGTTTGTGATCTTGAGTATATCACAAACTTACAGATTCTCACTTTCCCCATTTGTAAAATGATATTAATAATTTATCCTACATAGGCTCCTCATAACAATAAAATGAGACAATGCACATGTACAGTGTCTGGACACAGCATCCTTTAATAAGGGCTAAGCGTTGGCTATTTAGACACTAAAGCTTTTTGAAAGTTATTCAACACAGTAAATTCAACATTAGTAGTTTATCTGAAATTATGGTATTGGTTAAAATGGAAAACTATTTAAAAATACAATTTGAAATCAAAAGATACTAGTCATTGGGGAGTTTCCACTGGTACTAGGCCTGCTACTAGGCAGTTATGAGTTACCTGCCCAAGGGAACAAATTGAAAAACTGAGCCTAGAAAATAATGAGCATTTTTGAAAGGAGTGTTACTATGTTCAGATTTATAAAAGGTGGAGGAAAAGTCAAAATTGCAAATGCAGTTAAAAGAAGATTAATTATTATATATTTATCTCGGCGCAAAGAGCCAAACTGGGGAATAAGTGTTAACCACGGTAATCACCTTGCAATCTAATCAGGAAAGGATTTGGGGTATTGTAAAATCAGTGCAGTCTTCATCTTGGGGCCCAAGGCAGTGCTGGATTAGGTTTCAAAGGGACAGATGCATAACAAGAAGCAGTGTTATTACTGCAAAGCCATGGTTAGAGTCTAGAAGGAATACTTTTACAATATTAATCACCTCTGGACACAAAAGATACTACTGCCCCAGAGAGGGGCATGATGTCACAGCAAAGCACCAATTCCACTAAATCTCAAGAAAATAAATTTATAGGAGGAAAGAGTGAAAACAAACAGCTCAGTCACACTTGGGAAAATATTTAAATAATTAATCTAAAAATATCAAGATAAATCATAATGTATTCAATGTAAAAAAGGAAGACACGTTAGTGAGCAAGGAATTTAAATACATGGCCCTTCTCTGCTAAGAGTATTCAAATAAAAAAGGAAGATGAAGAGGAACCCAATTTCCAGTTAAAAAATAATTATAGGCCAAGATGACAATTCCTTTTCAAAGAATACTAATGATTCACACAAAAACAATCTCCCAAGACAGAGACAGAAGAAAATAACAGCATAGTTTCTCAAGTAAGCTTGAGATGTAAGGAGTTTTGTATCCTTTCACCTTCCAAATACATAAGCTATGGTTAGATTTAAAATAGATTTAAAAATGAGACATGTAAAACACAAATTGACAACTCAGAAACAACTTTAAGATTTACAGTTAAAATAAACTATACTTTTTCATACATTTTTAGAGATACAGGTCTAGGTCAAATTTGAAACTTTTACCTAAAATCATCTCATTAGCCTCAAAGATCTATCAATTCCATTATTTTTTTCAAACATATAAGAAAATGATACTGAAAATTAACTGATCAATAAAACCCCAATTTTTTGTTACAATTCATTTTTATTTATCTTGAGTGGGCAGACCTCCTTAAGACAATTACTATAAGTGTCTTTGAAGAAATACTTTTTGTTTTTAACTGAGCCTGAGTTAGGACTGCTAAGAACAAATGTGATAAAGCATCTATCCCATTAATTTCTCACAATATGTGAAAGTTGAAATAAAATACAGAATCTTCTGACATATGCAAGATATTCATGCACCCTTGTAAACAAATATAATTTAGTAGCCTATTGTGAAATGTCATATTGTCTTTCTTCCAGTTGTATGTTGCTTTACAAGTCTCAGACTTTTTAAAACATTTCTAGTACATTTTTAACCTCATCGCCAAATATTGGAGATAAACCTCCTATTTGCTTCCAAGTAGTTGTTAACTAAACTCTAATTGGCATTTGTCAGGTGTTTTACCGTTTGCAAAATAATCCCCATTTGCTTTGGTCTGTGGGATAATCCTATGAAGAAGGAGTATTTCTTTTTCGATATCAAAGGAGAAAAACTGAAGTTTAGAAGGAATGAAAAGTAACAGGTAACTAGTAAGTAAATGCAAAGTCAGAACTCAAGCCCTGCTCATCCAACACAGGAACTTGTATTTCCCCATTACTTGACACTGGAGCCATTTAAAAGTAGTTATCAGAAAGGGTTCCCAGTGAAGATGATTGAAAAACCAAATAGGATTAATAAGACACTTTGAATGAATGTTTGCAGAATACTGCAAAAACAACGGAGGAAAAGAGAAATATTAGAAAGACAACTATAACCACTGGTATTGTGTGTTCCTGTACAGTCTCCAAAGTGTTTTCTATACATTATGTCTCCTGAATATTACTGTCATCTATGGAGACAAGGCTGACTTAGTCTTGTTTTACAGGACTGAATTCTAGGCTTGAAAGCTACAGCTGAAGTTTAACTTTGGGTTTTCTGCAGTCAAATGCTCTACCACTGTGCTATAGCCCCAGACTTTGGGTTTTCTAATCCTATCTAGTCTGGTTTTCTCTATTGCAGGAGTGTTTTCAAAATATGGCCCCTGCCTGGGAACCAGAGTCTCACTGATGGCTGCAAAGAGATTCAAAATGTCTGTAGGCCCCTGTTTTACAATATGACATCTTTAAAAAAAATGTTTCCATAGGTTTTTGGGGGACAGGTAGTATTTGGTTACGTAAGTTCTTTAGTGGTGATTTGTGAGATTTTGGTGCACCCATCACTCGAGTAGTATACATCTTATGTGTGAACTCATTTCCATTTCTCGTATAGTAAAACTAAGGGAACTATGAGGTCTCCAAATTTGTTGATGTTCCTTGTTATCACCAAGTTATTTATCCACTGGAAAGTGTAAACTCATGAATGCAGTTAAAAGGAATTTGTCTAGCTAAGGTCTTCAATATTTAGGAAACAATGCACCACATACTTCATAAACACAAAAAGTAGGAAAAACAAACTTAAATTAGAACTTTTCTGTTATGTTCCTTCTTGATACTTGGGATCTTTCCTTAATGAGCTAGCCTTCCAGTGTTGCTGTTATCCTGATCACTCTCCTAATGCCCCAAGCCTAGGGCTATAGTTCCCTGCATTGGTTTACTCCATTATTGCCAGGAATGAGCCATAATGGTTCCAGGAAAGCTGTGCTTGGAGGCTTTGAGGACAGGAGAATCCCCTATGTCAGGTAATACTGGAAAGGCATGGTCAATGACAAGTTATACAATAGGAATACATTTGCAATCAGAAAATCTGGACAGAAGCTGTTTTTTCTCTATATATTTAAATATTCTGTTTTTAAATTTAACATTGTTTCCGTATTGAAGTGCATTTAGAAAGGAGGCACTGCAATTGTTTCAATGCTTGGGGCTCACTCCAGAGGCCTTAATCCTGTCTTGGCTAGGGACCTGAAGGGCAGGATTCTTAGTCAGTTATGTCACAGGTGAAAAACTGGGAGCTGTCTGCATGTGTTTCATGCTTCTTTCAGCTGTTAGGAAATGCAACCCTCAAATTATTCTCTGCGACTCAAGATGGCACTGTGAGAACAACCCAGGATTGGAGCTCTCGTTGTGTCCGCGGAGAGGTGAGTCTGAGCTGCATTTCCAGACTGATCTTCTTGCCCATGGAACGGGGAAATTCCCAAGTGAAGAGGAGACACGGGACGCCAGGCAGAACCGCCGCCTGGTGAAGCCGGCAGCCGGGGTGGCGGCGGCCGGCCCTACCCAGTGCTCCCCACAGGGCGCGCTTGTCCAGGTGCCCCGTTGAACTGGCAACCGGAGACGTGAGAGGGCTGGACTTGAGACTGAGCTAGACTTGGACAGTGGGCCAGCCCAGGGGATTGCAGGGACAGAGCGTTAGGGGTGGCCCAGTGGGACGAACAAAACCACGATTTCAAACAAGCCCCGTGCAGACGGCCCGAGACGCTCTGAGAGGGAGGGGCATCCACCATTACCGAGGCAACCCGCCCCAACTGAGATACACACCAATTGCTGACGCAGCCAGCCGTTGCTGAGGCAACCTGCTACAACAGAGAGACTCCACCACAGGGCGTGGCAGAGAACACAGCAGAGCCTGCAGGAACAGGGCGAATCACACAACAGCAGGGCCGAGACTCGGCAGGCAAACAGTGGCTAGTCTGCGTCCTAGCTGGGCAGGACCTCAACGGACATCCAAAAATAAAGCCCAAACCCCTCAACACAGAGCATTTGAGAGAAAAAAAAAAAAGGGTTTTTTTAATGAGCTCTGTTGCAGCAGAATCAAACATAGCAGCCTAACAGCCCTGAATGAACAACAGAGCTCACAGCTCAGCAATTAAGCTCCTATAAAGTACAAACTGTCTCCTCAAGCAACTCCCTGACCCCTCTATATCCAAAAGACTGACATTAGGCAGGCATCATCCTGGGACAAAGATAGCAGAAAAAGAAACTGGTAGCATCCCTCGCTGTGCCACAGCTGCTAGAGGTCCACCCCAGACAAGCAGGTTCTGGAGCGGACCTCAGCAGTCGTACAGCGAAGGGGCTAAACTGGTAGAAGGAAAAACAAGCAACAGAAATACTTCATCAACAACAGTCTGGGTGTCCACTCAGAGACCCAATCGAAAAGTCAGCAACTACGCAGATGACCAGCGGACAAATCCACAAAGATGGGAAGAAACCAGCGCAAAAAGGAGGAAAACACCCGAAACCAGAACACCTCGCCTCCTAGAAAGGACCAAAACTCCTCACCAGCAAGGGAACAAAGCTGGACGGAGAATGACTCTGACGAAATGACGGAATTAGACTTCAGAAGATGGATAATGAGAAACTTTTGTGAGCTAAAAGATCATGTATTAAATCAATGCAAAGAAACTAAGAACCTTGAAAAAAAGATTTGAAAAAATATTCAAGGAAATGATAACAAGAATGGATAACTTAGAGAGGAATATGAATGAATTAAAGGAGCTGAAAAACACAATACGAGAACTTCGCAAAGCAAACACAAGTTTCAATAGCCGAATTGACCAAGCAGAAGAAAGAATATCTGAAGTCGAAGACCAACTCAATGAAATAAAACAAGAAACCAAGATTAGAGAAAAAAGCGCAAAAAGGAATGAACAAAGTCTCCAAGAAATGTGGGACTATGTGAAAAGACCTAACCTACGTTTGATAGGTGTACCAGAAGGGGACGAAGAGAATGAATCCAAGCTGGAAAATACTCTTCAGGACATCTTCCAGGAAAATTTCCCCACCTAGCAAGACAGGCAAACACTCAATGGCAGGAAATACAGAGAACACCACAAAGATATTCCGCAAGAAGAGCAACCCCAAGGCACATAATCGTCAGATTCAACAGGGTTGAAATAAAGGAGAGAATACTAAGGGCAGCCAGAGAGAAAGGTCGGGTTACCCACAAAGGGAAGCCCATCAGCCTCACAGCAGATCTCTCGGCAGAAACACTACAAGCCAGAAGAGAGTGGGGGCCAATATTCAACATTCTTAAAGAAAAGAACTTTCAACCCAGAATTTCATATCCAGCCAAACTGAGCTTCAGAAGTGAAGGAAAAATAAAATCCTTTGCGAACAAGCAAGTACTCAGAGATTTTGTCACCACCAGGCCTGCTTTATAAGAGCTCCTAAAAGAGGCACTACACATAGAAAGGATCAACCAGTACCAGCCATTCCAAAATCACACTGAATGCTAAAGAGCATCAACATAATGAAGAATCTACAACAACTAACAGGCAAAACAGCCACTTAGCATCAAAATGGCAGTATCAAATTCACACATAACAATATTAACCCTAAATGTAAATGGACTAAATGCACCAATCAAAAGACACAGACTGGCAAATTGGATAAAAATCCAAAACCCATCAGTGTGCTGTATCCAGGAAACCCATCTCACATGCAAGGATACACAAAGGCTCAAAATAAAGGGATGGAGGAAGATTTACTAAGCTAATGGAAAGCAAAAAAAAGATGGAGTTGCAATTCTCATCTCTGATAAAATAGACTTTAAAGCAACAAAGATCTAAAGAGACAAAGAAGGCCATTACATAATGGTAAAAGGATCGATACAACAAGAAGAGCTAACGATCCTAAACATATATGGACCCAACACAGGAGCACCCAGATACATAAGGCAAGTTCTTAATGACTTACAAAAGGACTTAGACTCCCACACAATAATAGTGGGAGACTTTAACACTCCACTGTCAATACTAGACAGATCAACCAGACAGAAAATCAATAAGGATATCCAGGGCTTGAACTCAGACCTGGAGCAAGCAAACCTGGTGGACATTTACAGAACTCTCCACCCCAAATCCACAGAATACACATTCTTCTCAGCACCACATCACACCTACTCAAAAATTGACCACATAATTGGAAGTAAAGCACTGCTCAACAAATGCAAAACAACTGAAATCATAACAAACAGCCTCTCAGACCATAGTGCAATCAAGTTAGAACTCAGAATTCAGAAACCGACCCAGAACCGCATAGCTTCATGGAAACTGAACAACTGGCTCTTGAATGTTGACTGGGTAAACAATGAAATGAAGGCAGAAATAAAGAAGTTCTTCGAAACCAATGAGAACGAAGACACAACGTGCCAGAACCTCTGGGACACATTTAAAGCAGTCTCTAGAGGAAAGTATATAGCAATAAGTGCCCATATGAGGAGAATGGAGAGATCCAAAATTGACACCCTATCGTCAAAACTGAAAGAGGTAGAGGAGCAAGATCAAAAAAACTCAAAACCCAGCAGAAGACAAGAAATAACTAAGATCAGAGCTGAGCTGAAGGAGATAGAGACACGAAAAACCCTTCAAAAAATCAATAAATCCAAGAGCTGGTTTTTTGAAAAGATCAACAAAATAGACAGACCACTAGCCAGATTGATTAAAAATAAAAGAGAGAACAACCAAATAGATGCAATAAAAAATGATAAAGGGGAAATCACCACAGATTCCACAGAAATTCAAACCATCATCAGAGAATATTACAAACAACTCTATGTGCATAAACTAGTAAACCTGGAAGAAATGGATAAATTCCTGGACTCCTGTGTCCTCCCAAGCCTAAACCAGGAGGAAGCTGAAACTGTGAATAGACCAATAACAAGGTCTGAAGTTGAGGCAGCAATTAAGAGCCTACCACACAAAAAAACCCAGGTCCAGACGGGTTCACAGCCGAATTCTACCAGACACACAAGGAGGAGCTGGTACCATTCCTTCTAAAACTATTTCAAACAATCCAAAAAGAGGGAATCCTTCCCAAATCATTTTATGAGACCAACATCATCCTGATACCAAAACCCGGCAGAGACCCAACGAGAAAAGAAAACTTCAGGCCAATATCCATGATGAACATAGATGCAAAAATCTTCAATAAAATATTGGCAAGCCGATTGCAACAGCAAATCAAAAAACTTATTCATCATGATCAAGTAGGATTCATCCCGGGGATGCAAGGCTGGTTCAACATACGCAAGTCTATCAACGTAATTCACCACATAAACAGAACCAAAAACAAAAACCACATGATTATCTCAATTGACGCAGAGAAGGCATTTGACAAAATTCAGCAGCCCTTTATGCTAAAAACCCTCAATAAACTCGGTATCAATGGAACGTATCTCAAAGTAATAAAAGCTATTTATGACAAACCAACAGCCAATATCATACTGAATGGGCAAAAACTGGAAGCATTCCCTTTGAAATCTGGCACTAGACAAGGATGCCCTCTTTCACCACTCCTCTTCAATATACTACTGGAAGTTCTAGCCAGAGCAATCAGGCAAGAAAAAAAATAAAGGGTATTCAAATAGGAAAGGTGAAAGCCAAATTGTCTCTATTTGCAGACGACATGATAGTATACCTAGAAGACCCCATTGCCTCAGCCCAAAAACTCCTGAAACTGATAAGCAACTTCAGCAAAGTCTCAGGATATAAAATCAATGTGCAAAAATCACAAGCATTCGTCTACACCAATAACAGACTTAAAGAAAGCCAATTCAAGAACGAACTGCCATTTGCAATTGCTACAAAAAGAATAAAATACCTTGGAATACAACTCACAAGGAACGTAAGAGACCTCTTCAAGGATAACTACAAACCACTGCTCAATGAAATCAGAGAGGACACAAAGAGATGGAGAAACATTCCATGTTCATGGTTAGGAAGAATTAATATCGTGAAAATGGCTATACTGCCCAAAGTAATTTACAGAATCAACGCTATTCCCATCAAGCTCCCATTGACTTTCTTCACAGAACTGGAAAAAACCACCATGAACTTCATATGGAACCAAAAGAGAGCCCGCATAGCCAAGTCAATTCTAAGCAAAAAGAACACAGCGGGGGGCATCACACTACAGGATTTCAAACTATACTACAAGGCTACAGTAATCAAAACAGCATGGTACTGGTACCAAAACAGAGATATAGACCAATGGAACAGAACAGAGGCACCGGAGGCAACACAACATACATACAACTATACAATCTTTGATAAACCTGACAAAAACAAGCAATGGGGAAAGGATTCCATGTTTAACAAATGGTGTTGGGAAAACTGGCTAGCCATGTGCAGAAAGCAGAAACTGGACCCCTTCCTGACACCTTACACTAAAATTAACTCCAGATGGATTAAAGACTTAAACATAAGACCTGGCACCATAAAAACCCTAGAAGGAAATCTAGGCAAAACCATCCAGGACATAGGAGTAGGCAAGGACTTCATGAACAAAACACCAAAAGCATTGGCAACAAAAGCCAAAATAGACAAATGGGACCTAATGAAACTCCACAACTTCTGCACGGCAAAAGAAACAGTCACTAGAGTGGATCGGCAACCAACAGAATGGGAAAAAATTTTCGCAGTCTACCCATCTGACAAAGGGCTGATATCCAGAATTTACAAAGAATTCAAACAGATTTACAGGAAAAAAACAAACAAGCCCATTCAAAAGTGGGCAAAGGATATGAACAGATACTTTACAAAAGAAGACATATATGAGGCCAACAATCATATGAAAAAATGCTCATCGTCACTGGTCATCAGAGAGATGCAAATCAAAACCACATTGAGATACCATCTCATGCCAGTTAGAATGGCGATCATTAAAAAATCTGGAGACAACAGATGCTGGAGAGGATGTGGAGAAAAAGGAACACTTTTACACTGTTGGTGGGAGTGTAAATTAGTTCAACCATTGTGGAAGACAGTGTGGCGATTCCTCAAGGCCTTAGAAATAGAAATTCCATTTGACCCAGCAATCCCATTACTGGGTATATATCCAAAAGACTATAAATCGTTCTACTATAAGGACACATGTACACGAATGTTCATTGCAGCACTGTTTACAATAGCAAAGACCTGGAATCAACCCAAATGCCCATTGATATTAGACTGGATTGGAAAAATGTGGCACATATACACCATGGAATATTATGCAGCAATCAGAAATGATGAGTTTGTGTCATTTGTAGGGACATGGATGAATCTGGAGAACATCATCCTCAGCAAACTGACACAAGAACAGAAAATGAAACACCGCATATTCTCACTCATAGGTGGGTGATGAAAAATGAGAACACATGGACACAGAAAGGGGAGTACTAAACCCTGGGGTCTATTGGGGGGAAAAGGGGAGGGCCAGTGGGATGGGGAGGTGGGGAGGGATAGCCTGGGGAGAAATGCCAAATGTGGGTGAAGGGGAGAAGAAAAGCAAAGCACACTGCCATGTGTATACCTACACAACTGTCTTGCATGCTCTGCTCATGTACCCCAAAACCTAAAATCCAATAAAAAATTAAAAAAAAATTATTCTCTGCATAAGTCTTAGCTATAGGTGATTAAAAATAGACAGGGAGGAGGGAAGGATATAGTTGCAGTTTGCAGGACATAAAAAATGCACATGCTGCTAAATTGTGCAAGCCACGGAGAACACTTCTCACAGGTGTTCCACTCTGCAGCGGTTACTCATTTGCCTCCAAGTGCAATCCAAGGTGTTGACTGGAGACTTTAAGGGGCCCTCACCCTTTTTCTGAATCTTAGATTCGTGGAGACACCAATACTTACCTGAGTTCAGAGGCAACCCTGACACACCACACTGTTCCCAACTCTGAAGTGCAGGGCACTGGAAGCTGGTTGTTTTCCTCAAGGAAGGTTTTTGCCTCTGGAATTTCCTGCTTTTCGCAGCCTGCCAGAGCTCTGCCTTACTGACCTTCAGGGACTTGTGAAAGACTTGTTTTCAACATACCCTTTACTGATGAGAAGAGATCTTAAGATCATAATTTTGTAAAAAAGATTTTAAGCAATTATTATAGCTCATGTTCTTTTGGGTTAAAATGATTGAATTTTGGTGCTATCCTTCTGTAGCAACTTCAAATAACGTACAGTTTTAAGAATAAACACACCATTAAGCGCCCGTCCTTAGAATTGAGACTGCCGACCTAGATGTGAAGATATTTGGATTCTAAAAATAGAAAACTGTAAGTCAGATTTATGTCCTTTCTCACCCTGGTACCTCAGATGTGCTGGTGCTTGCATTAACCCTATATTCCAAGGTGAGTTATAAACACAACCTGCTCCTTTAGAAAGCTCTAGGATGTTGTGTTTGTGTGTTTGTCACATCTCAAGCCCACCCTGGGAGAACAACATTGGCTTTGGCTGGATGTTAAGATATTTATTCTAGACGATTCCACCAAGACATTAACAGCTGCAGGATTAACTATTTACGGAGTGAGTGTCAATCATCTGAGAGAAGAACCAATGAAAAATATTTTAAGATCATCTGGTTAAAAAAAAATCTCTGCTATATAATACAGCTCTCTGGTCATTTATGACTCTTGAATTTCTCCCCAAAGAAGTAATCTCAGAAAACTGCTCTTTAAAATTATTTTCCCTTTCTTAAGTGTTCTAAGTGTTTTCCCTTTCAGAACCAAGTACCTTGGCCATGTTTGCACTAATTTTCAGAAGATGCCCTCTACCTCAGGGTAACCGATGACAGATTTTAGTTTTGAAAACTTAAATACGGAAAAGAAATCCGGAGGAATATGAGCCCCCCGCCCACTAGACTTTCAGATCCGCGGCGAGGCTGCAATGCCTTCTGCGCTGCGGGCCTTCCCGGCTCCGCTAATTATGCCGAGGCTGCTCGCTGTGGTCTGCGAGCCCAGGGCTGGTCAGAGACGAAAAACATAGTCGGTCTGACGATCTGCAAGAAGAGTTTCACTCTGGCTTGACTAATATTGGAAGCATCCGCCCCACGGCGCGGCTTGGCATCTCGGCTTTGGGACCCCAGCCATTGCCAAGGATCTCTTCAGGACGCGAGCCCTGGGGCTGAGGACCGCGGCGGACCCCTGGTCGGGACGGAGCCTCCTCTGGCTGGCAGTGCGCGCACGCCTGGAAAGGCGGGATTTAAGGCAGCGATGCTGCGGGAGGCTCTGCAGTGTCAAGGAGCCCCCGAACGGTCCCGCCTCATTCCCTCTAGTGTGTGTGCCTCGCAAGTCTCTGCTTGGTAAACCGTCACAGCTTCGGCGCGCGAGAGTGGCGTTGGCACGGCCAAATCCCGGGGTCCTCGGCCAGGCCAGGGCAGCTGGCGGGCGGCGGCGCCGGGCCGGGCGCGCCCCGCGGGCTCCGGGCACACGCCCCTCACCTGGGCGAGGCCGGGCGCGCAGGCGCTCAGCGCGGGGACAGCGGTCTGGTGCTTAAGCCCCGCGCGGGCAAGAGTTGGACAGTTCCGGGGCCGCTCCGGGCCGAGCTGTCGCCGGCGCCACCTCCACCTCCGCGGCCGCCACCGCTCGGGCTGCAGCAGATCGCGGGAGAACGTCTGCGCGAAGCCTGTGCAGCCCCGCGGGACCGCAGTCAACACCGGAGCGTGAGCAACAGCTTTCCGGCTGGAGGAGCCACTGCCCCACGCGTCCGCGGCCCGCGCGCCGAGGTAAGCTACGGGCGCCCAGCCCAGCCCGGCATCCTCGGAATAGGCGCCCTCTGCTCGCCCGGCCCCCGCCCGCCTCCGCGTAGCGAGCGTGCACCTGAGCGCGCCGCCCGAGGTAAGGCTGGGAGGCCCCCTCCTGATAGAGTTTGCACCTTGTCCTGCAGTCCCACTTGTAGAAGAGGGCGCCCAGGCGCCTGTAGCTTCCACGACCTAATCCTAACTCTTGCGAGTCCGCAGGAGTTAGGATTAGGTCGTGGAAGCCACAGGAGCACACTCAGCTGTTCCCCAGGGTAGGCTCCAATTCCCAAGGACGGATGGAGAGGGGAGAGGACGAGGAGGGTGCCCCGCTGTGCTTAGCCGCAGCGCCTCCTCACCTGGGCTGGAAGTTTGGGGTTTTTCTTTCTCTCCCTGACCTGGAAACGAGTAGTTAATTAGGGGACGGAGGTGTGGGAGGAGGGTAGCAGTCGAAGCTTGGTGAGTCGCGGGTGAGTTCTGCAGCAGAGCCCAGATGAGATGGGGCGGAGGGGCACAGAGAAAGTCCCCAAAGTTTGCATTTGTTCGGAGCCCTGACGGGCGGCCTCGGCCACTAATCTCTGGTGAAGGTGTCAGCGCAGGGTGGGAGGACACTGTGGGACTAGGAGAAGGGGAGGGGGAGGACCATCTGTTTCGCCACTGTTTTGTGCGGGGGCCTGTGGGGAGAAGGGAGAGCTGGCAGGACGATGCTTCCCTAGACTCTGGAGGACAAACAGTTTTCATGGTGAACCAGGATAGGAAGTGCTGTTCTTCAGGGGTAATAAATTGCCAAGAAGTATCCCCCGTCTCCCCACGCCCAAGAACACAAAATAAACGCGGCTTTGGGATGCTCTGAAAAGTTCTTGGGCTGGGAAACGTCTTCTTTCATTGTCATACAGAGATGAGGTTTGCAGTTCTGTTTGGTTTTTGCTTTGCTGAGGTATACACACCAAGGGGAATGCAAACTTTGTCGAGATGTAGTAGCAAAAAGATGTTCCTACAGAAGGAACAAAACATTTGTGTTATAGGGCCCAGCCTAAAGCATGGAAACTGGCAGCTTCCACACAGTTTATGAAACTGTGGGAAATGCATTTATCTAATTAAAAAGAAGGCTTTTCATAAAGTCAGTAAGCCACGTCTTAGATAAGTTAAAGGCTCGGGCTTGAAAGAACTCCCTTAAATGTTCCAGGGCCTAATTTCACTGGTTTTCAGCATCCTTTAATCTTATTTTAATGCCATATGTGCATTGAGTATGTGCTGCCCCTTCCCTGTAATAGATAAATGCCTTTAGAATGGAAAATACGGCATTGAAAGTTCTGTTACTTGAGGTTTTTAAGATGAAAAAAAAAATGCTTATTTGATCAAAGTGTTGGTTGTTTTTCAGATTCTATATTCCCATAAATTAAATATTTGTGGTATTGTAATTTACACTCTTACCTGTTTCCAAAAGTGATTTGAGGAAGCTTGGGATGAAAACCACAAATCAAATAGCTATTCTTGTAGATCTCCTTGACCTCTCTTGGATGCATTTGTAGTAAAATACTTTGGGGAAGGTGAATTCTCCTAACAAAGGAAAAACTATTGTCCATTCTGGAATCATCCTGGTGATTTTTTTTTTTTTTTTTTGCAGCATAATGTCTTATGTGCTTTGTTTGCAGTATATTATTTTACATTACATAAGTAATGATCCCTTTATGGAAGTTTAATAACCACTAAGTATCATGTATATTGAAAAAAATCATGTTGATATCTTACAGCATTTTAACAATATACAGATTCACAGAGCAAAAAGAAAACAATACATTTAATGTATTTTTCTTCAATGGAGGTAGACAGGAGACCAATGGAGGTGTCTCCTCTCCAGTCTAACCAGAGAAGGAACTGTCATTAGTACTTGTCACCCAAATGTGGCCAATTAGTGAGACCTGTCAACAGCTGGAGGATCACTTTAAAAAGTGTAACTATTAAATGAGGATTGATCAAAGCATATCAGTTGCTCCCAGCGTTCTTTTTCTCAGGCAAGTGACCTGACTCAAAGAAAAAAATATCTTTCAAAACAATTCTGATGTCTATACAGACTAATGCCATGTGGAGTCAGGCACCATGGAAAAGACAAGGATCTTAAGTCTTTGGACTGGCCACCCTGCCTGTCCTGCCCTAGACTTTTTCTCCCAGCTGAATCTGAAGACATCATTGCTTGATTTTTAACAGCAAGAATTTATATTTAAAAAAATGAGCAATTAGCTAACTTCTTACAGGAGTGAGTTGTTCACAGAAATAAAGAGCAAAATTGCTTTCTGCTGCTCCCGTAATACCCTATCCTATATGTCTTCAAAGACCTAAAGAACAGGGAGTGTGTGTCTGTCCCAGTTTCCCATTGCTTTTTATGTGCCTGTGGTTTTTATTATATCCCTGCCACACCATTTCACTATCTCTATTTTGCCACCCCCCCAACCCCCGATTCCTGTCTCTGTCCCCACTGTTTCTCAATATGGTCCTTTTATCTTTTTCTTTCTTTCTTGTTTTTTAAAAAAATTCTGGGGATTTCTCTTGATCTCTCTTGCTTTATAGATTATAGGTTGTCTACTTTTTGCTCTTTTGTATGTTACTTTTTATTCAGTTGTTTCTTTTTAATAGTGCTAGATTATTTCTTCCTGAAGTGACATCCTAGCTCTACTCTCCCTGCCTTACGTTTACATTTTGAACCACCTAAGAGATAACTTTGTATTTCTCTCAGGTGCTTCAACTTTAGCTGGTCTAAGCTCTAATTAACTTCTTTCTCCTGAGTGAACAAGGATGACTTTGTGTCAATTTTAATATTTCTCCTAGTCACCGATGACCCTCCCAGTATCTTTGCCTTTCACATAAAATTCACAAACAAGTCAGACATAGTTCATCTCCATAATGTTTTATGATGCCTGCTTCTTCATCTTTCTATTCCCATGGTGGCTATTTTTTTTCAGTCTTCTTATCTCTTTCTAGAGACCACCACAATGGCTTCCTGACTCGTTTCCCATCTCCATTCTCTCCCAATTTATTTCACACTTCGTTTTGCAGAATAAGCTTCCCAAAGAGAACCAAGCCTAATCAATGGCTAGTAAAGTTTTCCTTAGTGTCCTACCGAGTGACATATTAATCCCTCCTCAAACAGTGAAGAACTTCGGCGGTCCAGCCCCAAAGTAGCTCTGCATTTTTTACTTTGATCTCATTGGTTGATAGATCCAGTCCTTAATTTATTAATTTCTTCAGTGAATATTTGAGTGCCTACTACATGACCAGCACGGCACTAGGTGATAATTTTAAAAGCACCATGTGTATTGGCTCCATGATACATTTAAAATATTATTTTTCAATGTTGAACTCTATTAAAATATAATCTTAAGTGGTTGGAATGGAGTCCCAGAGATCCTACTAACTTCCGCTCCCTGCTCTTACTAGTCTTGAGACATCATCATAGAGTCCCAAGTCTCCTTGATGCAATTTGAGACTTCTCTAGGCTGAAGGTAGTATTTCCTTAACACAGCAGGTTGTCTTAGCTCTGTGTCATTGCTTATGCTGTTCCCTCTGCTAGGAAGGGGCCCTCTTACTTCCCTTCAATCATTTACACTTGTCAGAAAGTCAGTGCAATTGCTACATGCGTCCTGATCTCCCTCTGCACTCCAGCTTTTGCTTCAGCAAACCCTGTTATATTTTGCCTAACCTCTTCCCTGTGGACTACGAGTCAGAGTCTTCCAAATATATAGGTGCTTTCTATATTCTCCCCTAAGGGTGGTGCACCAACCTTGCTTAACATGGGACCTTCATTTCCTGAAATACCCAGCTCAGGGCCTGCCATATCATAGGACATCAACAAGAAATTTTAACTAGTTGGATTGAATTCTACGCAGTTCTGTAGTGCTAATTTATGTAATAACTATTTTATTAACACCTTAACAGGGCTCTTATAGTAGAACCAGTGCTTCTTAAACTTTAGTGTGCATATAAATCATTACAAAAATCTTATTAAAATGCACATTCTGGTTGAACAGGTTTAGGATGAAGCCCAAGATTATGCCTTTCTCACAAGCTCCCAGGTAATTTTGAAATAGGTGATCCTTGAACCATGTTTTGAGAAGCAAGGCAGTAGATGATGCATAACATATTTGGGGTTTTCTAGCAGCCCCTGCCTCTCTGCCTGGAGATTGTCCTAGTTTGTTTCTGTTTCAATATTATTTTCTATTCTGAAAGTATGGTGGGCTTGGATACGCTTTCTGAAACTGAGTGGAAGGTTTGTTTATTCCCTGGGATTTTTACCTCATTTTACTGATACATGATTGCAGTTGCTAGTTCTCCTGACTACATTTTTCTCTGGCCAGTTGCATTGCTTGGTTAAATATTCCTTCTCATTTCCCTATCATATGTAGATCGCAGATTGTGAGATTGCGGCTGTTCTCCTTTCCCACTCTGGTTTGACTTCTTTTTATTTTGTCTCTGCTCTCTTGGTTTCTTACAATTCTCTTCAGGTGCCTTGGCTGACTCTATGCCCCACCTGTTTTCCGACTGCTTCCAAAATGTTTAAGCAAAAGGAGCACTGAAATAGGGCACAGGAGACTCAAGTTCTCTTTATTGCTAGGGTGAGATGTTGGGCACAGCTGTTTCTTTTCTGGGCTCTTGTATCACTTGTAGATGAAGGGCGTGGGTTACTTCCTGGGTCTACTTTACCACTAAAATACCATGTGGGATCTGCACATGGGGCAGAAGGAGCAGGTTGAGGGAAGGAAACGAAAATCTTCTGATGATGCTGGTGCTGATGTATGCCCCCGTCTGGTGCTCCTGTTTCAGGTTCCTGTTCTAGATAAACAACTTGAACTTTAGTTGTTATTCTAGCTCTAATTGAAGAAATATTCCTATTACTTAAGAAAATGAATATTCATTGGCATCTTTGAATCCAGTTGTTCTCACCCTGGGATTCACACTGTAATCACTTTGGGAGCTTTAGAAAAACAGTGATGCTCTTAGCCATCTTTAGGGGGTGCTTTCATATGTCAGTATTTTTAAAAAATTTCCCTCTTTCCAGACTGGATGGAGAACTACAGACTGGATGGACAACTACAGTAAAGGGAGTGTATTGTGGTATTTAGGAACACAGCATTTTGTCAAATCATGGCTTAGCCACTCACCACCAGCTTTGATAGCTTGTGGGTACGAGGGTTACTTAACTTCTTTGGCCCTCACTTTCTTTGTCTATGAAATGGGCTGACTTTGTTGCAGGATAATGTCTTTGGAGCCAGCAGTAGATACTATGCACACTGTGGTTATTCAAGAAATGGTAGTAGCTGTTTATCACCATAATGATACTATTAAAGCTTACATTCACTAACTGGTTAAGGGTTATCTTGCCTTTGCCAAGCTAACACTTTTCTTGACCCCAGGTCAGTTTCAGGACATTCAGCACCACGTGATCAGTCTGAAAAGAAATTTATGAGCATATTTTTCAGAAGTCAGTGAAAAAAATACGGAAGAAAGCATATATATTAACATGAAACAGTCACCCTTTTTTGATCTATTTGGTGCCACATCAACTCTATGATCTCATAAATAGATGGATGAAAATACATATAAACTGATACAAAAGATGACCAGGCTTTCATACCTCCTTTATGAAAAATGACTTCGTCTTTTAATAAAGACAGTTCTATCATCAACAAATAAAAATTGAAATTCATGGACCTAAGAGAGCATTTTATTTTGGAAATAAATATGAATGTAGAAAGCATTTACATTTCTGAGTTTATAATGGGAAATGGAATTTAAAAATAAAGAAGAAAAGCACACACAGAGAGATATCCTGTGCTATGCAGGCCAAAGCTAATCAACTTTTTATTTTCTTTTTGGCTGAGATTCTGAAATAGCCATTATGTTATTATGTTATCATTATATCAGCAAAACGAAGATTAGATAAATGGACATAAACAATATTAACCCAAGGCCCATATTCCCCTTTTCTGTTTTTTCTGTACACATCTGAAAATAAATAACAGAGGTGCGCTGTGATTCCAGTGGGCCTGGCAGAGCTACTCAGTCATGATTATCAGGGATTGTTATGCTGATATCCTTCGCCTGTGAAAGAACTGTAGCTGAGTACTGTTTTCATTGTTTTCTCTTGGAATAAAAAGTTTCATTTCTGTATCATTTACTTTAGGATCAAGGAGAATATTTTCTGTTAAATCTTCACTAACAGCCTACTGTTTATTTTCCCTACTGTGATGCAATGTGTACTTTTTTATGACACAATTAAGACATGATGAAATTTTAAGAAGTACTTTGAGCTACACTAAGAAAAGGCCCATTGTGAGACATAATGAGTGAATTCTTCTAAATCTTTACTTCAGTATACCAGTGTTAAAACTGTGTTAAATTCTACAGGGAGCTGTGATTTTTGATGTGTGTTAAAGAGGTTCATCTGACAGATAGTGTGGTAAATAAAGTTTTCATGTCTAGAGGCCTGGACGCCTAGCAGTTAGCTTATAATGATTTCGATCCAGGGTTCAGTTTCAAATTCCTCTTAGGCTTAACAGATTCCTATTTCTGTGAAATAGGTTGGTGTAAAAGTAATTATAATTTTTGCCTTTATTTTTTAAATGGAGACCTAATAATAGGTAAGGATATGGAAATGACTACCATTCATTCAAAGACAATCATTAAATCAGTGTCAGTGTATGTTTAGAGTTAAAAGAGATCTTTGTACAAAATCATCACTGATAAATTAGAAAAATGGGACCCCGAGAATTTAGAATATTTAAAACTTGAGCTTAGGGAAATTAAACATTACGAGTAAGGGTAGAGAACTTCTGGCATTAACACTGACCTTTAAACTTCACAGAGAAATTGTGTGGACCCTGTGATTTCCTTAGATTTTTTACGTTGGAGGTGAAAACACTTTTTCTCGCAGGCTGAGGGAGAAGTTTTACCTTGCATGGTATGAAGAAGCTAATGCTTCAATACAAACACAAAAATGCCATTGTTTGCCTACAAATATACATGCTTCAGACATTTCAATTTTATACACATGGAATTTTCTGTTTTTAAATAAGTTAGCCATTGCACATATTCTTAGACATCTGGAAATGATGATGATAAAACACATCTCATTTCCTGCATGTGATGCACTATTGAAGATGGGAAATAGCAAAGCCTAAATGTTGAGTTTTGCTCTGGTGTCATACTTTGTGTATGCAAATTTCAGTTCTTCTGTTTTTTAGCTTTGTGACTTTGACTAAGTTACTTAACCTCTCTGTGCTTTAGTTTACTGAGTCTGAAAGAAACTTTCTTGGGATTTTCATCAGATAAAATTAGATAATGCACATAGCATACTCATATATGTAGCCATAATTGTACATTATATAATTATTAATATTAAATACCTATAGGTACACTGATTTCTTTGCCAAGCTAACTTCTGCTACTCTGACTTTTAAACCTTCAGTTTGAAACTTACTATGTATTTTTCAGTTATATATTTTGTTTTCTCATCTGCCTTTCCTTGTTTAAAAGAACAATGAAATGAAGGAGAGTATAGTGGTGTGAAAGTCTAAGCATTACGAGGACTTTTGAATGTTCGTAACCACGTGAAACACAGGTAGACTTGGGTTCTGGGAGTTTTGGAGGACCAAGTAGCTGAACATATAGCTTCTACATGAATATGCTTTCTGAACTTGGTGTACCTGTATGAACCTGGAATGTTTGGAAATGACCCAAGTGAGGGAGTGATCCAGGTAGAGAAGCCAGCTTATGTAAACAGGGTCTATATAACTAGGACTCATTTATAGGACGGTCTTTTTTTCTGGTACTAGAATTGTATTAATCATTGGATAGTCACCTCTCCTGGGTTCATAGGTATTTGTTTTCACATCCAAATTTGATTTTCTAAATTGGAATATAGAAAGAAAAATAATTTGTAAGAGAAAGGTGTTATTGTCAAACTGTGCACAGGATTACCAAAGAGCGAAGTCCATTTGTACCTCATGACTACATGTGTGGTTCTTAAGAGTCAAACTCACTTTCACAGGAGTAAAATCTTCAAGAGTCAGAATGAGGAAGGTTGAGATATTAGTCTTGTTCCTCTTTTGCATAGTTGTCTTTTTCCCATGCTTGTGTTCATCAAGCTGGTTCTAAAGTCCTCTCTAATGCAGTCATTGTTGGACTTTAGCATGTGAAAGAAGACCTGGGAATTGGCTAAAGATACAGAGACATGGATTTAACCCTTGAAATCTCCGACTCACCAGGTCTGAGGTAGGACCCAGTAATCTAAGTAATTTACAAGTATCCCAGGTGATTGACAAACCACACTTGGAGATTAGCACTAGCTCTCAACTGGGGATATATATCAAAATTACCAGTGGTTCTTAGTAAAAGTCCAGCAAACTATGCCAAGCTCAATTCCCTATGTTCAGTACCACAGAACACTCCTATCTTAAGTTGCTTTGAGAAATCGCCCACATGGAGCCTGTCATGTATGAATTCTGGAGAACAAGTCTGTGCTCCCTCATTGGGTATTCACTGGCCTTTATCTACAGGTTTTAGTCCACCATGGTTTTCCATGCAAGCGTGAACCACTAGACACCTGCCACAGTATCTGTGTGAACTCACTTATGGTAAATGGATTCCAGGGCCCAAACCCTACAAAATCTAAAAGAGGTGATAGGAGGTAAGGTTCTAGAGCTGGCATTTTTGGCTCCCACTACGATAATTATGACTGCATAGAGTTTCACCTTTGCCTCCATGACTCACAGTTTTTCTGTAACCACACTGATGGCAGTGACCAGATGGATGGTATTGAGATCACTGTGACTGTTGAATGTCTAGAGGCTGCTTTTGCCTTCTCTGCATCCTGGAAAAAGCCATTTCTCCTGTCCTTGTGGTTTTATGGTGAGAAATAGACTCCTTTCTCTATGGTCCCTTCCTGCCTTCCCTTCTCCATAGCTGCCTAGTGGAGACTGAGATGACTGTGCCACATCACACTGTGCAGATGTGATGGTGCACATTCTAACTGCTGTTGTCCTGGCAGAGACATCCTCTTTCAGTCCTTGCAAATCCTTGGAGTCTTTCTTGCCTCACTGTGCATAGCTTACATAAGCAAGGTTTAAATTTGTCAAGAATTTCACAGGTTCTCAGATCTGTTTTTTCTTTTATATTGCATTGGAAAATGAATAGTATAATGTACTCTTAGCTGGCATGAGTCAAAGGTAGTCTGATCTTTAGGAAAATTTGATTCTTGAAATCACATTTCTGAATTATTAAGAAATTATCAAGAATTGTAGCAAGAAAAACTGTTTACTGTATATGCATAACAATTCTTCTGAGTCTTCTGTGTGTACTTCTATAGATCCATTTACAGTTGTAAACTGTAGAATTTTTTTATGTTGCTATATGTAATGAACAAAAATGACATTAAACATTTTGAAACACTTTGTCATGAGTAGCTCTAACTCTGATCATTGATTATTTTGAAATTGAGCAATAGAATTCTGTCCTGTGAAAGAATGCTTTGTTATCTATAAAACCTCAGAGAGTGATTGAGAGGAGGGCGGCATAAAGTGACGGTTCAGCATTTTCTTGTTGTAGGGCCATGTTATGATTGAACCCTACGTTCAGTCTGATTCAGCTCTCATAGATGTCAACTTCCTTTTCTTTTTTAAAAGACAGGGTCTTGCTCTGTCACCCAGCCTGGAGTGCAGTGTTGCACTCCTATTTCACTGTGGCCTCCAACTCCTGGACTCAGGTGACCTTCCCACCTCACCCTCAAAGTAGCTAGGACTACAGGTGTGTACCACTATGGCCAGCTAATTAAAAAAGTATTTTATAGGTGATGTCTTTCTGTGTTTCACAGGCTCGTCTTAAGCCCGTGGCCTCAAGCAATTCTCCCACCTCGTCCTCCCAAAGTATTGGGATTTCAGGTTTGAGTCACTGTGTCTGGCCTCAATTTCTTTCTTTAGCTGTAAGGAAGGGCTCAATGATGATGGAAGATATTGGTGAAGGGGGTGATTGGCAAAAAGGTTGACCTACTCAGAAAATGATAAAACCAAATTAAATGTGAGAGGGGACAGGGGACTTTGCAAATAGGAGATGTCAAACTTTACAGATCTTCTCAAGAGGCAAACTGCTGGTCACATGGCAAGTTTATCTTGTAACATTAAGAAAAAATGCAAAAGGCAACATCTGAACTGATGCATAAGGCTAATTCTGGTGGTAATTTGAGGAGCCCTCCATGGGACAGAGTTTTAATAATCCACAGGGCTTGTGTTTAATTGGAAAGGTCATACCACACTAAGCATCTCTTGGTCTAGCCCATTTTTTCTTCTCTCTCAAGCCTTATTATAACCACAAGAAAGTGTGCATTAGCATTATGATTCCAGCACTAGTTGAAGCCACTCTAACCAGCCTAGCATGCTGGAATTCACAAAGCAGAATCTGTGTGAGTCTCCCCCATCTCCCTGGCTGCTGTTTCTTAACCCCCTTTAGCAAAAGGATAGACAAAGCATGTGCCTCCTCATCTGGTTCTGAATAAAGAAGGCTTTGAACAAACATGATAGTTGCCTGTAAACACTTGAAGGGATGACATGTGGACAAGGAAGTAGATTCATTTTCTGAAGTTCCAGCAGGCACAGCCAGATTCAGTGTGTGGGATGCAGGTTTCAACTTAATATAAGAAAGAACTTTCTAGTGATTCATGCTATCCAGTAATTGTATAGCTACCTTGAAGTTTCATGTTCCTTCTAATTGAAATTATGTGTTAGATGAGAGGATCAGCTACCAGACATAGCATAGAAGGAATTCCTGCATTGAGTGGAAGCCCAATTGAGCTGATTGCTATAGTCTTTCTCATTCTTGGCATTATTGATAAAATAATTTGAGGAGTGACTATAGGGGAAGGGGTTATGTAAAAAGAAAGGAAGTGGGAGAGGTGTTCCTGAACTCCTTAAAAGATGATAGAACAATTACTTCATTTCTTTCCCCCAGCTTTTTATTATTTTTCCAGGTTTTGAGCACACTGCACTTATTGAACACCTACTATATGCCACAGCATTATCTCATCTAACAGCAAAAAGCACAGATGCCAATGTGTTCCCTCTTAGCCAGAATTCTGCAGTTGTTTGCAGCCCTTCACCCAAGGGTCAAGCTTGGTGACTTCTCACAGGTTGTGCTGCATACCCATCACAGCTGAGTTTAAACTCCTTGGTAATCTTTTCATGTTTTCATATCACTTTTTCTGTGTTTCTCGTATGGTGCTTGCAATATTAGATTGTAATATGTTTGTGTTGATTTTTCTCACTAGACTGTAAGCTACTTGAGGGCAGACCCCTTGACTTATTTACCAGGTTAATGACTACACAAGTGTCTAACAAATAGTAAATGCTAATGTTTATTGACTCAATATTTGATTGCTCCTCTCGTCACACCCCTCCCTCAAAAGAAATACCCATGATGACTTTTATCTTCAACATTTGAAATTAAAAGAAAAAATACTGGAATATTCTTTCTCTTCTGGACCCCACCTTCCTGATACTAATCACATCCTAATTATTTAACCCATCCATTCTATTTCAGGGATGGAGGGAAAGAATGATGCCAAAAATAAATCCCCAAAATTAGAGAAGCGAAAAACAGTTATTATGCAACTCCTTCATCTCCCCAAATAGATGTGTTACCTTTGGTATCACTAGTGAAGGACAAGGAGGAAATCCTTCTCCCACTTCTAACTAGCTATGTGACCTGGAACTAGTCCTGTGACCACCTAATTGTTTCATTCACGATGATTTTGGGGCTCATTCAGTCTTAAAGCCTGTAATTCACAATCTCGGTTTCCTTCAAAGGTTTTCTGAAGTCCCTTTGTCCTTTTCATCTGCATGATATTCTCCTAAATAACCACAAAGCCAGAATGATGCTGACAAGGGAAGAAGTGTTGGGCTTAGAATCCTGTTTGGAAGATGGCATTGGGATGAGACTATATTCTTTGTGATTGGACCCCTCCAGATTGAGTCCCTTCCATATGGCCTTAGGCAAATTATAAACATATTTAAGCTGAGGATTCTTCTCATAATGGGCATAATATATATCTCATAGGATTGCAAGGACTCAATGAGATAACGTATATAAAGTGTTTTTCCTGTGCCGGAAACATGATAAGCCCTTAGAAATGATAGCTGCTATTATTTGGAAATAGTCCCCTCGCTTTTTTTTCTTTCTCTTTTCTATAACATCTGAAAGAGATCAGCACCCATCAGCACCCAAGTCCTGAAGAAGTTTCCTTGGCACGGGTTTTGTTGTGCTCTTGAACATCATTTCTTCACATTGCAGACTTAGTAAAGGAAAGTCAAGTTTCCTTCCTGCTGAGGCATTCTGCTCCCACATGTTCAGCGGCCAAAAGAGCAGCCCATTCACAGTGGTTGAGACTATATTTATTTTAACATTTGCATAGGAGACACAAACGTTACTGAGGAGATGCTAGAAATGGACGTGGGGTCGTATATCTTAATATCACATAATGTATCTTACCCAAATAAAAATTCTTTAATTTGAAAAGGCTTTGACTGAGCAGTGGTGGCACAACAGCCCCTGAGCCTGACAATAAATAGACACCTTATAAAAATTTATGAAGTTCAGGTTGTAAAGAACAAACTGCACATACCGAGTAGTAGCATTCTTATTAAAATAATTTCATCTTTAAGTCCACTGTCTCTGCATCACCTGTAATAGAAGCTTGTGCTATGGCCAGACACCTCAACAGCCTGTAAACTTTTATATGGGCTTTTGGAAAGGGATGATTGGTTTACAAGATATGATTTTCTCATCTCACCAAATTAGATTATTAGAGATAGCGTCCCTGGATGTAAAATTTCAATCCTGAGTAAACCTATACCTCTGAGACTGTGCAGCCTGCTAGCAGAGTGGAAATGGAGCATAATAAATCTGCCCTCAGCCCATTTCTCTCCACAGAGTTCCATAATTCATTCTTTACTTGGTACCCATAACCGTTTTTTTTACAGCAAATCAGTCTTCATCCAGGTCGGCTCCTCTCATGTGCAGCACCTCCTCCTTGCTCCAGACCTCATCTCTTGGCATGAGGGCCAAGGGCTTCTTTCTAGAGCTGTGTGCCACCATGGACCCTCTATCCAAGCTATGTATCATATGGCAAGCAGTTATTCTAGTTATAGGCTTCTTTGTTGAAGTAGACTTTTAAAAAGATACTTTGTTTAAAGTGGATTTAAACAACAGCATCTGTAGAGCACATCGATACGTGCAATGAATATTTCACTTATTCTTTCCTGAGTCTCCTCTGAGGTGGCAGAGAAGGGGTAACCTGATACTAATACCACATGCTTCTTTATTCCAGTCCCTTCCACAGTGTCCATCTGTGCTGCCCTGTAGCTCCCATGGCTTCTCTCCCTCTCCTCTGGTTCATTATTGCTTTGGTCCAATGGCATTGCCACTACTGCTACTACTAAACCAAAAGTGTCTGCAAGGAACTTAGGAAAAAAGAAGCGTTAAGGAAGACTTTCTCCAAGGTAGAGTGGAGACAGCCATACAAAATTGGGAATTAAATACATGGTTTCTGGTCCTGTTTCCACTCTTAATTATTGTGGTGAGATTGGGCAGGGAATTTATCTTTAGTGAACCTCACTTTTCACATGTGTGAAACAAGTAAGTAGGAATAGGTAAATTTTAAGAAAAAAAATTTTTAAGTATGAACTTGGAAAATTGACCTCTCTTTTTTCTTATGATTCCATTATTAGGTGACTTGAGAATAAGCTGGTAGAATCTTGGGCTTTGGAAGAAGAGGTATCAAGATTATTGTGCTACCTTGCAGGGTATAGTGTGGGGACTGCTCAAAAGTAATTTTGTGTTGAAGGTTATCAGCTATAGTCTGGTCAGAGGGCAGGCACCTAGCACAGCAGCCTGATGAAGAATATAAGAATGGGGTCCTTAGCAGACAAGAAGCAGTGGCACCCAATTTGTCAGTTTTAGGGGAAGAATATATTAGTGTTCTCCAGTGATTTTAAACACTGTTAACTAAGTAGTTTGTTAAACTTTTTAAGAGTATTTTCACCTGCATTTATTCATTCATGTTTTCTTCAACTCCTTGAATTTGGTAAAAGCTTTAGTTTCTTGCCACCTTGTGTCGGCAAATTTCCATTTGAAAATATGCAAATGTAACAGAACAAGCCAGTAACATACCTGGTTAAACATCTGAGTTATTAGAACAATTTAAATTAAATCTTGTACCTGTGTGTCTAAAATGACTTCAGATCCTGAGGCTGTTGAACCACATTCTGTTGGTTCGTGGTTTCAAATTCTGAAAATAGCCATTATAGATATTTTATAAGACGATGGGTCTGAAATGTAAATGTAAAAATAACTGAATAGCCCAAAATTTGGGACAAAAATGATGTAATTACTATTTTGATAGCAAAAGTCATCAGCTCCTCCAAGGAGATGGCTTTCCATAGCCAACCAAAAGTATGTATTCAGTCACTACCATGTGTAAGTATGCCAGTGAAGAGAATGTAGTCTAAGAGAGAATCTCTGAAACTTCCTTTTTACCTTTCATCATCTTGCAAAAAAACAAGTTGGCTTTGAAAAAGTCCTGCTAGCCACATGACATGACAACTCTTAGTAGTGTCCAGATAATTAAATGGGATGGACAATAGCGACCCATTTTGTCCTACCCTGGACCAGCTTAAACATACTTTGGATTCTAGGGCATCTAATATATCAAGTTGCAAATATGGGATAATGGATGATTTCATTCTTGAATTCTTTAGGAGGTCTCTAGGATCTCCCAAATAGTGAAACTCTTGCCAGTTTCCTACTGTGACCATCTGAAAGGATCATGTGTGCACATATTGCATTGCACATACAAGCCCAGAAAATGGAACAAGGGCTGCAAATCTTCACAAATGAGTTTTGAATAATATGATATATGTGATCCATATATTTCTTTTGTATGAGAGGCAAGTGTGACATGCCCTTTGGATGTTGACTTTATCCTTGATCCTTGTCCCCATCAATTTTGGTGGTACTTGCTCTCAGATTTACAGGTAGAATTACATTTCTGTACTGGCTGAGTACCCTGGGTCGAACTGCCTCCACTAACTACAGCCCATTTACTGTCAATATTTTTCATCTTTTTAGACTGGCATTATATTATACCACATTGTACATCACTGGTTCTTTGATTTTTTTCTCTTACCTGTCTTATATCGCCTCACCCTTCTTCAATTTATTGTATTGTACCCAATCAGGTCATATGACTCACTAAATAATTGAACTGGGAAAAGGCTGAATATTTGAGTAAATCTGTGGCAATAATTTTCTGGCAGAATATATATTTATATGGAGAAAATATTCTATGATGGACATCTAGTTCTTCTGATTATCTTAAAGCATTTCTACCTTTAGGGCTATTTAGAGTAGTTTCTGGATTGAGATAATTAGATTGGAGCATCAGCCTTGTATGGTGTTTGGGTAGTGATCATTATGCTCCTGACATATGGAAGAAAATAATATCCCTGGTATATGGATACTGTCCATGTCACCAAGACAAGGTTACAAAGAAAGACAATGGGATAAGTAAGTCTTGAACATGGTTCTTCAAGTTTAGTAGTTTATAGATATTATCGCTCATGAGAGAGTTATGATTTTACCCAATGCTATTTGTATTTGGAGGACCCTCTGTTATTGGATTTTTAAGTTCTGAGAGTGATAGAGCTTGATATGAATAGTGTTACCTTCTTTTATAAGGCCACAATTAAACATCCTGCACATTTTTACATGCCTGGAGAGTCATATTTACTTTCTCTCCTGAACTTTTAGCGGTATCGATGAATCAAATGGTTTAATTTTTTAAATTCAGATCATTTTTTTTTTGCTGAACAATTATGTTTTTTACCTTGGTTTCCTTTTCTTTTCTTCTTTCCTTCTTTTTCTTTAATTTTAAATCTTGCTGAAATAGAAATAACACCAGTGATGGCAACAAGAGACTATGGGTGCTTGACTGTGTGTGGTGGTGTTTTAAGCCCAGAACATGTATTATATCTCTTAACAACAAGGTAGACACTATCATAGTCCCCATTTTGAAACTGATGCTTAGAAAGCTGAGAAATCTTTTTAAGTCATAAGACTATAGTAACTGACAGCGTATGATTGTGAACCCAGGCTTCATTGACTCTAGAACCCACTTTTATTGTGAAAACCATACTGCAAGAGCAGAAGGGAAATGTAAAAATTATTTATTCCAAACTATTCTTTTTACTGATGAAGAAATAGTCAAGAGAGGTTAAGTACTTTACCCAAACCAGCAAATCGAGGAGGCAGTTTCAATTGATGTCCATTTTCAAGGAGGTTATGTAGGCATTTTCTGTTCTATCTAATTGGCCAACTCAGATCGCATATCATCTCTGGACCAATGTGCTATTACAAGGAGTTTGGGCTCATTGTACAGAATTGTTCAAAATGGCTGCTACCTCGCTCCTTTCTTTCTAGGGCTAAGAGGAAGGAATTCTTGTAGCTGGGCAGACAGTGCAAAAGCTGTCCACTGAATAGGGTTGCTATCTCCCAGGGCTGAAGGCAGACTCCTGCAAAGGAAATTTTCCATATTATTAGAATTCCTTTTTCCCTCAAAGTTTTTGAAATTCAGGGTGAAACCAACCTGACTTCATTGTTCTTTACTCAGTCCACTCTCCAGGCCTTGCCTCTACGTTGAAGGTAGATTGAGTTTGACAGATGGAAAAACAGCAGCAGTCCTGACACTGGCTGCCAAATGGGACAGAGGAGGAGGTGATCTGATGGGTTGTGGCATTGAACTGAAAGGGCATAGATACCAATGCACAAATGAAGACAATGAATGGTGACCCTCCTGAGGAAATAGCATTTTCCATCACTGATTTAACTGCATTGAAGGTTTGGAAAAGAGAGAGGCAGTTACTCTATAAGGTACTGCTTTTTGTATATACCTATGTCACAGGTATATGGATAATATATAACTTAGTTAATATTTACCTTGCATAGTAATGCTTCAATATAGATGTGTGTCTTGATTGGACTCAAAAAGCATTCTATTTTCTGTTTACAAAATGACTCTAAACTTATTCAGAGAAAGTACAAATAAAGAAGTTGCTATTCACTGAGATAACATTTGCAGATAAAAGGGTGATTGGTTGTGTTTTTTACTCTAGATGTTCACTTATTTTCCCTTTCCAGATAGGTAGTCAGTCCCCCTGTGCTCCCTTTGTATCAGGGGAGAGTTGTGTTGCAGAGAGGAAGGAGAAATTGTCCATTCTAAAAGAAAAATGCCTTTGGTGTGCTAGAGGCCCCTTGAGGGGATACTATCCTGGGAGGTAGGAGCAGCAGAGACCTTTGGGAAGGTAAACAGGAAGATATGAAAGAATGGAAGAGAGAGATTGATTTTCTAAGGTTAGTAGATACAATAGTCTGCATCTTTAGAGCACCCTCAGTGCTGTGGCAGATCCTTGGGGTGGTGGGGGGTGACACCTAGGAAAGCAGTATATCTCTAGCTTTGGCAAAGAATCCCACAGCACCTAAGGGAAGCTCCCTCCACACCAAAGTCTGAAGAGGCCTTTAGTCCATCAGTTTCCCATTAAAATGCAAATCCAAGCATGATTCCCATGACTTCGTATCTGCAGGAAATAGAGGAAGATATTTTAAGCAGATGAAATAGCATGTGCAAAACTATGAGGCTGAAAGCACATGGACCCTACCAGTGACTGTTCATCTGGATTACAGGGGCCTGTGTTGAACAGCTGGAGGGATGGATGAGGGCTGCTCATGGTGGCCTCGACTGCCATCTGGTGGGGTCTCTGTGGGCCAGTGACATTTTGTAGGAACACATGTAATTTTTCAAATAAAATCTTACACGGAAACTCAATCTAGGAGTTAATCATGGAGGAGCACACCAGAGACTCTCATGCCATGCCTTCCACATACACCCTGAGTTCTTGAGACATCTCTGTGGGACCATGGCTGTGTATAATGGAAAACTCATATCTGATCCAGTTTGAGATTTTATAAGATGACCACAGTGATGGTATGAAGATACATTAAGGGACAAAGACAGGGAATTTTAGATGGCAGGCAAAGAAACCAATGAATGAGGAGAAATTTCAGAACACAAACTGGTTATATAAAAAGAAATGTATTTTTCTGTGAGTTTCAGTTTCATAGAATAGTGTGAACCTATTTGATTTGATGGCAGAAGTTTAGTTACATTAATAATTCAGGGTCACATTCTCCTTCTCTGACTTGGAACTAATCCCAGGGATATTTATATACATAGTAAAAACCACCATTTACTCAAAATGTAATTAAATAAAGAGCAGGTACTTCACCAAATTTAACTCATTTAATTACCATTGTAACCCCATGTGGTATATACTGTCATTATCTGCATCTCACAGATATGAAGAAACAGAGGCCTAGAAAGCTGAGTGATTCCTGGGATTTAAAAGTAGGCAGCCTGGCTTTCACTATGCTCTAGTATCTAGGTTCTTAACTAATTTAGCTGCAATGTGGAGGTATTTGTGGAGAGTGTGTCAGTTTGTTCTTGAGAGTGATCAATCCTTTCTGGCATCCATTGCCATTGGGGTTTTTTTGCTTTTACATATCATCTGGTTGTGGGACATCATCCATGTATGTTGCTCTGGATCTTCCCAAATGATTCTTTCTGCTACTCGTGAGCTGCACTAGGTTAAGAAGAAACTATGTGTAGGACTTTACCTAAACGAGTGGCTCTCAGTAGAGATTTTGCACCCAGGAGACATTTGGTAATGTCTAGAAGCATTTTTAGTAATTGCAACTAGGGATGCAGAGTATGTTACAAGCATATGGAGGGCAGAGGACAGGGATGCTGCTAAATATCCTACACTCCACATGAGGATCCCACAGCAAAGAATTATCCAGACCAAAATATCAGTAGTGCTGAGGTTGAGAATCCCCAACACAGACATGAATTACATTTCAGCAATTTTATTTGCAAAGTCTTGCTTTCTTACCACAGTTCTGTCTTGCTGGGTCGGCACAGGTTCCCTTTGTTCTTAGATCCCACCAAACTATCCTGGGGTTTCTGATTCCTTTTCCTCCATCAGGGCTCAGTGCAGGGCTGGTGAGTGGGTTGGGACCTGGGCCTTCTTAATCTGTTGTATCAAACCCTGCAGTTAATCTCAACTATTTTTCCTTTTTCTTCCTTTTATCTAGTTTGAATATAGAAAGCTTTGCCCTTGCTGATCCTGGTCTTTCAAATCTATGGTCCATGAATTATTGTTCTCTTAACTTTTAAAATCCAAACTTTAAGAATGGATTACCTTTTTCTCTGTCTTATACTACATGATCCCGTTCCTGCAGGCAATACACACAGGAAGTCAGCAGACTGAAAGAAGTTTTGCAGAAATGCAGGGGAAATTTATTTGTCCATGTCAGCAATTTACAGTCTATATTCTGAGGACCACTGGAGATGTCAGTAGGGTTTCTATCAAAGGGGAACTTCTCTCTAGGAATTCCCAAGTCATATAAGCATTCCTTAAAGCTCAGAAAAGCAAACTATTTAAATTTGTTTAGCCCAGGACTTTGCAAAAGTATTTGACCAGAAAACTTTCCTTTTTTAATGGAATCCCCAAGAACAGTTTGTGCATAGTTGAGAAATGTTAGTCTATGTGATAAATGTGGCCTTTATCAACACATTGGCAGAGAGAAGAGGACAGGTTCTCGAGATATTGAAAGTTAGACTTAGTAGTACTTGATGAATGATTGGTTATGAGAGGTAAGGAAGCAACAGAAATCAATGGAAAATAAATATAGAAACTTCAAAATTGAAGGAACAAATTTTGTATCATTCCTTGTATGTCACAAAGTATTATGCACCAGGGATTTTTAAAAGTGTAAACCACCAAATGATGGTACTGAATTTATCTTTTTCCTGGATTATTGTAATGGCCTTCTAAACGGTATCCTAGTGATACCATTCACTTTCTCTTCTAATTTCAACTGCACAAGGTCACCGAAAAAATATTTCTAAACAAAGACATACTTATGACATTGCTCTTATCACAGAACTTTGATGGTTAAATTTTGCACAGACAATCCAAGCTCCCTTGCATAATGCTCAGAGATCCTTGTCAATGCCTTTTTGAATATGGATATATACAACTTAGTGTAACAAGAAATGAGTGGCTCTTACTCAGCAAGGCCTCACTCTGTACTGCCAGTGCTTATGTGCCTTTATGGGACTTTGGTGGACAAGGCAGGCTGGGCCGGGGATCACGTATCTGTTCCTGCCCTGTGTGAATGCCTTGATTCCATATGCTTTACAAATATATCTGTCATGTGACCTAATTGTAGAATGGAGGTGTGTGTGGTCCGTCTCTGCCTGTGCGGGATCTTCCATTTGTCCTTCCAGATCCACCCTTACCCTTGTCTACTCTGTGCTCTGGAAAACTGACTTCTTTGTATTTCTCTGCCCTCTGTCTTAAAATGGGTTTTGCTAATGAAAAATGTTGGCAGGAGATGGGAGAGAGGGAAGAGATTGAGATTAGGGTGTTTATTCCCCAGATCCCTCCCTGGAGGCACTGCATCCTGGCTGTGTCCTGTGATGGCCTCTGCCCCTCTCAAGGTGGCCTCTGCCACCATCTTTTCTCTTCTCCAGGTTTGGGTAATAACCATCTCTTCTCCCCTTGGGAGTAGGGGTTATAACACACCCTTAGCCCTTGTTTCCTGCAGTATCCTTGTGGTTCCTCTACATTCTGACTGTATGCTTGTAAATAATTCTTTAAAAATAAACCTTCTTGAAACTGCCCTAACTCAAATGTTCTACTTCCTTCCCATTGGGACCCTAACTTATATAGGTGACTATCTGAAACACTGAGATTTTTGAGGATCTATGAATGGTAAAGATTTAAATGATAAAGAACTGGACTAAACAGATAGATCATGAAATATCCATTGTAATGTTTACCTCATATTTCCAATATCATAAAATTATGGCATGAAATAGTAAGTTTAAAAATGACTTTGAATAAGGATAGTATGCCTTTTCTGGCCCAGAAAGACCATTTCTTTTGTGATCCACTGACTAATACAAATTAATGGAAGAGAGCTCCAGGTTGGTGTGAATGGTGGGGAAGACTCCAATTGCTCACAGTTCTCTCTGGTAGGGTCCTTGAAATTAGCTATGGTGGGAGGTTAATTGGAATGCAAAGACCCAGGAATCATTGAATGGCTCATTGGCTACAGCTTTTGCAGCCAGTTTTTAATGAATGCCAAATAAGCTTTCAAGGATAGGTGAGAGGCTGTCAGCTGACCACAGCTGAGCAGTTCTCTTCTGGATTCAGGTGTCAATCTTCTTCAGAAGAATTCTCCAGAAAGAATTCAGGTTGAAAGCCAATTCTAGATATTTTCCCTCATTCAGACTGTTTATAGGATTCCTTGTTTTTTCAATTAGGACAGAATATATAGCACCAGAGCTAAAAGGAAGACACTTTTGTAAGGAGCAGCAAATGCCCCCCCTCCACCTTTTTTTTGGTTTACAATAATAACTGATATTTAGCTCTTACTTTAATTATTATTGTTTTATATTTTTAAGCAAAATTTGTATTTCAAAGGTCGTTTTATATAAATTAATGTCACCTTCATGATTCTAGTAATGAAAAAATTAGAAATTGCTGATTATTTTCAGAGAAGAGTGAATAGTGCTTGAATATGACAGACAAGAGATATCATGAAGCTTCCAGTATTCTTGTTAACTATTTTTTGCTTATGGGTCTAGCCATATAGATATTTATATATCTATCTATATATAGCTTTACATCCCATAGAAGCATGTTCTTTCCTTTCCCGAGAAATCTTGTTTTGGAAATGGCAACATAACAAGCATTTCCTTTGGAGCTGCAGAAGGGAAGGATCTGTATGTATTACAAGAATGATATTGGATGATGTGGAGCAAAGGATAACCCTGCTTTCCATGTTTTTAGAAGTTAGGCACTCCATGTGCATGAAGATTGTTGTGTGAGGGGTAAAAAGACAAATCTATTGTATAAGCAGCATTTGCTATGCAGACTTTCTTGTTTTGTACAAATTGAAGTACTGGCATTGTAATCAGTGGTTCGTGCTTGGGACATGTGATTAGAGAAGATCCAAGTAATCTTTTGAATATGTAGTTCTCAGGCTGTGGTTTCTCTTAACCTCCCATAGTTATTTGATCATGGAGAGAAATGTTTATCATTTTATTTGAAAAAACAGGCACAGCATTGGAACCTTGATCTGTATAACTCAATAATTCTTATTTTATTCACCTCTGTATTCTACAGTGAAAGACATTTTTTCTACATTCGACTTTGAATAGGAAATGCCAGAGATTTGTGTATTTAAAGAATTAATAAATAAATTGTAGGTATATTGTGTACTTGAAATTTTAGTTTCTTTTAACTGTGATTCTGAAGTAGTATCAAAGTTAATAAAATTTCAATTGTAATGCAACAACTCTGAAAATGCACCTTATTTCTTGGTTATTCAATTATAGTGATAACAGACTATTGTAATCTTTCTTCTTTTAAATAACCTAACTCAGTGTTTATATCTAACTCTACTGTTCAGATTACAAGCCTTCTTTTATAGCTATAAAGAGCTTTAACAGGAAAATAGTCTTAATATTTATTATTGTATCTAAATAAGATAATGAATGTTTTTTTAAAAACCACGCAAGCTCTTTGTTGTGAGGAGTGCAAATATAAAATGCGTAAACCCGAATACCCTCAAAATACCTTTTAGATGAAGCAGTGTGTTTGGCGGGGAAGCCGCGGTGAGTCAGCTGTCTCTTCAGGCTCTGCTTTCTGAACAGTTGCTGACTTGTTTAGTGACCTTGGCCATGTTGGTCTTATTCCATTTTAGTTTTCCTCTTGACAAGTGAAATTCTTTCTACTAACCTGCTTTTCCTGAATTTGCTTTAGAAACGAGATGCCATATAAATACTAATTAACAATAATACCTTCTATATCAGGAACGAATTTCAATCTGAAATGAGAACACAATTTGTTGATATTTCTTTTGACCTTGTAATCCTTACCAAACATATAAAAAAATAAAATCCAAGCACATCATAATGAAGTGTGCTAGGGCAAATGATTGATAGTTCATTGTCATGTAAATACTGTATTCCATATAGTTTCCTTTAAATATTGTCAGCTTGAAATCTGGCTTAGTAAGTTGGCAGCTTGAAGATCCCTGCTTTATTAGTTAACAAATGATTCTGAGTTTTATCACATTCTATTGTCAATCTCAGTTTTTAGGTGCCTAGGAATTAAAAATTATATGCTCAGCTGACCCTTTAATTAGCTCTCATTCTATCTTACATGATTTATAGTCTGGTGGCTTACATGTAAAAATGATATATGATTTAATGAACTGGAAAGGCAGAATAGGTTCCCACCTCCGATTGTCTAATGCTTTTCTCTGGCTGGTGACTGGAGGGTTAGAGGCAAGTGAAGCAGCAATTGGATCCCCTCCTTCATTGATTGTTACAAGGACAGGAACGTCCAGTTTGCTGTGATTTTGCAAATATACGTTTGTTTCATTAGAAAACACAAGCGCTTTGATTTAGATATCTTGAAATCATTTTTTAAAAGAAATACGAGAGAGGCTATTGACTCAAATTCTATTTTGCATTTTTATTGTATTGCTCTAAATGCAAATATTGCAGGGGAAGCAATACAGAGTTTAATCTGCAGAGTCTGGCAGTGTTTTAAACACTGTGGGTTTATGAAGTCCATAGGTGTTGATGAAATACATTAGACACTGATTGAGGTTTGGGTTTACGGCAGTGGATAAGAGAGGTGAGATCCCTTCATCACAGGACAGACAACAAATGATACGTAAATGCATAGACATGAAAATTTTGCACTGTGTCATGTACTGAGTATTACGAAAAACAACTTTATGAAATGATTATTTTGGAAACCTCACATAGGTGGAATCATGCAGTATTTGTCTTTTGGTGACTGACTTATTTTACTTAGCTTAATGTCCTCAAAGTTCATCCATGTTGTTGACTATTGCACATTTCCTTCTTTTTTAAGGTTAAATAATATTTTATTGTTTGTAGGTATCACATTTTATTTATTCATTCACTTATAGTCAGTAGTATGTATTATACATTTAACGATTTGTGAAGAGGGTAGATCTCATGTGAAGCATTCTTACTATAACTACAATATTAATAATTATAACAACTTTAAACCAGGTGCTCTGAGACATATGCCAGAAGTGAGGGACTACAGTAGGATTGGTGTCAGAGAAGGCCTACCAAGGGAGTGACACCCCAGTCAGAACCCACATGAAATGAAGAGTCTGGAGGCAGAAATTCCCAAGCACAGGGCACAGAGAACACCAACTCCATGGAAGAACAAGCTTAACAATAATGACAAACAGAAAGGGGAAAGTGGGTCTGGAGACTAATGCATAAGGGTGAGGAGAGGCAGGACTTGAGAGCTGACAAGGGCAGATAGTGCAGTGCTTGGAGGGCCACAGTAAGGAAGTGTCAGCAAGTTTCATATTCCTTAGACCTTTGCCACAGTTCTCCCGGTCCCCACCCCGCCAACACATCAGAGGATCTGTGGTGCACGTGTTTAGCTTATGTGTATTCATTCCATAGGTCTAGGCTCCACCTGAATAATATGGACTACAGAGTTCTCGGGCAGAACATACAAAGTGTCCCATTACCTCAAGGGTTTCCACCTTCCCTTCTGCCCAGTGTTTTATTTTGAAAAAGTACAAATAGATGGAAAAGTTGCTTAAACCCTTCACATAGGTTCACCAGTTGGAAACACTTTGCCACTTTTGCTTTATCTCTTTTCTTTCGGTATACACATTTGGTTTTGGTTTTGTTTTGTTTTGCTAAGGTATTTCAAAGTTAGTTGTAGACATCATGACATTTCACCCTTAAATACTTCAGTGTGTATCTGGTCATGTCCAGGAAAATTAACAATACAATACTTTTATCTACTATCCAGCCTATATTTACATTTTCCAAATTGTCCTAATTTTGTTCTTTATAGCTCATTGTTCTATTGTCGTATTTCTTTAGTCTCCTCTAATTCAGAATAGTCCCCCAGCCCTTCTTTGTTCCTTATGACACTGACATTTTTGAAGAGACAAGCCAACTGCTCTGCAGAATATCTATCAATTTGGACATGCCTGATGTTTCCTTCTGAGTAGATTTTGGCTAGATGAATTTGGCAGGCATGCTTCATGGGTGGTGTTGTGTCCTTCATAGTGTATAATATCAGGAGGCTTATAATGGTACTTTGTTGATGATATTAAACTTGATTATTTGGTAAAGGTGTATTTGCCAGATTTTACCATTGTAAAGATACCTTTTTCTCTTTTGCAATCCATAACTAATCTGTGGGAAGATACTATGAGATTCTGAATATCTTGTTTTGTAATAGCCTTTCACCTAATGAGGTTAGCATCCACGGGTGCATCTTTCTAGAATCAGTCATTACCATGGAGGTTATAAAAACGATGACTCTCCATTTCTCTTGTTCCCTCTACACTCATCAGTTGACTTGTCTTTGTAAAGAAAAACTTTTCTCCCTGTCTTTCCTTGTAAACTATCAATATGGACTCAGTAATTTTTTAAAAAATTCATTATCTTATCATCCATTCCTGTTATAATACATTCTGATGTTGTAATTGTCTCAAATTTGACTAGTAAGAACCCCTTCCGGCTGACATTTTTAATTAGTTACTGAGCACTCCCCCATCTCTACCTTTTTTGGTCTAGCTTAGGAGGTTCAGGCTCATCTGTACTTTCCTTGCTCAAGACCAGCAATCATTGATTTCTCCAAAAGATTCTGGCTTCTTCTAGTGGGGATTGGTATTTAGAAACCAAAATCTAGGAACTAGCTATGTTTATTACTACTGGGATGTTATTGCTTCTGGGATGGGGGTATCATTGCTTTTAGTACTATTCAGCACATACACATGCATATATGGGTATGAGTACTTACTGATACCTCTAATTCTAGTCTCATACCACAGCATTCTTTTTCTCTTTCTCATTCTATAGCTGTATCTCCTCCCACAGAGAAAACCATGATTCCAATAACATGAATGTATTAATATTTACTTGTTTGTGGCTTACAATAACTCTCTCCCTAATTTTAGAATTGCTACACCAATATCCAGTACCAACAACAAACTCACTTAGTTCGAGATCTCTGTAGTTCTTTTTATCCTCAGAATATATTTTCTTGATATAAAGTCAAATGCTGTGTTCAAAAATTACCTGTATTCTTTTTCCATTTTCTTCTGTATGGTTATGTTATCTGTTGGATATAGAATTAGGTTTATTTGTTTCTGAATGAGTTCAATTTTAGTTTCTCCCATACTTTCTTCTTTAAATTTAATTTTATAATATGTAAAACATTAACCTAACTCAAAAGTCAAAAATGTATAAAAAGATATATTCAATACTGCCAAGTGTTTAAAAAAATGGTCATTTTTAGCTTTAAAATCTAATAAGGCAACAGTGTGTATAGTAATGACCAGTGAATAGGGCAATTTTATCAAATGACATAAGGGGTATCAGTACATTTTTAGAACTCTAAAGGTCCATGCAAATAATAATTCTTCTTGGTTTGATTCTGTATTATTAATTGCTTCCTTAATTGTAAATCTTGTAAATTTATACCTGAGAGTTGTATACTAATTTTTAGCAGAATACTGTGTGTAGATTTTCATTGTTTCTTTAGGTATACATCATCTATAGAGCAGTGTTTTTCTATGTATCACATCTTATTTGTGAGATCTGAAATATTTTCAAGGAAAATTAAAAGAACATTTGATTTGTACTGTTTTTGTGTGTATTTTTCTGGAATAGTCAAAATATGGGCACATTTGGGGGGAATAACTGAAAATTGTGAAAATTGGAAAATGTCAAATATGCAACTGTGTCTAAATAAAATTACACCAAGTATTTGATTGTTTGAATATATATACACATACTAACATATACATACATCTATACATATATATACACACATGTACATACACACACTTTTTCTCTGGATGTTTTGTCTCTCTATAATAAATTATATTAAAAAGTGATATACTTAGAGAAATGTGAAATAATGAGTTGTGCAGATTTTAAAGGAGCTATAAATTTACTTTGAAAAATATTTTATGTAACATTGTTATTTTCACCCCAAAGTAGAGGAATTTCAAATGTATATAACATTTCTTGCTGAAGGTAATGTCAGCAAAATCACTTTATTCAGCATAGTTCATTTACTCATGTAAGAAAAATTAATTACATAATGTCTATTTGGTTAGGTCTTGAATATTTTCTCTAAGCATATCTCATTTTAATTCTAGGATGCTTTGATTTAGTGTAGAATATGATGATTATTATAAAATGTATACTTGGACTTTTAAGTAGGTTATTTAAATCATTAGCCTGAATATCATGCATACCCTGGAAACTCGAAGGGTGGCTAGAGTGTGGATTTGTATGCTTTTAAAAATGAGGTGGTGGTTGCTTGACATCTGGTTTTGCTTTCTGACTTGGTAGGCTAATGCAAGATGCCTAGAATAATGCCCTTTCCTTTAGTAAACCTAATAATTTTTTTTGGAAAGTCCACAAAACTTGCTTTTATCTAAATTCTAGTTTTGAAAGGTTTATATATATTAACATTTTTTACATGCAAATACTGCCCCTGGAAGTGTTAAGCTCCTTTCAGTCATTTATACTGCAGTTTGATGCATTTTAATCTGATTACTTTCCTTCTAAATCCGAGAAGAGCTGTAGTGAGACTGCATTTTTAAAGGGAAAGGTGAATCTTTTGTAGCACATAGGGAACTTCAAGGATCATCCTGGAATGGATGCCTAATGTAACAGGAAACTGAAGTGGGAGGAGGGGGAGAGGGTGTGGTAGGAGAAGGAAGATTCCTTTGTAAATATAGCAAAAGGCCAGATTTTTCCAATTTTTTAGTTTTGCAGAGCAACTTGATTATCCAGAATCACCTGAGACACCAAATTCCTGGATCCTTCTTAGGAGCTTCTTTCCTCCAGAGCTCATCTTCCTAATCCTAACACAGTTTAATTAATCTGACTGCTGTTCTTGGTACTCTGAGACTCGTCTACAGAAGGAGGCTCTGTCACAGATCCTCAGACCCACAGCTGGATGTTATATGAGGGCAGTCTTGCCTAAATGGAAATGAAACTCCACACCCTATCATAATTTGTTTGTGCCTTATGCCTGAACTATTTCTTTATGTCACAAGAATTAATAATCTTCAAGGTTCCAAATGCATGAATCAGAGAAACAGCAGGGAGTCAGAGATTTTTCTCTGTCAGTCTCTTTATGAGTCCATAAATTGAGATCTCAGGAGACAGATGTGCTTAGCCCAGGAGTGGCAGAGCTTTGACTGCAATAATGGTCTTCCCACTTCTGATCCAGGGCTTGGACCCTTTGCCCAAATACCCAGTACTTGCTACTACTAAACTGACCTTCCTTTTTTCTCTTGGAAGGAGCATTTAAGCAAACTTCTGGGCCCATGAGAGCGTTGGTATCTGCTTGCAAGGAAGTTTACTTCTGGAAAATTAGAGATTATATTTTCAAGTGATGCAAGTATTTCCAAGTATATGTACTTCTAAAGAAATTTTAATTTAGATGATAAGCCCATTTTTGCCCTTTTTTTTTTTCAAAGCAACTTGATCCGTTAAGTGTTGGCATCTTAAATGGAAATGTTTATGTAGTTTTGCTGGATCTTCGCTATGGCAGTAAAATGCAAGACAGCGCTGTGGTTGAATAAAATTCTCAGAATTTTATTCATAGCTATTATAGTAGTTATGTAGTGGTATCTCTTTGTTGTTTTCATTTGCATTTCCCCACTGACATGACACTGAGTCTTTCAATATGCCTGTCATCTGTATTTCTTCTTTGGTAAAGTGTCTATGCAGATCATTTTGCTCTTTTTCAGTTGAGCTCCTTTGTTGAATGTTTAAGAGTTTTTTGTATATTTTGGATACAAGTTCTTTATCAGATATATGTTTTGCAGATATTTTCTCCCAATCTGTGGCTTATCTATGCATTCTCTTAACAATATCTTCTCAGAGCTAAAGTTTTTAATCTCAGTAAAGTTTCATCTATCATTATTTTTCTTTCATGGATTGTGCTTTCGTGTTGCATCTAAAAAGCCATCTCCAAACCCAAGGTTACCTAGATTTTCCCCCATGTTATCTTCTAGAAGTTTTATGGTTTTTTGATTTACATTTAGTTCAAAATTTTGAGTTAATTTTTGTTAAAGGTGTTAGGTCAATGTCTAGATTATTAATATGTTTGCATGTGTAGGTACAGTTCATTTAGTTTTCACTCTGGTGAGTGAATTAGCATTATTCTTGGATATATTTATAGGAAGATATTTTAATCACTGAAGACCTAGGAGAATATTGTTTTTCAGCTAATAGTCTCTGTAACTATGAAGATAAATATTATCAGAACATGAAATTGTTTTCTCAGTGAAGTGTTTTAACATTTGGTCTTTCACTATATTTTAGAATGATTTGGAAAGACTAGAACTGTGTGTATGATTTGGAGCTGGTTGTATTTCTTAATTAAATGTTTGGTAATGCTCTTGTTTAAGTAGTTGTGGTCTTTTAAAACTTTTTTTAATCCATTTCATCCTCTGAGTTACTGGTTTGGAAGATTGTTACAATGCACCTGGCTTCTTTTCTTTTCTTTTTCTCTTCTTCTCTTTCTCTTCTTTTCTTTCTCTCCCTTCCTTCCTTCCTTCCTTCCTTCCTTCCTTCCTTCCTTCCTTCCTTCCTTCCTTCCTTCCTTCCTTCCTTTTTTCCTTCCTTCCTTCCTTCTTTCTTTTTCTTTCTTCTCTCTCTTTCTCTCTCTCTCTTTTCTTTCTTTCCCACTGTACTTGGCTAACAAACCTTAACATCTGCTGACATTGTTGATCCTAGGAATAAAAACGTGAAATGATCTCTGGAAATATTTCTAGGCACAGAGCCCAGACAATCCATAAAACCCATATATTTCAAATTATGCCAGTTTTGTGAAATATTTACCAAATATTTGCCAGTGATTTGGTTACATAGGCCTGTTTAAAGAAAAGATTTTAAAGTTCTTGAGGTGATTTGTAATTTTCATGAAAACTAGGAGCCTTTTCATATCCAAATCTTTCCTTTCAGATTGTCTTGGTATTCTTTTTTGCAATAATGTAGCCACTCACATTATAATGGTCTGCTTAGTGTTGAACCAAATAATCTGAAACAAAAGTGAATAAAGGATTTATTTTTTAAAACAAAATTTTACTTAAGCTACAAAGCAGAAATGAGGTCATATTTTACTTTTAATAAGGAGTTTTCAAATACAGGTCATTATTGCTAAATGTTGTATGTAATATGGTGGGCTCGTGGTGAAGGAGTTAATGGACAATTTAATACTTGCCATTTGGAATTTGTTTAGCTGTCCTCTGTATGATATATTTTTACCTCCTATCCTATATCATTATCTCACACTTGCCATCTGTTTAAAAGGATTGGCATGAAAAAAAAATATACAGACCTAGCAATTCTAAGGCATATGTACCCATGTTCCACCGAACACAAGAATGTTCATAGCAGCATCATTTATAACACCCTCAACTGAAAAATACTCAAATGTCAGTTGATAGTAGTCTAGATAAATAAATGATATATTCATAAAATATTCATGAAATAATATATGCATAAAATATACTTTACATACATGAAAACAAATAGTTTGCAGTTATATCCAACAGCGTGGGCAAAATTCACAAAAGAATAAATTCTACTTAATTGCATTTATAGGAACTTTAAAAACAGGCAAATGTAACCCATGGTATCAAAAGTCAGGATAGTGGTTACATTTGAGTCACGTAGTGATTATAAAGGGGCATGAGAAGGCATCTGGGGTTTTGGTAATCTTGATCTTAATGCCGGCTATATGGGACATGTTCACTTTGTGACAATTCATAGGCTCTATGATGTTTGCTTGTATGCACACATGTTATATTTTAACAGCATGCTTTAAGAAAGGCAGTGTTTGCAACAACATAGGCCCCAGTGAGGGCAGCATTTAATAGGGAGCAGTTAATAATGGGGAGCTAGGAAATGTGGGCAGTTCTGGTTGTAAGAGATGTGTGAGGTTTATTTTTTAAAGATTATTTAACATTATTTAAATTATTACTTACATTTAAATTATTGTTCACATTTTGCATTTGAGAATTATATTTTTAAAATAAATAATTAAGTCTATTTACATAAATATAAAACACAGATTTCCCACTGCTGGAAATACATAATCATTTGCTTAAAATGGTATTTGTGTTGTTATGAAATCAGATATTGAAATTAATAGAGAGATCCTTGCTTAAACGTCTTTCGTGACTTATCATTGCTCACAGGACAGAATTCTGATTTCCTGGGGAAGCATAGAAAGGCCCACGTGATCTAGACTCCCTCCAAGTCTATTTACCCGTTCTTCCCCAACCCTCCCTATCACACTATCTCCAAAATTCCCAGCTTCTTGCAGCTCCTTGGGCACTGGTTTTTCCACACCGACTAGTCTTTGCTTTGGCTACTCCTTCTCCCCTGCATGCCTATTATATTCACATATTTCAGACTACTGTGTTTCTAGTGCTTAATGCAGTATCTGGCCCTTGATGGGATGTCAGTTAATTAAAGCAGCTTGAAGACTTCATAAAGTAACCGTATCATCATCTTAAATCCTTAGATACTTTTGTGTCTCTTTGTTAGGTTTTAGGACATTCGGTGTAGTGTGAGTTTCCTGTTTATCTTTATTCTACGACAGTATTTAGACCATGCTAGGAACTTAAGTGTGGAATGGACAAAAGATTTGAAGTTTTGAATTGATACAGAAACCAAAGTCAACTAGATTTGTCTTTGATGTATGCTTTATAAATTTTTAGCTTCAGATTTACCTTTCTAATTGCATGATTTATAGATGCAAAAGCTGTTGGTATTTATTTTTAGTATATGTTTTGTGGGTAGGTGCTAGGCAGTGAGAGAAATCCAAGCAAGTAAAAGAATTTTTTTCTGAATAATTTACAAAGCGAATTAAAAAAAAAACCAGTAAAACAAAACCTACCTGTTCATTTTAGGTTCATTTAGTTCTATTGTGTGTATTATAGAGAAGTATCTTGCTGCTGACCCCCTACTTTAAGGGAGACTGCTGCATACTTTAAAGGTGCCTATCAGGAATATTTTTGCTTCTCTGCAGGGCTATCAGTAGCAATCTTTGCTTCATAGAGATGGATGGGGCTGGGGTAAGTGGTATCTGAGTATTCTAAAAGGAATGAAATCAGTCATCAAGTGAGAGTTAAAAATGGTGTCTTTTTATTGTTAATAAGCCAGCCTTCTACCTCTATCCCTGAAGAAAACCCATGAGTGCATCAAAGCTCTTGCATGTTTTGTTGTTGTTTTATTTGTGGCTTTATAGTGTTGTACCAAGAAACAAAGCACCATCAATCTTTCTTAAAATACCCTTTCCCTTCCTGATACCTTTCGAAAAATTTATTTCTTATCTATTTAAACATTGAACTGCATTCTCGTTTGACAATTTCAAACTCTAAACTCTATTGCATGTAAGGTGGGTAGCTGCATTTTCGACAACTGTTTTTCATACTTTGGTAACTTGTTTATCTATCTATTCTCTTCAAATTTAAGGCTCTCATTTGCTGGTCAGGTGGCTCACAGAGGTGATGTGAAAAGGAGGATAAAGAGGTGTTAAAAAGCAGGATACCCAAAATTTTGTGTCAATAAAGCTGCCGAGCTGAGGGAGGGGATGACATCAGAATACTGACAATGAATCCTAGAGTGATGGGAGGACAGGGATGGTGGGGCAATCCTGAGGTAGTAAACAGGAAGAAAGTTGGGGTTCACAGATGGAGGAAGCCATGAATTAAGGAAGGGAGGGGTCGTTGTCATCAATGGTATTTTACTCCCTCACTTCCTTGAAAATGGCATCTTATTTAACTCATAGTGAAGCAGGACTTGACAACACTGTAATGAAATTGCAAGGGGCAGAAAGGTCCATTCCCAAATGGCTTGATGAGTCATCTTGTGGGGACTTCTGCTTTAAAACCTCATTACTCCTTAACTGATAAAACCTAGGCACAGCTAACTAATCTGAGCTTCAAGATAACCTCTCAAGTAATTTAGAAAAGAGGAAATGAGATGCTTTCTTTTAAAGCTTGTCTTTAAACTGTTAGAATAGTAGGGGGTGGTTATTTTGTTAATCTTTATACTTTGGAAGAAGAATTGTGTTTTTATAGTAATACATTTTAGACTATCAAAAAAGAAGTGCTTTGACCACAGCTCAAAACCACCAAATATTTATTTTTAGACTAAGTTTAGACTGAGTGAATTTAAAATTTATTTTGGTATCTATCACTCGAAATTAAACAAAACAAAACAGGAAAGGGTGAATAGATAGTCATTGGGAACTGGACTGGTTTTGCTTTTGTAAATGGGGGATTAGGATTCATCTTGTCCTATAAAGGACACGCAGCATTTAGATTAGACATAATCTGATTGTATTGTAATACAAAGGCCATTCAAGTCAGTTCAGTGTCCAGGGTCTATAAGCACCATATGACCACTTATTGGTCCAGGGAAGAGTATTAACAGAAAGATAATAATGAGTTTTAATCCAAATCCTTAAAGCACAACAGCTGTGGCTTCAAATGAATTTTCTTTCAGACATTAGAAGCACTGCTGTGTTTCTTACAACATGATAAATTGAACTATTTCTTTCTTTACTGACACAAAGAGTATGCCTATTTAACTTCACTTTTATTTGATTAGGTATTTCTCTTGTCTCACATTTCTTTTAGTATATAATATACATGTTGTCAAAATGTTTGTATATTTTTTAAAAATCAGACTACCCATATAAGAGCAAAGCACAAACCAGGCATCTCCTCAGCAAACTAGCATATATGGCCACCCTATATAAAAGTTGTGTTTTTAACTTTTAAAAAATTCTCCAATAAAATGATGAAGACACACTTAAGATATTAGGGAACCATATGTCCTTTCCATATGTGTTCAAAATATATGGTGCTTTGGAAATTAAAAAACAAAAACAAAATTAAACAAAACAAACACAGACTTATGTTCACAATGAGTATTTAAAATGCCAAGTTTATTTAAATATGATTCACAAATTTTTTCTTCTTTTCATTTTGAAATGTATTGAATTTAGCAAGCATTTATTTTCTGTATTTTTATGTTTTACTAATGCCATTATTCATGTTGAATATACTGTATAGTGAATTTGGGTAACATAGACTTATCTTTCAGCTCCCAAAGGGCTCTCTTTGGTTTGTGCATCAGTGTGTTCCCTCCCTTTAGCCACAGTGACATCTTTTGAGTGATGGTCACATGGACCAGACATGCACAAGTGGACTAGATACTAGCATTTTAATAGAGCTGCTATAGAAACAGACTCTGACTTTCCTGCTGGAAGTACTTGAACTTGTACCCTTGGGAAGTAGGGCAGACCATCTAAAGATTTTTTAAAAGCCTTAGATTGAATACAACATCTAAGATCTTCATACTAAGGTATGAAGATAGTCTTGGTGATACTGCTTAGCTGGATCAAGCCAAACCCTGTCACTGGAGTTTTTTATTACATGAACTAGTAAACTCCTTTTATTGCTCAAGCCTTTTGCATTTGAGTTTCAGTTACTGGCAACCAAAAAAAAAAAAAAAACTAACTGAAACAAGACTGAAAAATAACCGCAAACCGTTGTGTTTGCAAATATTTGGAAACTATTATTTTTGAAAAGAGGAATGACATGCTATTTCAACAATTGACAGAGGAAGCTCTTAGAGTTAGATGTTGGGTCACGGAGGTAGAAAAGGATGAACAGTAAAATACAAGAAGAGTTGCTAAGAATTCTTCTGTACTAAGAGAAACAATGGGAACAAGTAAAATGTGTGTGAAGGAAAATGTTACTTGATAGTGAACCAAATTTTGACAAAAGGCACAGGAGGATTTAAAAGTGAGCTCGGCTTTGTGGTCTTGGATAGCCTGGAAGGGAAAACTAGGTCTAAAATTAAACTTGTCTAGACATAGCAAGCATCTGCATCTTTTTATCTAGAATTAAAACTCACCTGTTTGTGAAACTTGTGCTGCAGCTTTGTAGCACAGCATAGCAGTTTTATGTGATATTTTATGGTAACTGAAGAATTTGATATGTGGTGATAAGACCCAGTCAGAATAGTAGGTCTTACTTCTGTCACCTCAACTACTTTATCTCACTCATGGAATAAAAGTTAGTAAATTGGAATATTTCTTCGGCTAGAATTTTATGACCAGTGCAAAGTTATCTTTGATTCAGCATGAATTTTAAGCTCTTGAACACTATATTGTTTTTCTCCCCTCCCAAAAGAAGAGAACACATCTTTAGATAAAAATTTCTAAACAAATCCTGAAACCTTTGTATCCCTCACAACTGTCAAAGTTATATAATCACTAACAGAACTTTGACATCTTCATAGATGTTTTTACAGGACTGGTATGCCTTGTATGTAATGGATGGCTCCCATAAGCATAGAATTGCTATTGTTATGTGTTTATTATTGTGTGCAAAGAAGAATTCTTTAGAATGGAAAAGATATTCCAATAACTTATTTATTATTTTTTCTTATTTGAGACAGAGTTTCACTCTTGTGACCCAGGCTGGAGTGCAATGGCGCGATCTCGGCTCACTGCAACCTCCGCTGCCTGGGTTCAGGCAATTCTCCTGCCTCAGCCTCCCGAGTAGCTGGGATTACAGGCGTGTGCCACCATGCCCAGCTAATTTTTTTGTATTTTTAGTAGAGACAGGGTTTCACCATGTTGACCAGGATGGTCTCGAGCTCTTGACCTCGTGATCCACCCACCTCGGCCTCCCAAAGTGCTGGGATTACAGGCGTGAGCCACCGTGCCCAGCCCCAATTACTTCATTTTTTAAGGCTTAATGATCTGGGCTCTTTGGCCTTTTACTTAAGGGGGAGATGTGTAGGTTTGCTACTTCTGTACGCAAATGGTAATCACATGCCAATCTCAGTTACAAATTAAAATTCCGAAGTCTAGGGAAGGGTCTTTAGGTTCATGATGTGGAGATGACATTCGTCCTCCATAGCTTAGGAGTGGCACTTTCTGTGAGTGCAGGACTCCATCAGACTCTCTCGACCACCAAGGTCTGTATTGCTGCTGTTGCTGCTGATAATTAGGAATATGTTGAATTAGATAGAATATGATCATTTTCATCATTACCACCATGAAATTATAGTATTTATTTTTGAATGTTAAAATTCTTTAGCAAAAGAAATCATTTTTACACATTAGTATATTGCCTTTTATAGCAGCTAGTTTTGGGTGAAGTGACGTATTAAGCTCCACTAATTTGAGAACCTAAACGGTGAAATGACCTCGCACTTGGAAAATGTGTGGTTAATAGGATGACAGGCAATCTTCCTTTAAGGGAAGGCTAAGGAACGTGGAAAAGAAGGACAAAAACCTGTGCTCAGTGGACTTTTATTTAACTTATTGCCTTAATAAAATTTATATTTTAGGAATCTATTGTGTAGGAATTTTTTTCATGGAGAAACAATAATATAAATTATTTCAATAAAAGTTCTGTTGCCCTCTTTCAAGGTGATCATTTTCTTCAAAAAGAGGAACATAATGTGTTTCTTGCTGTTACTTTTTTACAGAAAACCTTGCACTATGCAGCAGAAGATAGTGAATTTTAACATATGCTCTTGCTAATGAATTATCTCAGCTTTGTGTCTTTGGACACTAGGAGTACTTTTTTTCTTGCATCCTATTTTTGTCACTGCAGTCAGATTAATGAATTATGAACGGTACCATTTCATTCGGATAATCAGAATTAAGAGATGATGTTTTCCTTGGGTACTTCTGCTTGGATATATCATTAATCATATTCTGCAAACTGTAGTCAAGGCAGAACTGAGAATGCTAGTTTATGTGACATGTACTAAGGGGGGAAACAGGTTGTCATTTATTCTATCTTGGGTAAAGCACATCTTGGTAAAACGACTAGATAAGGAATGACATCTTAAAATTGCTTTTTATTTTGATCTCTGTCATAGGCCTGAAGAATCTCCTGGGAAACTGTGAAGTGTTCTCACCAAAAGTAAAAGTCAGTACTCAAGAGTATTGTTTTTAGTTTTATGTATGGCTTTTAAACCAAGGGGTGTGGCATAAAATGTAAAATAACCGAACTCTCATTTGGAGGCTTTATTTATATTCTCTGCAGCTCCTACCCTTTTTGCAGCCTCCTGAACTCCCCACTGTATCCTTTGTTGGAGGAAATCCATATCTCTGAGAGGACATTTTTAATGGGTAATATGAGCATTTCTGATATTAAATGACTTTAAAGAAATTCACTCACAAAGATCTTTTAATTGCCCCCAAATGACTCCATGTATCATGACTACTTAAGAAGTGGTATAGATAGTTGGAAAGAGAGGAGGACATGGCAACGGGAGAGGGAACGCCTTGTGCCCTGACACTTGGGAGTTTGTGCCCATTGGTCAGCTGTAGGAAGATTCAAGGACCACCTGTAGAGATTGGCAGTTTTTCTTTGATATGTACTATGAGTAGAAAAAAGAAAAAGGTATTCATTGAAAACTTTTGCTATGAGTTCCATTCAAATTCTATTAGTTTTGATAGGTTGCTCTGAAGTGCACAAATAGGAAATTTTGCCGTTATTTCTAGAATAGGAATATGAAAAATAAATGCAGCCTAGTAAATGAAGACTTATCAATAGTTAGTAGTATCATTAAGGTTTTAACATTTTAGCTGGAATCTCCATTCACGAACTCTTTTTTCGGATTTAGAATATTTACAAGAAAAAGAAAACATCCACCATTCATGCTCTCTTGTAAAACCCTGGAAATATGTTACTATAACAAAATTCCTTATAGACAGTGAGGAAATAAAAAAGTACAATTATAGCCTTTTAAGAAAGAAACCAAAGACATAAGTTTCATGTCAAAGTTATGCTTGGTAGACAAATCCATATTTATAGAAAAGTTCACAACCCTAAGAGATTTTATTATTTAAAAATAAAATTTGAAAATGAGTGAAACATTAAATTTTAGACAATTGGGAGAAAAAAATCCTGAAACAAAGTAACACCAATAAATAGCACATAAGAATATGTTAAGAGTAAAGACAAAACACAGAATTTAATGTTAGAAGATGGAAAAACAGTAGAATTGATTAAGACTGGTTTAAAATCAAACAATGAAATAAATGTTTGATAAACTAAATTTTAAAAAGAGAAGGAGAAACAGAAAATAAAAAACAAATTTAGAAATGAGAAAAGGGCTATAGTCAGAGTCAGAGAAGATTATAAATTATGCAAATATCTATATAACTTTATGCAAGTATACTGAAAAATGAAGTAATGAAAATTTCTGCATGTTGTTCCTCATTAACAAAACCAAAGGTACATAATAAACTGGAAAAGAGATTTTGAGGTAGATGTTATAAAAAATTATCTAACATTTATTTTGAAAAGTTCTTACCACTTAAGAAAACACATCAATGAAAAAATTTGAGCTATATGTACATATATACACACACACACACACACACACACACATACACACACATATATATATGTGTATATGCACATACACATTCACACACATATTCACATACATACACATGTATATATATATACATTCTAGGGGTGCTTGAAAAGTCTGGAAGCATAAGGTAAACTTATTTTTGACAGTGTGCTAGGGACGCTTTCAAAAAGTGTGCTATAATTTCCATCAGCCTCCAGATACCTTGTTAGGGGAAGTACCTGGTAAAATATGTCTAATTGTTAATATGGAAACTGTATAATACAATCATATGCTACAGTGTGTCCTGAAAGTCTGTAAACCAAGGCAAAAATAGTGTAAGAATGGAATTTGACAACATGGCTGCTATTGACAAAAATGTACCTTTTCCCCATCCTCCCAGAAAGGAGAGGGCAAAAGACCTCTGAGCTGTCCTTGAGGTTTGGAAACCATCATCTAAATGGTGACTATGGCAAACTGAAAGCCAAAGCTCATCCTCAAGTTTCGGAGGCCCTGAGCACCTCACAGTGTTCTACTCACCTTTCCTAAGGGGAAAAGTAAAACTGTCTGTGTGTATCCTCTGGGAGAGAATTAAATTAGGTTGGCCAAGAAGGAATGAAGTTTCAAGGCTTGGAAGGGATGGAAATTCCCACCTAGAGTTATGGGTTACGAAGCACAGTGCAGGGTGGCAGGTCTATTCTGAGTCCTGGGGGGCATCCCAGGAATTAATAGGGCCGGTGGGTGACAGATGGATGATGTGGTGGAGGGGGTGGTGATATCATGAGGGAGGCCACTGTGTTCCAGGCACTTGAAGATTCCAAAGTCTGCACTGGCTTGGAAGTAGAGCCACCCACCTGTCCTTGGGGTTTGAACACCAGCATCTCAATGGTTACCACAACAGTCTGAAACCCATAAGACCCTTTTTGCTGAATTTCCTGGTGATCTCACAGGGCCAGAGCAGAAAAGGGTATGAAATACTGCATAATACTGTTGGCAAATGGATACTCGGAGCCTTACTTTATTTGAATTAGAAAAATAAAGCAAAGTGACATTAAGTTCTATTTTGTGGAGTAAATTTTGTGTGTGTGTATTTATAAACATGCACATATTTATACATATATATCTATGAGGTATTGGCAAAAACACCAAAATAATAGCTGAATTCCAATAAGAAAGCCTACCTTAGTTACTTTGTACTCAGTGAAGAGGCCATTAGAACCGGCATTTGGGAAGAGCACTTCTTCTGGACTAGTTTGATATTTTTCCAGGTTTATCATGGAGTTTATAAAATCTGATGAGCATTAGGGCCAACACTGAGGATGAGAACCTTTCTATTCTTTCCATCGAGTAGAAGTGAGTCACTAGTGTGATGTGTCTCCAGCCGAATGAACTGACCAGGAGCGTGTCGTGGGAATCAAAAATGAAATTATAGTCCAGCATACTGTGTCAGTGCTTTGTGGTACCTAGTTTTGAAATCCAAAACGTTTCTTGCAAGATTGTATTTTATGTTTATGTGTAATACTAACACACTAGCAAGGGATTAATCATGATTGTTCAGAAATTATCTTTTAAATCTTAATTTAAAATAAAGTGATGTATAATCAAGAGACATCAATTGTAAGACTGATTTAAAGAGCCATTTAGTGAAGGAAAAATTATTTAATTATATCAGGTTATTTTAAACTGAAAGAAAAATAGCATTCTGCTAACTTATAAAGTGGTAATGTTTAAATTGACTGAATTCTCCAACTCTGCTGCTAGATCATTTTAGGGTATCTAGTAGCAGAGTTGGAGAATTTTTACTGAGGTTAATTAACACACTTGGAGGGACCTGTCATTATGTAGGAAAGACAAATTTTAATAAAACTGTACTTTTAAGATTGTTAAGAACTCTCTCCTACCACATAGGATGCAGGGAAATATTCTCTCTAGTTCTTTCTCCCAGAAATATGCTGACATACACTCACCCACACATGCACACACTCACTTGGGCTGACACACACAATGTACTACACATACACACACATGCAGTCTGCCACAGTCTTCTCCCTTCTCCCTACACATGCTTGCTTGTTCAAGCTGACACATACACAAACACACACACTCTTGCTCATGCTGACACACCTACACAACATAAAAGTTGTATAGCCAACAGTGTTCTACCCACTTTTCCAAGGAGAAAAGTGCATATGCGTGTGAACTTTCTGTTTCTCAGATTGACTCTTATAAACTCACACTGTCTCCTGCAGGGCAACACACACACACATGCACATGCTCAAGCTGGCATGCACACATAGTATGCAGACACACAGCCAGTCATGTGAACATAACCACATAGACCCATTCAGATTGACACACGCACACAAACAGAGGGTTACACACACAGTAGTGCCTGCTCACACACAGTTAAGCATTGGCTTTCTTTTCTTCTCCAGTGTTTTGTTGCTGATCTCTGACTTTTCTGCCTTTGATTTACATTCTCTGGATCTTTGAATTAGAGGTGGTGACAAAGACCAATTATTTCATGTGATTACATTTGGAGTGAAATTAGTGGTTTTGATACCAGCTCACTTTTATTATTCACATATAGTTTAAGAAACCTTCATGGGCTTTTTCTGCTTTAATATGTGAAGGTGAAAGTTGAGAGATTATATAAGTAGATAAGAAAATGGCATTTTAATATATACTTGTTGAGTCTACAGGATCAGATGAGAAGTTGGTAAGGATTATATCATGAAATTAAAAAAACAATTCTCTATTTTGCCAAATTGTAGATCAATGTTCTTATGTCACTTTGTGCTACTTTCTGTTACTTGCTTTCGCTGATTATAATAATAAGCACTATGCAAAAGAACAATGATACAACTTAGTATTTCGATAGGAGACAATAAAAAGGTGGGCAGTTGAGTTGCCTTTCTGAAACTGAGAGCTTTCTGTCTGTGAACATATAAGGACAGCAGAACATCAAAAATGTCCAGTGTTATTCACGACGAAGCTTTCACACAATGTCTAAAAGATTGGAAAGCAACATTTGGGACACACCAGATGTTTGTTTCTTGAAAAGAATCTGGAAATCACAATTCTGGGATTTTGTTACTAATGAAGAAGAAAAAGGGGGGAAAAATCTTTCATAAACTACATTGGTCCATTGGTGTATTTCTTTTGAAAAATAAAATGAAATAAAAGAATGGAAATTAGAGTATATACATTATATTTGGAAAGGAACCACTAATATTTCTGAGATTTCATGTTGAAAAACGTGAGCTTTTATTTAAATATTTATTTATTATTTTATTCATTCACTTTCTTGGTCTTGCTAGTTGGATAAGAAAACTTTAGAAAACTGTACCAAGAACAAACATTGAACTTCTATTTGAGGAAGCCCCGCTAGGTATAGTGTTTAGAGAAATTGTCTCCCATGTGGAAACCTAGGCAGAAGATCCTCCTGCTCTCTGCCCTCCTCCCAGGAAGCCTGATCAGGTAAGGCCTCAAGGCCTTCATAAGGACTTTGACTTTTACTGTAAGTGAAATAGGAAGTCATTAGAGACTTGTGAGCAGAAGAGTGACATAATCTAACTTGTGTTTGGTTTTAAACAATCATTTCCATTACAATGGGGAGAACAGACTGCTAGGGGATAAGAGATGAAGAAGAGGGTCCCTTCAGGGGGGGACCAAGGCATTCCAGAGGAAAAATGACTGTGGCTTAAACTAGAATGAAAGTAGAGAGAAGTGGTTAGATTCTGGTATATTTTGAAAATAGAGTAATTAGAATTTGCAGCTTTATTTGAAGTGGACAAAAAGAAATGGAGACCTGTTGATGATTCTAAGGTTTTTAGCCTGAACAACTTGATGAAAGAAGTTTCTGTTTAGTTAAATGGATAATTTGGGGATGAGGGGTACTTGGGGTGGGGGTTGCTTCTTGGCAGTTTGATAGACATTCAAGTAGGGTAGGAAGTTCTGTCTGAGTCTGAAGTTTAGGTGAGAGATTGAATCTGGAGGAGTGTGTGTGTGACATGTAAGTTGTCAATGTACAAACATATTTAAAGATAAGAGCCTGAATGAGATGACCTTATGAATAAATAGATGGAAGAAGCACAAAGTTTGAGCCTTGGAGCATTTTAACATTTATCATCAGATACATGAAGGGGTACCAGTGAAGGCATCTAAGAAGGGTTACTAGTACAGTGTAGTGGTGTCTTAGAAACCAATACATTACAATTTTCAAGGAAGGATTCCTAAATGTGTCCTACAATACATAACAAATGTCAAATAACATGAGGACCATGAATTGACCACTGAATTTGCAAATGTGGAGGGCATTAGCGACCTGGTTAAACACTAGAGCATTGTTGAATGAATAAAATAATCTGAATCAAGGAATCAAGGAATCAATCAATATATGGCATAGATATGTTAAAAGAATTGTTCCCTGTTAAAGAGGATAGTAACTGTATTTGGTTCCTGAAACAAAATGATTTCATGATCGTGACACATATTTAGGTAAACAGAAATACCAGTATAGTTCTTTTCCCTATTTTTGATAAGCTCCCTCTCCCATTCAGTTTTCATAATCTTTATCATTCTTTTCAAGTTCTATTTCAGTCTCAGCCGATGAGCTTGCCTCGTGCTTGACTTAGGTAATAAAAGTGACCATCTGTGAGTTGAGTGAATGTTCTGCTCCCATTACCTGCATATAAATCTATCTGTATTTGTTCCTTTCCAGTACTTCCTTCTCACAGATATCAAGGGAAAGATGTCCCTCCTAGGCAAGTCTCTCCACCTCTTCTCTTGATGCCTCTTTTCTTCAGGATCCTGGTGGCATTTGTTGCTCCTTTTAAGCCTTTGTCCTCTCCCTCTCTCTATGGCTTCTCCCAGCTCATAGATTTGTTTGCTTATAGCTTTTCTCATCTTGAAAACACAGGCCTTTCCCCAATTTGTATTCCCATCTAACTAGACAAAAACAATAGAGACATATCGTGAAGTATTTTAGAAATAAGGAAATGAAGAATGAAGAAAATCATAATCACCCATAATCCCATTCTCAGAGATGATCATTATGTGTTTACTTAAGTTTTTCCTATATGCATTTTTACCAACTGTGATGCCACTATATACATACACTTTTAAAATCCCCCTTTCATTCAGGTAACATCATTAATACTATTTTTTTTTCATGTGTTTGTTTATTTCAGCTAGTTAAGGCCATGTAATAAATTGTATCTCAGAACTCCTCCAGCCCTGGAGCTTCATGTACTTTTCCAAAGGCTTGAAATAGTTGTAAAGGTTTCCACATGAAAAGGCCTCCACAACATTTATCCACACAGCCTGAGGGCACGTCACTATTTGTACTTCATGGAGTAGTTTTTGAGGGCATGACCAGGTGCCTCCATTGAAGGCCCTATGGTCCATGATCCCTCTAATGTCCACCATCTCCTGCTTATCCTCCAATGCCCAGTTAATCTTGTTGCCAGTCCCCAAGACAATCATGATGTGCTTGTTCCTGATAGTGCATGGATCATATAACTCATACATTTTGTTGAAGTCAGGTACTTTGGTAATATCCACAAGAAAAATAACTGCAAAATCTTTAACCTTCTCAATGATGCTGTACAAGACCTTGTCCATTTTCATGCATGTGGAGTCCCAGTCATTGCAGAAGCGAATGACAACCATGTGGTCCTCCTCTGGGAGGATGGGCTGGTCCACCTGCCAGCTGCTGTGGAGGTGCAGGAGTGTGTGTGACATAGTGGCCCACACGCTCACCGCTGCCCAAGGCCGAGTGCCAAGGAGGGCCCCGTGTGATGAGCACAGTCCCTCACTCTCAGTCCCTGTGGTCCCCAAAGACCCTCAGGGCCTGCCCACAACCCCTCCATCAGCATTGGGCCTGCTCCATTCACATAACATTGTAACACTTTCCACATGCTTTAAACAGGTTTGTAAATAACTATTATAGTAGCTAGAGTTTTTGATACTGTATTTATGCTATGATTTATATATTCATCATTTTACTGGATTTTTCAAACCTATTTTTTATTTAAATAAAACTAAGATGAATATCTTTGTATATAAATCTTTTACTACATGTCATGTTATTTTCTAGGCTGGAGTCTGAAGGAAATTGCTGAGTCAAAGGATGTATACTGTTTTATGACTCGTTAGCTATTGCCAGGTTGTTTTGAAAAATCAGTCTGCTAATTTATATGCCTACTGGGAAGTGAAAGAATGCCCTTCTCCCCAGGTTCTTAACTTTGAAGCCTTTTTAAAAGTTACTGTATGAGAAAGTTCTTGCTAATTGGACAGTTTAATAAGTGTTGTCTAATACTTAAACATATGTATTCGACTACTACAGAGTGAGCATCACTTTCCCATGCTTACAGAAGTCATTTATTTTGCTTTGATGATTTTTCTCCACTTATCCTTTACCATCTTCCACATTCCCCAGTGATGTTTTGGTAGTTTTTTGTTGACTTGTATGATTTATCATATTGACGTTGTCAGCCATTTGTCTGTAATAGTGGCTGTAATAATTTTTTCTAGTTTTCTGCCTTATACTTTCATGCATTTATTAACTTAAAAGTTTTAGTTAATCAAATGACTAATTTATAATTAAATTGATCATAGAATTGGAAGCCCCAGAACAGACCCAAGTAAATGTAATAAATTGGCATATGTTTAAGGTATTCAAATTTTGGGACAAATGCTGTTAGAATTCTTTCTCTTATGTCATACCAAAATAAATTTCAAGTAGACCAAAGATTCTAATGTTAAAATATGAAAAAGATATAGGAGCATGTGAAAGAATGGAAGTAGATATTTATGTAATCATGAGATAGTGTTGATCTTTCCCAGCATGTCAATAAGGGTAGAAACCATTAGAGTAAATATTTTTAAATGTGACTAATTTGAAACCTTCCACACAATAAAAATTAACAAAGAAAAAATACAAATGACAAGCAGGAAAAATTATTTATAAAAAGATGGAAACTAGGCCGGGAGTGGTGGCTGATGCCTATAATCCCAGCACTTTGGGATGCTGAGGCAGTTGGATCACTAGGTCAAGAGATCGAGACCATCCTGATCAACATGGTGAAACCCCATCTCTACTAAAAATACAAAAATTAGTTGGGCATGGTGGCACAGCCTGTAGTCCCAGCTGCTTGGGAGGCTAAGGTAGGAGAATTGCTTGAACTCAGAAGGCGGAGGTTGCAGTGAGCCGAGATCGTGCCATTGCACTCCAGCCTGGGTAATAAGAGCAAAACTCCATCTCAAAAAAAAAAGATGGAAACTATTAATTTTATAACTATTATATGAGAGCTCTCTGACAAATCTATTTTTAAAATTCCAATAGAACATTGATCAGAGAACATGATGGAATGACTTAGAAAACAAGAAATATTAATGACTAAGAAACATTAAAAATATCAAACCACTAACTTTCAAAGAAATTAAAATACATACGTAGAGATAATCTTTGGAAATATATAAATGTGCTTTGTTTTTGATACTTTCTACTACGTGAATAACCTTACTGAGTCATTCAGTACTGGAGTCATTCAGTAAGGTCATTAGGTACCAAGCATGGTACCCAATAGTTTGTCAACGCTTTTCCCTTTCTCTCCCTCTGCTCTGGTGGTTTCCAGTGTTTATTGTTGCTATCTTTATTTCCATGAGTACCTAACGTTTAACTCCCGCTTATAAGTGAGAACATGCAATATTTGGTTTTCAGTTCCTCTGTTACTTCACTTAGATTAATGACCTCTGGCCGCACCCGTATTGTGGCAAAGCACATGATTTCATTCCTTTTTTGTGGCCACATAGTATTCCATGATGTTTGTGTACCACATTTCTTTATCCAATCCACCATTGAAGGACACATAGTTTGATTTCACATCTTTGCTATTGTGAATAGTGCTTCAATGAACTGTGAGTACATCAGTGTTTTTGGTAGAAAGATTTATTTTCTTTTGGCTAGATACCTAGTAATGGGATTGCTGGGTTAAATGGTAGTTCTGTTTTAGATTCTTTGCAAAACCTCCAAACTGCTTTCCACAACTGCTGAATGAATTTACGTTCCTTCCAATAGTGTATAAGCATTCCCTTTTCTCTGAAATGTTGCTGTACCTGTTGGTTTTTTAGCTTTATTTAATAATAGCCATTCTGATTGGTGTAATGTTGTCTCATTGTGGTTTTAATTTGCACTTATTTGTTAATTAGTAATATTGAGCATTTTTTCATATGTTTATTGGCCACTTGTATGTCTTCTTTTGAAAAATGTCCATTCATGTCTTTTGCCCATTTTTAAATGGGTTGTAATTTGCTTGTTCAGTTAAGTTCCCTAGAGACTGGATATTAGACATTTGTCAAATACACAGTTTATAAATAATTTCCTCCCTTCTGAAGGTTGCCTGTTTACTCTGTTGATAGTTTCTTTTGCTGTATGGAAGGTCTTTATTTTAATTACGTCCCACTTGTCAATTTTGTTGTTGTTGTTGGAATTGCTTTTGAGGATTTAGTTATAAATTATTTCCCAAGGCCAATGTCCAGAATGGTATTTCCTAGGTTTTTTCCTAGGATTCTTATAGTTTGAGGTCTTACATTTAAATTTCTAATCGATGTTGTGTTAATTTTTGTAAATGTTAAAATGTAGAGGTCCGGTTTTATTCTTCTTTCTATGACTAATCGGCTATCTCAGCACTGTTTACTGAATAGGGAGTTCTTTCCCCATTGCTTATTTTTGTCAACTTTGTGAAAGATCAAAAGGCTGTAGGTGAGCAGCTTTATTTCTGGGTTTTCTATTCTGTTACATTGATCTGTGTATCCGGTTTTCTTTCTTTCTTCTTTTTTTTTTTTTTTTTTTTTTTTTTTCCGAGACAGAGTTTCGCTCTTGTTACCCAGGCTGGAGTGCAATGGCGCGATCTCGGCTCACCGCAACCTCCGCCTCCTGGGTTCAGGCAATTCTCCTGCCTCAGCCTCCTGAGCAGCTGGGATTACAGGCACGTGCCACCATGCCCAGCTAATTTTGTGTATCTCTTTTTATACAATACAATTTTGGTTATTGCAGCCTTAGAGTTTAGTTCCAAGTTAGGTAATGCAATATCTATGGCTTTGTTCTTTTTGCTTAGGATTGCTTTCAATATTTGGGTTCTTTTTTGTTCCATATGAATCTTATAATCTTTTTAGTTTTGTAAAAAGTGATGCTGGTAGTGGGATAGAAATAATCTTGAACCTATAGATTGTCTTTGGTGGTATGGCTATTTTAACAATATTAATTCTTCTAATCCATCATCATGGAATATTTTTCCATTTGTGCCATCTCTGATTTCTTTCTGCAGTGTTTTGAAGTTATCCCTATGAAAATCTTTTGCATCCATGGTTAGCTGTATTACTGGGTATTTTACTGTTTTTGTGTGTGTGTGTGGCTATTGTAAATGAGATTGCATTCTTGATTTGCCTCTCAGCTTGAACATTATTGGTGTATAGAAATGCTACTGATTTTTGTATATTGATTTTGTGTCTGAAACTTTACTGAAGCCATTTATCAGTTCTGGAAATCTTTTGGTGGAGTCTGTAGGGTTTTCTAGGTATAAAATCCTGTCTTCAGTGAGGAGAGACAGTTTGACTTCTTATTTTCCCGTTTTCCTTCTCGAATGAAAGCTGACAGAGTTAATCTTTATGCACTGTCTTGCTATTTCCAAAAGGCCGAGGCATGCTAGAAGCCTCTATTCCACCATCCTGAAAAAGAAAACAACCAAAATTGACTTTTACACCAGTGGTTGAAAGAGAAAATTGGGTTTATTTGTGTTTACTTCCAAGAGTTTTCTTTTATAGAATAAGATATTTTGTTGCCATTGGAAATGATAATGGCAGTGTATATCCACATTTATTTACATGGAAAGATCTCCTTAATGTAGAAATTAAAAACTTTAAATTACAAGGCAACTACAATTCCATTCACAAATAATAAAAAGAAAACCACATATATGTATAAGTATATATACACACATACTAAAAAATAAAGAATATATTTCGAAATGTAACAATATTTTCCTTTGTAAGGAAAATCAACAGTTTTTAATTTTTATATGCATTTTAAGATTTCAGAATTTCTCACAAATTACTTTTATAATTGTAAAAATAAATGTATTTGCATTTTGAAATTGTCTTTCTTTTCTTCTTTTTTAAAGTCATTTTTCTCTATGCTTAAAGTCCTTTCATTGTAAAATAGCAACTTAAAAAACATTTTTAAAGCTCTTTCTGTCTGCAATTTATTTGATATATAGTTTCAGGTGAGATTATAAATACCGCTAAAAAGACAATATTCAGAATAGTTGACCAAGTGTTTTAGTAACATTTATTAGATAATAAATGGCTGTTTTGTGGTATTACCTCACTCCTTTCATTATTATCTCATAACACTGTATCTTAAAACTGATAAGACAAAAGTTATTTTTTTCAGAACATACTTACGTATTTGTTTTTCTGGATGAATGTTAGAATCAGTGGCTTAAAGTCACTTCCCCACACTTTTTAAGGTATACTGAAGAAATATAATTTATTTTTTTCTTGATAATTCAGTGCCATGATTAATTATGAATCATCATAAGTACTATAGCATTTTTGTGAGTTATTTAGGTATGATGGTTTTTTTGCCCATGTCCCACATGACTCTTGATCATTAGGTTTTTCAAAATTTCTGTAATAAGTTTCTATTTTTCCCATGTTTCTTTAATACTTCCAGGTGTCATACTTATCCCTTTTTAAACAACTTTCATTTGTAATTGAATATATGATTAAAAATTTTTATCACTGTCTACAACATAAGACTCAACAATAGAACTCTGTGCCTTTTATTCTGATTTTTCTTGGGCCTTATATGTGTATTTCTTTGGCCATGTTTCATGTAATTTAGATTGCCGTTTTAATGACTGGCTAAGTGTGGCGTTACTATGTTTGCATGTGAATATGAAGATATACAAGTTAGAATAAGCTATAAAGGTAATAGAGCATAACTCAATGGCAAGAAATGCAAAGATAGAAGAGAGAGAGTTTAACTGAAACTCTTCATGAGGCAAAGTTGTTTACATGCCATGCTCTTGATCTTTTCTTCCATATAACTGAATCTCAGATTACTTTTCTCCTGAAACTTAGATGGTGTAATATAAATGAACAGAGTACCCTTATCCATCCAGTAAACTAATGGATACTAAGTGATTTTTTTCTTTGTCACTGAGCTTTTACATTTTCATATTCTAGAGGCAGTCATCATAGCTTGACAGTTATCAACCTGATTCAAAATTATTAATCCTGAATGTTTTCTCTTCTGCATAGAGGAGAAACTACTAATTCTCTATTCAGTGGTAGTTAAAGAATATTTCATTTATCTATTTCACCTGTTGTTATCTGTCTGTCTTATGGCATATTTTCCCAGGACAAACACATTGATGATATTTTCATAAACTTATTGCCACTGACCTTATTTTCCTGTTAATCATATGTGTTCTGTTGTTTTCTGCAAAACTGTAATATTATTGCAGTAGTAGAAACAATCTATTTTGTTAAAGCTCTAAAGGGAGGTGGGACCCATCAAAATTAAGGGCCTAGACACAGTAACAGATGCTCCTGTAGAGCAATGTTTCCCAAAAAAGGTCTAAGATGAAATATATGTAAATCTCCCCTTTGTCATTTATTTTTGGAATGTTCTCTGTTTTACCACACTTCATTTGTTTTTATATTTTTATTATGAAATACTTTAAATATAGAGACAAGTATACAAACTAGCTTACCACCAAGCACCTGCCACCCAATTTTATTCGACCTCAACATATTTGCCTTAGTTATTTTTTTTAGGCCAGCACTACATTACAGTTACAGCTGAGGTTCCTGTGTGCCTTTGCCTTATCCCTTTCTCTCCACAGGTAATCATAGCATTGAATTTACTGTTTACCTTCTCCATTCTTGAGTGTGCACTTTACTTTGCATACATGTATCACTTAAGAATTATGTACAATATTATTAATGATATTTGTCATGTTATCTGCTTCATATAAATGGTAACCTTCTATATTCTTTCTTTCTTTCTTTTTTGTTTTTGAGATGAAGTCTCACTCTGTCACTCAGGCTGGAGTGCAGTGGCAAGATCTCGGGTCACTGCAGCCTCTGCTTCCTGGGTTCAAGTGATTCTCCAGCCTCACCCTCCCGAGTAGATGGGTTTATAGGCACATGGCACTGTGCCTGGCTAATTTTTGTATTTTTAGTAGAAACGGGGTTTCATCATGTTGGCCAGGCTGGCCTCATACTCCTGGCCTCAGGTGATCTTCCCACCTCGGCCTTCCAAAGTGCTGGGATTATAGGTGTGAGCCACCACACCTGGCCTTATTCTTTAATTTACTTTTTAATTTGACATAATTTTAGAATTTATTTACGATAAAGCTAGTAGTTTCGATTTATTTGTTTCAGCTGTTGAATAGCATTCCATGGTGTGAATATTGCCAAATTATCTAGTTTTCCACTTATATACATTATTTACCTATACAAACATGGTGGAAACAGACATTTCTCTCCTTATTTCCTAGGCAAGTATTTTCTTAACCATATACTTAGAAGTGAAACTGCCTCGTGATTAAGAATACACATCTTCCTAATGCCTCCAGATAGTGTTTGTACCAGTTTATACGCCCTCTAGAAAATATATGGATTGCCATTGCTCACAGTACTCATTGTTGGACTTTTAAATGTTCTGTCATTCTGCATATGGTGTGAAATGGAATTTTGCAATTTTTCATTTCCCTGATTACTAGTGAGATTGAGCCTCTTTTCATATGTCATATGTTTGGAGGCAATAATAGTACAGGGTTAAGAGCCAGATGTTAAAGCCAGATAATTTGGTTTCAAATCCTGACTTTTCTGGGTGACCTTGGGCTTGCCACCACTTTGTGGCTCATTGGGAAATTAGGAATAATAATCACACCTACATTATGGGTATTTTCTGAGTTAATATGTGAGAATGTCTTACAACTGTGTTGAGCCTTAAGTAAGATGTTCTTGTTATAAAACATTACCAAAATGTGATAAATTGGGTGCAAAAATTTAGTGATGTAAAATATCAGATTACATTATTGAAAGGTTAATGGCTCTAATCAGCCTTATCTGGAAAGACTGGGATGGAAAAATTCTGGGGATGGTGGGGCGAGGGGGGAGCCTAGGCTTCCCTTCAGGACCGCCCTGCCTCACCAACCTCTCCCTCTTCTTCTTCAAAAGATCACTTTAGCTGAGGGTCCAGGCAGAAGACAAGGAGCCAATTACGAGGCATGAAATACCCTCTTATTTAAAATTAAGGGATATGTTATCTTAGAATTTTATTATGTTATTAACTATTTGGTTTTTCCTTATGCAAATAGCTCATTTAACAACTTATGCATTTTGTATTGGGTTATTTGCTTTCTGTTAGTGATTAGAATTAGTTCTTTACATATTTTGGACATAAGTTTATTTTCCCAGTTTTGGCTTATCTTTTCACATTGTTTATGACATTTTTGGTCTGTTTGTTGGCACAAAATTTAAAATTTTTGCCAAGATGGTTAAATTTAATGATCTTCCTTAATGATTTCTGCTTTTACATCAGGTTTAAGATTTTTTTCCCTGTCAGCCAAGCTATTAAAGACACTCTCCCATATTTTCCTCTAAATGTTATGAAGTTTTTCCTCTAAATGTTATGAAGCAAAATTCTCTCTGGAATTTATTTTTTATATCTAGCATACTACATTAGAGAGCTAATCGTCCAAGCCCTATTTATTGCCTGGTTCCAGTGTCCTCTTTGTCTATCCATTATGTAAAACGATGCTGCATTTGTTACTATGTCTTTATAATAGCAGAAGAAGGAAGAACAGCAGCAGTAACAGCAACCCTTATATAGGTCTTACTGAATGCCAGGCACCATTCTATGTGTTGTACATATTCATTTAATCGTTAACTGGATCCTGTGAAGTAGGAACTCTCATTATTTCCATTTTATAAATAAGGAAGCTGAGGCACAGACTAGTTAGATAATTTGCCACATAAACCTATAGCTAGGATTCAAACCCACGCTGTGAAGGTGAGTAGAAATCCAGATTGTCTGGCTTCAGAGTCCACATTTAAAACTACTCTATTACCAGCCTCCCCAAAGTCCTGCTAGCTAGTAAACCACGTCCCCTCTCCTCCTCCTTCTTCTTCTTAAAAACAAAACAAAACAAAAAAAGTGTGAACAATATTGGTTAACTTCGGCAATCTTTTCTCTTTCATTTGTTTTTTTCCTCTCTTTCTCATCAGAAAAGGCTCTGGTAGTATAGTAAACAGGGTGCTAAATATAGATATTAAGTCATTTAATCATTTTGGGGTGACCAGACTTACCCTTTCTATAACTTAATTCAAATCTTCAAAGAGTTAGAGTTTGTGAAAATGATAGGCTGGGAGTAACTTCAGAATTTTTCTACTTTATTATACCTTCATTCTAGCCATTGTATATTCTGTTACTTCTCCTAGGATTAATTCTGAAAAAGCTTTTTTTCCCCTTAAGTTCATGGTTACTAGTCTTGAAATTCTCAGCAGAAGACACAGACATAAAAAGAAATAATTATAATAATATAGTTTATTAAGTTGCAGATTAGAATTATGAGAGCTTAGTCTAAGAAATACCTGCCCTGGCCGGGCACGGTGTCTCACGCCTATAATCCCAGCACTTTGGGAGGCCGAGGTGGGTGGATCACGAGGTCAAGAGATTGAGGCCATCCTGGTCAACATGGTGAAACCCTGTCTCTACTGAAAATACAAAAATTAGCTGGGCATGGTGGCGCGTGTCTGTAGTCCCAGCTACTCGGGAAGCTGAGGCAGGAGAATTGTTTGAACCGAGGAGGAGGCGGTTGCAGTGAGCCAAGATCGTGCCATTGCACTCCAGCCTGGGTAAGAAGAGCGAAACTCCAGCCTGGGTAACAGGAGTGAAACTCCATCTCAAAAAAAAAAAAAATACCAACCCTGTCCAGGAGTTTCATGACTGATGTTTTGGTTTCATATTGGTATAACAACCCAAAACATAATGGCTTGAAACCACAATCATTTTATTATGCCTTATACTTCTATGGGCTAAAATCTACTGAGTATGTGATGATGCCTAGGGTTGCATTCATTTGGGGCTTGGCTGGGCTGGACCGTCCAAGATGTTTCATTCACATGCCTGGGGGTTGGTCCTGGCATAAGCTGGGAGTTAATCTGGAGTGTTTAACCAGCACACCTTGGTTCCCCCCATATAACCTCTCCATATGGCATGATTTTTTCCTAGTATGGTGGCCGGGTTCCAAGAACAGAAAGTGAAGACTGAATCCTCTCATGGCCTAGGCTTGAGAGTCCCAGAATGTCACTTTCACCTCGTTCTATATTCCAAACCAGTCCCAAGGAAAGATTAAACATGAGGGAATTGAACTACCCACCTCTTGATGAGAAGGGTGTCATGAGAATATCGCACTGGAGGAATTGTCAGAAGTCCCTCTGGAAATTAACAATCACTGATGGTGTTGCTTGAAATGGAAATTTGTTCTGAACTTTGAGGAATGAGAAGGGCTTCACTAGAAAGTATTAGGGGAAGAAGATCCAGGCAGCAGGTAAGAACAGAAGCACAAAGGAGCATAATATGTTTGGTTAGTTTTTTACTGTGGAGTCACAGGGATACAATTGATAAGGTGTGTTTGAAATAGTAAGAAAATAATAGCTAAAATTCATCAAGTGCTCACTGTGTGCCCAGCACATCCTGCCCTTTGAATGATTTATTTTTTTTATCCTCATAACAATCCTGTGAAGGCGACTACCATTACCTAAATTTTCTAGACAAGGAAACTGAGGTACAGCTAGGTTGAATAACTTGCACATGGTCACATACCTTGTAAGCATCAGAGTTAAATTTGAACACAGGCAATATGCCTTTAGAGTACCTTCTCCCCCACTGCTCCATTCAGGCTCCTATAGATCATAAAAACGTGTATGCCATATTATATCTTGCCTCCCACAGACTGTGTATGTCATCTTATGGAAATCGGGCTCTGAGTAAGAAACTGGAGCAATCCCACTGGCATTCTAATTGCTGTATTCTTAACACTGGTCCACATTTCTTAGGAGCAACTGAATCTTTGAGTCCCTCAGATATTGCTAGTGGCTCCATGGTTTCAGGAGGTCTAGGTCAAGTGAAGTCTTCCCTCTGCATGAATACATCTTCTGGTAATGCGGAAGGTGATGTTTTGAGAAAGCTCAGCCCAGCAAAAATGGTAGTAGCTAACTTGACAATAAGGTCCTCTCTCTGGGCATCTTTGAATGGGATATGCAGAGAGGGAAGCAGTTGAAAACAAAAACCCAGTGTTGGAGAGAAGCAAAGATGATGATAAGCAGAGCAGGGATAAACAGACTGGTGTTGGTAACATAGTTGCCAGAGCTGATTTGGATCCCAAATGACCTTTCAATCTTGAACCCATTTCTGTCTCTCTAAGCCTGAGTTGAATTCTTGGTTACTCTGGAAACTCCTGTCTTTCTTATTTCTGGATACAGACTTATCATCAATCTCCATTATGTGGCATAACCTGAGTGAATTTGTACCCTTATAATCAAAAGATCTCAAATAAGTTGGAATTTAGCTCTTATCAGATGCTTGGTTACGCGCTGTATGTGTGTGTGTGTGTGTGTGTGTGTGTGTGCGCGCGCACGCATATATATATATATATATATATTTTTTTTTTTTTTTTTTTTGAAGAAAGAGGCTGAGCCTCTTTACATGAGAATTGTCTTTCTTCGATCCTTTATAGAATCTAGTCCAGGGCTTTGCACTCAGTAAATGCTACTGATATTTGCTGATTGATTGTTCTGTCCATTGAGATTTATAACATGTATGTTGGTCATAGTCAAATAATGATAATATGCAAAATGTCATGCACAGTTTATACATCTTATTTTATAAGATTGCGCTTCTACCTCTGAGCTGTTCCATTAATTAGACAAGAGAATTGGTCTAAACATTGTTTGAGTTTTTAAAATAATTTTAAAGAAACAGCTGATGTTTATATTAAGATTTTTTTAGATTTAAAAACATTTTTGTTCAAAGTCAGGCATATATAGTCATGCACTAGTAAAGAATGCTCTCAGCAGTTTATTGCTTTCCATGAATGGTACATTAATACCATGTTGATTATTTTTTCTATTTTTTGTTAAGTATAATGAAACATTATTGTGGAAATGTTTATATTTACCAAAAATGTGTTACCTTAGAAGACATATGCCCTGTGTCACAAAGATGAATCTCCTGAACTATTTGTAATATAATAAAAGTCATGATGAACAACTCTGACTCTGAAACCAGTCTCTCTGAATTTTAATCTCATCCAAATCATGTGTAACTTTGGGCAAGCTGCGTAAACTCTCTGGCCTCAGTTTCTTCATGGTAACATGAAGATGATAAAAATGCTTCCCTCACAGCAGTATTCTAAAGATTGAATGCATCCACAGTTGATGAGTTAATTTACTGTTAAAGTATGTGACATGCAGTCAGTGCTACATAAATAAGGCTTAGCTATTTCATTTTTGTTATTTACTGTTAGTTTCTAAGGCTAGCAAAGACATTTATTTAAAGTTTCATTTTACCGGTAGTTTTATCTGCCAAACCTTTTGGGTAGCAGTCAAAGAAAGCAGAACAGCAAACCTTATAACCAGCAGCATAGTATCATGGAGAACGCTCCTTCCCTGGGACCAGTCACTTCGCCTCCCAGAAATTTCCCCCAGTTTTATAAGTTGTAAGCATGGTTGTTTGAATCGCTGTCATTCAGCCTCAAAACAGCTGTACCATTCTAAAGTATCTGAGGGTGACATAATGGTAGAACACGGAACACTTGTAGAAATACTTGAGGAATGAGTCTTTGAGGTTTAATTTGTGCTAAAAATTCATCAACACATCTAGAGCAAGGCAAATCTTCCCAAGACAGATGGAGACTGTTTTAAGGTTGGTTTCATGATTCTGATTGGGACTGTTTTAATTTTATCATTGGATACTTCAAATGAAGGGATGAAATGTAGGGTAAATTATTATCTAAAATAGCCCTTCTGTTAAGATGTAGAGAGCAGAATGCGAATTTGAGAGGGGGAAGGAATTAATGTAGTAAATGGAATTGGAGACATTAACAGAAGGGGCTTAGAAAGAGGTGAAGCTAAGGAATGTAGCATTTTTAAATGGATGATTTAAAATGATGAATTACATAAAGGAATATTACCAACAGGATGCATAAGGAAGAGTGTGAAGAGTGCTGTCTATTTTAAAGATTGGAAGAAGCAGTACATATTTGGAGGGTCTCAGAGTATATAAACAGATCTGGTTAGCATGGCAACCAGCTGCTCACCTCTCATGATGGAATAGGAAGAAATGTGCTTATGCTGAAGTATAAAGGATTTGGGATAGGCTTTTTAAACAATAAAGATTGTTAAACATTGATTGAAATGCATTATTTCCGCCCTGGTAATACTGAGAAAGAGCTAATTAACTTAACTGCTAATCAACCAGTGATGTTCCCATGCAAAGATGAAGTGATGGATCCATGACATGTTAACTACAATTTGGTTTGCTTTATATTTGAGTATTTCATAGCAATTTCTTACTTGAAAGCATAAAATTTTCTCAGACTCTTTCCTTCTGCCACCCTTTGTTTCTGTCAGATGTTCTGAAATTTTGTATATTGCCACTTTCCATTTCTTAGTTCCTCCATAGTGCTATGATTTTGTGTAAATTCATTAGAAGACCTCCTCTCAGATAAATTATTTGCCTGCCTCTTAAAACATAACCTAAAAGTGTGATGTGTAATTGTTCATTTCATTTTATTTTTTATTATACAAATTTTTATATGGCAGATGTCATAATAAGTCCTAGAGATTCAAAATTGAATTTGGCATAATTTCTCTACTGTTGGGATTTACCGTGTAATGGGTTGAAGATAGACATGACTACAATAAAATGCCAGAATGATGTCATTGAAATGTGACATGGCATCTTAGCACAGAGAAGAGAGTTAGGAACTTTGTCTTGGGAGGATGTGTATAGCGCCAAATATGACCACAGAACACTTTTCAGAGATTACATCTAGGTAAGGGGAAGTTACTGGGGACATTTGTCATTGGAGCCTCTCTCTAGCCCAGGACAGGAGAAACTTGGTCTAAAGTACTGGAAAATGCTTTAGATTAACCTTGATTGTTGTGGTTCACATAACCAGTCCTTGGCAAGGCCTTGGTGAGCAGCTACTTCCTAGCAACAATTCCATACCATGGAGGAGAAAGCAAAAGTTTTGGTAGAAAAGTGCCTGTATTTGCCACATTACCTCCTGAGGATATTTTGAGATTAGGTAATGAATTCTAAAGCACCTAGCAAGAAATAGACATTGAAGAAATACGTATTGAAAGAAAGGAAGGACTACCAAATGGAACATGTAGGCTTTGATTGGATTCTAACTTGAACGTAGCAACTCTGAGGTGACTATTTTGAAGAAATTAGAAAACTTTGCTTATGAATTGGGTAACAGATAAAATCGAGGGACCACTGGCAGCTTTAGAATGGTTGAAATAACATGGTAGTTTATATAAGAAATCATCTATCCTTTTAAGAGATATATGCTGAAGTGTGTCTGAAGTCTGAGCTTTGCTTTAAAAGGCTTCAGCAAAACAGCAAAGAAGAGATGATGTAAATGTGGCAAATTCTTTATATTGTTAAATCTGAGTGATGGATATGTGGAGGCTCACTGACCTATTCTCTCTGCTTCTGAATGTTTTTGAAAATTTTCATAGCTAAACTCCTCTGCTCTTCCTCCCCCAGTGAGTGTTCATAACTAGATTGGTAGCATAGACATGTAACTATTGGCAGCATGCAAGATTTAATTGGAGAGAAGAAAATAATAGGCAACTGCAAAGTTCAGAACTAAAAAATCTATATACACTATATATTTTTATTTTTACATGTGAGCTTAGATCTACTCCTTCAATGTGCAATCCCTAAAGCAGATATCCATTTAAAAGCAGAAAGGCAGATTTCCTCAGCTTTGATTTCAAACAGAAATTATGTTCAGAGTTCATAGGCAAGAATGAACAATTTTAATGGGTATGATTTGTAGTGTCCAAAAAAAGCAACTATAAATGAATCTCTTATTTATTCCCATTGCTTTATTATTTGCAGAATCACATTCAAAGTTTATGTCATATAATATTCTTTCTTTAACAAAGTTTATGCCTGTGTAAAACTTTTTTTAAATGATTAATTTTAGAGTTTTATTTTCCCTTAACATAAAATTTAGATAAATTTTATCTCCAACTTAGACTGTGTAAAAAGCTGTCCAGATGAATTTTCAGAAATGGGTTTTTATCTGAAGATTTATTTTCTATATTGAATAATCAGAGTTGGAATTAAAAGTCACTTGAGATTAGCAGGTTGCTTTTTTTCAAAAATGTTTTATCTGCTTTCAGAGTTTCAGCTCTTGGATGTCAGATTAAAATTCTGAAGCATGTTCGATTCATTTCAGAATTGAATGTCAAATCCAAAGACAGATATTTATAACTGAGTTCTGTTCAGACAAAAACTCAGTTTCTGGACTGCAGTTTGGATGATTGCAAAGCTCTCATTCACAGTTGATGTTGCTGTCATTTTAAACAAACAAATTAAAACTTTGAGATTGGATTTAGCAAACTAGCCATTTAATTCCCTGCTTATTATGCTTTATGTTTGCAGAGTGCTTTGGGGTCTATATATTGCTTTCAAATAAATTTTTTACCCACAATAGTACTCTGGCATTGGTAGTATTATTTCCACTTGACTATAAGAAACCTGAAGTTCTAAGAAGTGAAATGACTTGCCTAAAGTCATTCAGCTACTTAGCAGTTTAGCTAAGATTTCCATCTTCTATGAATTTTTCCATTTTAATATTTCTATTATAAATTTCTACAAGAAACTGGTAAAAAGAAAAATAACTTGTATGCTTCTTATATACCAATATTTCAAAATTTTAATCAATGGGATATTTGTTCCTGCAGATGCCTAAAGAGGACATGACAATTCATATACTAATTTTCAGCAGATTTTAATGTAAATGAATACAACACTGACTAGCAGAAATAGCCAGCTTTTAAAAGAAATAGATTATGATTATTACCTTTTAATATTGACACTTTAAATGAAAGCCTGAGGCATCCTTTTAAAACTCATCATTGATGGCTATTTCACCATGAAGCAGGACACCTTTTTCCATTAGACTGCATTGCTGAATTAGTATAATAATTATATAGTTATATATAATTATGTAATTGTGTATAAATAGAATTTAGTATATTGTATATACTGTAGAATTGTATATGCGGTAGAATTCAGTATAAATGAGAAAAGTTGAACAATGCAGGAGCTATAGAGTAAAATAAGCATGACAAATAAGCGTATGTGTAGTGTACTACTCTCACCAATCGTGATATGGGAACGTGTTGATTAGATTAAAATCAAATATCTAAATATCACCAAATCACTAAAATAGATTGGATAAACAGTTAATATAAAATATGATTCTTACAGGGGAAAAAGAGACAAGTAGCCAAGTTAGAATTCCCTGAATAAAACCTTTTATGTAGATAAAATTTGAGAACAACATAAATGTTTAAATAATTATAAAACAGTATTAAATGTACAAAGCCATCCCTAAAAGTCAAAAGTAAAGTAAAACAGGCAACCTAACTATGTAACAAGTACATGGTATACCACATGTAAAAGAGCTTTTTACAGCTTTAAACCACAGTAATTTGACTATAGTTACCAAAGAATAGATACCATAAGAACAAAATAAAAGGTAAAAGGAATTTAAATTATTTACAATGAGTGTATTATTGCGGTTAGTAATCATTCTGTGACCCTGACACTAGTATTGTGAGATAAGGCAGATGAGTAATTATGTTGGTGTCCTTGCGAACTGGAATTTTGGGCACTGGATAAGGAATATAAAGATGAAGATCAGTGATCAATGAGGTTAATAGAAAACTTGTAGTCCTGAATTTGAATTACAGTATCAGTATGAACTTGTGATGCATTTTATTTAAAAAAATATTTTCTAGCTCTGTCCACTAAATGGCCTACAAACAATGATTGTATAACGATGAGCACTCCTAGCCACCAGACTTGTGGTATCTAAAAGACATGTCCCACTACGAGGAATGGGTGGGGTCTTGGATAAATGGTTGATTCTAGGGCTAGGACAGGAAATAAAGAAGAGGAAGAAGGCAAGGAGACTATAAAGGCTACTAGGTTTGTGACAGAAGCACTCAGTCCATTTGAACAGGCTCTTACTAACCAAAGAACAGTTTGATTTTAAATTCAAATACTATCACTAATAGATTGAAACATATGAGATATGTTAGAATCCACAAGTTTGTAATGATATGTACAAAAAGATCCCTCCATGGCCACCTGTGGAAGATTCTAGTGGCCCAACACAGTATTTTAAAACAAACACAGGGAAAAATATGAAGCAATATTCCTCTTTTCTATATGAACTGTACCTCAGGAAAAGCAAGAATCGATGAAGGGGTTTTCTTTTAGTAGGAGTATATTAGCTAATAAATGAAGTATGAATGGTGGATTAGAGTATTACTGTTGTACAAAAACAGATTGAGGTAATGACCACTAAGCAGCTGATCATGTCACAAAAAGAGAGACGTGAAGGCATCGTATGCCTCCTGATGAAGTCCTGTAACTTAATGATGACAAAGGTTAGATCTCAATGTGATCAAGCCTTTAGATCTATCGGTTTTCAGAAAGAAAAGAAAAGTGAAAGAATGCATTAAAAGATACCTTAAGGATATAATCAGCAAAGTCTAGCCCAGGGAAAACTCTGAAGTACCAATAATCTGGTTTCTTCCACAAATAAATTACAAGAAGAAAAATGCGGAGAGAAACTATAGGCTAAAGTAATCTTAAAAGACATATCAACCAAAAGACTTATTCAGATCCTGATTCAGTAAATAGCTGGGGAAAAACATGCAGATGAAAATTGGGAAACTTAAACACTGACAGGATATTTAATACTGTGAAGGAATTTTTATTAATTTTAAAAGTGTGATAACATGATTTTTTTTAAATGCACATCTTTTAGAAACATACTAAAATATTTATAGGTAAAATTATATCATTCTGGGTTTGCTTCAAAATAATATAGGGAGAGGAGAAGTGGCAGGGAGTATATATGAAACAGAGATGTTAATTTGTCAAAACTGGGAGTGAACTATACTATTTTTACTACTTTTGTGTATGTTTTAAATTTTCTACAGTAAGGTTTTAAATAGGAGTGTACTTAAGATGGACCTCAGAGGTTGTTTTATGGGGATAAGTCATTGTTTCTGTGAAACAGTTATTATATTAAGAAGAATCTCTGCTTAGGGTTTTTTTAAAACCCCATTCCCAAAAGTACATTCGTAATAAGATATAGTTAACGTTTCTTAAATATCAAGTATGTGCCAGACAGTTCTCTAGTCACTTTACATGTATTATCTTGCTTAAAATTTACCAGAATCCTGTGAAGAAATTCTACTGTCTTTACTTTTCAGATAATTCTTAGAGATTAAATGTCTTGAACCAAGACACAGCTAGTAGAGGGTACAGTCTCGCAATGCTGCCCTTGGCTTTTGGTGCTGTGGTGCTCAAGCCTACTCTCTTCAGCCTGAATAGTCCACAGGAGTTGAGACTTTGAGTTACCGTGTCTGCTGTTACACCTTTTACATTTTCTTCAACAGCACTTTTTGCCCATACTCAAGACTTTTTGGAGAGATCATAATTTACATTTCAGCAAAATAAGAGACTCCAAAACTAGTCAGCCTGCTGCAAGGCAGCACTAGCCACTATCTGAATCCTTAATGAAGCAAGCTGTTTCCCTTCCCCACAAGATGGGGGGGAAAAGAAAGCACAATTTTAGTTTTCACATTCTTCCTGATCAATTGTTCCAAGGTTGTTTTCCTTAGCATAGTGTATTCAAATGGAGTGCTGTCTTTAGGCAGTGCTAGGATGGTGCATCCGAATATGTGACCTTCTCCTTATCATGCATGTGCATACAGGATGGGGGGAATCTAGTAAGAAAGAGCATTTTCAGTACAAAGAAATGAAAACAGCCCTTGGGTAAAACTCTGATGTTGCCCCAAGGAGATAGCTTCCTCATCTCAGATCTAGGGGAACTTATAATACCTTTCAAAGGTGAATATTCAAGTTGTCTGTGGACTGTCAGGACATTTTGCGTAAGTCATCTCAAGCTGAGTAAATTAAAAACCTCAAGTTAGTAAAATCTTTTGTAAAGTGATCCTCTCTTTGAAAGTGCTGCTTCTTGCTACAAATTTCCTCAAGGTTGGTATAAGAGTGTATACTTTTCAATCTTAAAATTAGTTATTCCCCCCCCCCTTTTTGTGGGTGGATTTTTCTATACCCTAAGCAAGGATAATCAAATTAAACCCTCCATAGTTTCTGTTCCATGGAAAAAAGAGGGAAGTAAATTGACATGGTCTATAGTAGTCCATTTTTTGGTTTCAATGGAAAAATTACCTTTATTACTAGAGATACTTCTCACTTACTGTGTGTAGGTGTTGAATGGCTTCCAGATATATGGATGTTCAAAAGAGATTCAATTAAACTGGGGATTGCTTCATAATTTAAAATATGATTGCTTCTAACAAGAATTTAATGTCAGCTGTCTGATATTAATTATTGTAAAATTTGTGTCTTACTAAAGTCAGCCAACCCAAGTCACTGAGACCGCTGCTTATTTTAAAACACTGTGTAATAACAACTGAAATTAGCAAAAGTAAATTCTTAAGTGTTGGCTAACATAGAAAAAAATGTAAGAAAATGAAAACTGACATTTCTTTCTAGATTGTTAAATATATCTAGACTTTATATTATTTATACTTTATGAGGGAGAAGCTTATGATTATCTTTGTATCAAATTTATAATCTCATTATATAAAAATGATTTATAATGCACATCCACAGTACACTCATAGATGTTGAAGATAGAACTGACAACCTGCAAAACTCCCCACCACGGTTAACCAGGGTATTCTCATATACTTCCACCCCGTTTTTGCCTTCAAGGGATGATGTCACCTCCACAAAATGGAAATGATAAAAATCTTCTATGCTGAGTTCCTTTCAATGACTCTAACTTTTCCCGACAGTTACCTGCATTCATATTTTTCCCCCTTTTTTTTTTCCTGAAAGCTTTTTCTTCTCTCTAAAGCTTTCTTACCTACTATGTTTGACATCCCTTCCCTACCTCCTCCTTCTGGGAACTTGCTACCGTAGTTATCTCTCTTTGGTTTTTAGCTTCTTAATTTCAGGCTCTTTGCATTATATCTTCAAAATCACTCAAGTTTCTTTTCTCTAGAAAATGTTTTTCACTTGCTCCCACTGGCCTCTTCGTTTCTTAGCCAGAATTCTTTGATGCAAGACCTATTACTGTTCTCTCCTTTTCCTTATTTTCTCATTCATTTTATTAAATTCCCTTCCACACATACTCTTCCCATTAAACACTGACTTCAGATCCTATCTTTAGGCTGATTATACCCCCAGATGTATCTCCACCCATAACCTCTCTCTGTGTTTAAGGACCAATTTCTTCTCTGTTATACCAAATCAGACCCTGCTCTGCTGTGTCCCCATTTCATCCAAGATGACTCCTGCCGTCACACTGATCCCTCTTTCCTCTGTTATGATTGCAGATTCAAGGTAACTAGGCCTAAAGTTATAGAATAGTGTGTGCTGGTTCCTATTTCCCAGAAAGATTTTAAGTTTCTCAAGACCATGTATAATGTTTATGTTCCCTATCCCGACTCCAAATCAGATCTAGAGAAATAGCAAGAATTGAACAGTTATTAATATTAGGAGGCAATAAATGTATTCATCCTTTGGGGAAAGAAACATCCACTTACATGACAAGTGATAGAATTTCAGAGTTATTGACCTATAAAATTGTGACTAAACTGTTTAAAATTTAGCTGCAATATAGACGCTCTTGTAGACCAAGCAACACAGGTATAGGTGCATAAATAATAAATATTCTCTATGTACAAACACACATGGAGGTTGGGTGAGCATAATGGTAAGGTGTCAAGTAGAAGCTGATGTTGAGTTAACCAGAGTGATTTTCCCAAAGGCAGATGGATTTCTGAAGATTCTGGTTTAAGATTGTAAAAGTAGAAAACTGGCCTCATAAGAACAGCTTGAGTTAAGGATCAAAGATAGAACGCAGTCATTGGGGTCAACACAGAAAGGCAGAATAGAGACAAACCCAGAGATGTAGGTTTAAACTAGAAAACAGGCTCCCTCCAAAATGTTGTTCTTTCCTCTTCAAACTAAATTATTGCCAAAACTAAAAATATGTCATTTGTTCATGTAAAAGCTAACATTGGCATAATGGTTGCACATCTCATTTTGAATTTTAAACTGTAAAGTAAAACCATTGCATGTGCAAAACATTACTTTCCTACTACCTCCTGAATTGTTCTGCTTCCTCGCCTCCTCACCAACTCCAGCACTTCTGTTATCTTTTCTTTTTACCTGTACACAGCACTGACATCTGCCCCCAGCCACCTGGCATGGCAGCTGTTGCTCACTGTATTAGTCCATTTTCACACTACTATAAAGAACTCCAGGAGACTGGGTGATTTATAAAGAAAAGAGGTTTGCTGGGCGCGGTGGCTCAAGCCTGTAATCCCAGCACTTTGGGAGGCCGAGGCAGGTGGATCGTGAAGTCAAGAGATTGAGACCATCCTGGTCAAAATGGTGAAACCCCTTCTCTACTAAAGATACAAAAATTAGCTGGGCATGGTGGCGCGTGCCTATAATCCCAGCTACTCAGGAGGCTGAGGCAGGAGAATTGCCTGAACCCAGGAGGCGGAGGTTGCGGTGAGCCGAGATCGCGCCATTGCACTCCAGCCTGGGTAACAAAAGCGAAACTCCGTCTCAAAAAAAAACAAAAAAGAAAAAGAAAAGAGTAAGTTTAATTGACTCACAGTTTCTCATGGCTGAAGAGGCCTCAAGAATCTTACAGTTATGGTAGAAGTGAAAGCAGGCACGTCTTACATGACAGTAGGCGAGAGAGCATACGTGTGTGAAGCTAAAGAGGAAGAGCCTTTAAACCATCAGATGTCATGAGAACTCACTATCAGAGGAATAGCATGGGGGAAACTACCCCCATAATCCAGTCACCTACCAGGTCTCTCCCTCGCCACCTGGGGATTACAATTCCATCGATTGATTTGGGTGGGGACGAAAAGCCTAACGATATCACCCACTAACACTTTAGCCATAGCTGGATTCCTTGAGACAGTCTTGTGTCCCTGCTGAGTGGTAGTGCTCACTGAACAAATACATCCCTTTCTTATGCAAGTCACAGAGTACAGTGGGAAGAGTCTGAGATTTGGAGTCAGACAGATCTGGGTTCATGTTCATGTCTGAATTTTCTAATCATTCAACATGTGAGTTTGTAATTTCCTTATTGTCTTGGAATTTTTCTCCTCATGTGTAAGGAAAGGAGTAATTAATTCTTTAAGGTTATTGAGGGGGATTATGAGAAAGTGTGTTTCAGTTGACAGCACAGTTTCTGCCAGAATGGATGCTTTCCCTCAAAGTTTCTCAGTGTGTGATCCCTAGAATACTCGCATCAGAATCACTTAACATGAAGACTTTGGGTATTACCCTCAGCTTGTTTAATTTAAAAATGCAGGTATCTATATTTTAAGCAAATTTACCAGTTAAGTCTTATGCAAACAAAGTTCAAAAATCTCTAGGATATGTACTTATGTTCTTCCCTGTCTTTCTCCTTTCTTTCTCTCTTTTCTTTTTCTCTTTACCTTCAATAACAAGAAAATATACAGGATGCATAAGAATTTTAAGGTGCTAACTGCATTGTTTTTCATTAAGTTATTTTCACGTTTCAGAGTTTCATTTTTCTCTTATGTAAAAAGGAAATGGGCTGGGCACGGTGGCTACACCTGTAATTCCAGCACTTTGGGAGGCTGAGGTGGGCAGATCACCTGAGGCCAAGAGTTCAAGACCAGCCCAGTCAACATGGTGAAACCCCATCTCTATTAAAAATACAAAAAATTAGCCAGGTGTGGTGGTGCATGGTTGTGATCCCAGCTACTCAGGAGTCTGAGACAGGAGAATTGCTTGAACCCAGGATGTGGAGGTTGCAGTAAAGCAGTGAGTTGAGATGGTGCCACTGCACTCCAGCCTGGGCCACAAGAGCAAAACTCTGTCTCAAAAAAAAAAAAAAGGAAATGGCCTACTTCTTCAGTCACTGCTTGGAATAAATTATTAAAGTGGTATCAATCACTCAGAAAAGGCATACACACAAAAGATAACTATAACAAAAATAATTAGAGTTGTAGGGGTCCCACTTTATTGAGAATAAGAATCAGTAATGTTCATATGTGGCTTATGACAGAATATAGTGTTATCCTAGTGCTGGGATGAAGGTGAGTTGAAAAAGGCACCTGTCTTGAGTGCAGACTTTAGGGGATGCGAAAAACTCAGTAAATGGGATAAATAATTTTTTTGTTATTTTAGAAAATAAAAAGTGAGGCCAGGCATGGGGGCTCATGCCTGTAATCCCAGCACTTTGGAAGGTGAATCACTTGAGGTCAAGAGTTTGAGACCAGCTTAACCAACATGGTGCAACCCTGTCTCTATTAAAAATACAAACAAAAAATTAGCTGGGCATGGTGGTGGGTACTGTATTTCCAGCCACTTGGGAGGCTGAGGTGGAAGAATTGCTTCAACCTGGAACGTGGAAGCTGCAGTGAGCTGAGATCGCACCATTACACTCCAGGCTAGGAGACAGAGCAAAATTCTGTCTCCAAAAAAAAAAAAAAAGAAAGAAAGAAAGAAAAAGAAAAAGTAATATAAAAAACTCATTATGACCAAAAAATCAAAATTTAAAAACAATGCAGGCTCAGTATTACTTTTCTTTTTTTCAGTTCTCCAATGGCGCGCCATGGCACGCCATTCGTTTCAAAATGCTGCATTAAAATATTGCTTATCTTGGTAGCTGAGGTTTTAAAATGTCATACCTAAGACAGGTGCCTCACCTGTCTTACTAGCCTGGCTTTGGTTTATCTTCATGCTGAATCATTTCATATTTAATTAGCTAAAACCAAGTGGTTCATTTTCATGCACTTGCTGGGAGAATCTCCACTTAAACTTCCAAGTGACATTTGTAAAAATATTCTACTTTTTATACAAATATTGGAAAATATCCACATTTTGAGAATGTCAGTATGGCTATCAGGGATTCAGATAAGTCTCCAAAAGATACATGATTTTTCAAATGACAGTGTCACTAAAAGACTGCGTTAGGCAGAGAAGTAGCAAGACTGTAAATCTCAGGGCTTGCTACTGTTTGTTTGGGGCTCATTTCTGATTGTTTGCAATAAAAACTGGAAAACTGGGAGTCAACAAAAAAGGAAAAATGTTCATGTAGATCAGAATCATCCTTCCAGAAGTGATCACGGAAGGAGATTTTTGTATAATTAAATGTCAGTTTGCATTTTGAAATATTGCCTGCTGCCTCCCACTCAATCCCAAGTGAGATGAGAAGGACTATTCTCTATGCAAACCCAGAACTGACAGCAGCACTTGTTGAGTTCACTGTGAAGGATGAGCCATAGATCAGAAGGATCAGAGCAAATCATTTTCCCAAAGCAATAAAGTGCAGCTGATAAATTATAGCATAAATAGGGGGACATTATAATTTTCCCCTATAAGAAAAGCAAATAACAAACAAAGCTGTGTAAACTTTTGGAATTTTGGAAGGGATTTTAGAGGTCATCTGGAATCATTCTCCTCCCTTTACAGAAGAGGAATTTGATGCCCAGACAGATGCCTGGTTTCTCAAGATTACTCCACTATCAAGTGACTGACAGAGCTATCACTTTCTTCCACATGGTCATGGGAGTATTTGTTAGGTTGAGGAGCAGGTGGGTGGTACAATAGGGAATGGTACTGGTCTCCTGTTCCAACTAGGAGAATGGCTAAGAAGTCTTTACATTGGATGTAGTGGGGCTGGGAAGTAGGGAGACACTATTGGGTAACTACTCAGAAGCATCTGAACACACAAGTTTCTTGGCATTTCAAAAAGTACTTTTATTTCTTTCTGCCCCACTCCATGAACTACACAAATGCCAAATTTACTAAATCAAAGACTATAGGCCTGGGCATACGGATTTTGGTAAAAGTTCTCTGAGTGTTTCTAATGTGTACTTGCATTAAACATAGCTGCACTGGACAGTCATTTCTTTCCAACAAATATATCTCTGTCAGTCAATAACAACAATGTGAATTAATTCAGAGGTGAGCTTGAGTGGGAACGCAGGGTGAAGCATAAGAGCATTAGGGAAGAAATATATGAAAAGGCAAAAGAGGAGAAATCTTTCAAGGCAATTCTTTTCTCTTTTCAATTTTGTTTTGTCAGTGTAAGAATAGAAGGAACTGAGATCCATAGTTAGCAACCTCTTAGAAGGTTTCCTGCCTTGTTCATCTCATAACCAGACCAAGCTCCTTAATGCCCTACTCGGAGCTAACCAAGAGTCACACGTGGGACAGTTGTCATGGAATATAATACTACAATATTCATCATCAAGGAATGATTTCAAAGGAAAAGTTGTTTTTGATCTTTTTTTCTAACCTCCAATGTAGAGAACTGAATTAATTACTCTCTTCAAATCATCACGTTATTACTCATTACTGGTTCATGAGAGGCTCCTTTCTTATATTTATTTATTTCCTTATATTTCCATTTCCCCACTCCCATCCCCAAATAGGCAAACTTCTCTTACGTTTGACATGAGTCCTTTTAAACTTATCCCAACATGCTGTAAGTGCATTTAGTATTTTAGTATGTTTTATGCTTCTCATCTGGGTCATTGAGGTAGGAAGAGAGAGGAAAGAAGGAGCTTCGCAGATGCATAAGTTTGCGTTCAACAGGCAGGCATTTGGATGCTCCATTTCAAAATGCTTTACAGTCCTCTCAGTTTTTCTTGGTGGTATAATACCATATAAAGTTTGCTTGTTGATATGAACATGGTATCCCAAGAATCCAAAACAATAAATTCAGTCCAGCTCATTCTTGCCTGTCATCTTCTCCATGGTCTCTAAGCGATTGGATGGTTGATTGCCAGCTGCCTGTATGTTGGAAGTAACTTGTACCCATTTATATATTTGAAAATCATGAAACTGGTCTACAGTCTAACATAGTCACCAGTACCCATATTAAGATTTGTTTCAGAGCTGAACAAATTTTATGCATGTCGTTCTTTCTCAAAGTTTTTTCTGAGTATAAGTCACAGTGATTATAACAACTTCATAACTTTGAATTTAAGAACCTATCTAAAAATAGTGGGGAATGCACTTTATGAACATTTTAGAGTAAATTTAACAATTACACTTCTGGGCAAAAAGTAAGTTTGTTTTTCACTATTTTCCAGGTTTTTTTTTTTTCTGTAATAGAATTAAGTCAAAGTTGACCACTTCTTTTATGGGGAAAGTGAGAACATAAAGATCTTAAATGTCATCAAATGTAATGTTAGAGGCAGTGAAGATATTTGGCAAGGAAACTTTTTAAAGATCAATTATGAAAGGACAAAAGACTATTTAAAAGAAAATCAATATGGAAAGAACAGGTACAGGAAGGACAATAAATTAAAAGTTAGAGCAAAATCAACTTGTCATCAGGCTCTTGTGCCACACATCCTCTTTCTGGGCAGCCTTCTCTATTTCACATCAGCTCCAACTTGCAGTGGGGTGAGGACAAAATGAACAGGTCACAGGAACATCCTCTTTTGTTTGCAGCCTGGAGAGTTGGTCATGCCCCAGCGCTATCATAACACTAATGTTCAACAAGGCATTTTCTTCTTTTCTCTTCTGAACAGTTTCTGATTTTGATTCTTAAAATCAAATGTTTGACTATTTCAGTTGCTCTGATATTGAGTCTTTGTGGCCTGTTCTCATCATTGTCTTTTATATACCTGGCCTTCTTCTCAGTAATTGGGTCATCTTCTGACTGTAGCGCCTTTGGGAATAATTTCTCCAGCAAAGTTTGCAGGGTCATTTCCTGACAGCCATATCATACCCACCGAAGCTGCCCACTTTGAATCTTGACCTGGTGTTCTCAACTCTCAAGGGAGCCTCAGGAATTGCTATTTTCTTCTCATGTTACTCTTGAGTATGTTACATTTACTGTGTGCTTTGACCCAATAGAACAAAGTCCCTCGTCTAAATCTATCTTTGTTCCTCATTAGTCTCAGTAGCTTGTAATAGGGCAACTATAAGGGGAAGATAAGAACCTGCAAAAGGACCAGAAAAATTGCTCACAGGAGGTACTAACTTCAAACTCACTGATGCTTCCATATTAACTGTTACCTAATTGTGTATGTGTGTGTGCATGTGTGTATATCCAACATTGTATTTTCAGTTCTTCCAGACCATGTTTTAAAATATAAGAGAGGAAAAGAATGAAAATCACATTAGTGTCAAAAGTTATACTTTTTGACCTGAAAAAGCTGATCAGAAAGCTTATATTCTCTCTATGTTTAACTACAGATAAAACCTTGCATCTGTTGCACAATTAATATAACTTCTGTGACTTTTTAAGAGAACAAGTGATAAATGATACCTAAGATTCATTTCAGTGAATTAATTATAGAGCCATTTCTTTATCTGAAAGTTGCTGTGTTTCACAGTTTATCTTTTAGCGTTCAGAGCAGTGAAATAGACAGACCCCTAGTGTCCAGAGCTTGCAGGTGAAGTAAGGAGAGAAGTATATTGGAAAAGTTGGACAGATGTTACTTATTGAACATATGTTCAGCTCCTTTAGAGTCAGAGCCCTAGAATGGAAACTGGGTAGCCCTGTTTTGCGTCTGATAAGATTACACTGGAATGGTCTCCAACATACAGCCTAGTCCCTTTCAAGGAGTTTCAGAGGAGAACAGTTTATCACCACAGCCTTTAGGAAGAAATGTTTTCCTAGTGTGTAACAAGAAGCTTTCCTGCTATTATCTTTCCCCTTCTTGACTGACTTTCAATGTAAATGCTCATTAGTGGCCACAGCCATTTACACAGTAGTCCAAGATGCCGTATGTCCTTACCAATATTAAGAGATATTGTATTGGTTTTCAGGCTTCTATACGTTTTCTACTATGTATCATGTTTAAAACTATAATGACAAATATAAAATTATTTTAAATATTAGGAATTTCTATAACATAGAACAGGGACCAATTTCTAAGCCAAACACATTTTCAAAAATGAGAAGGTGAATAGATTTGAATACATTGAAATAAAAACTTAAGTACATCCAAAAATCACTATGAACAAAATTAAAGATAAGCTAAATGGGAAAGTATTTGTAAGTATTTGAGAGACAGAGTTTATGTGTTAAATATACAAAAAAAATCCCTTATAATAATGAAACATAAGTACCAATGGGAAAAAAAGCAAAGGTCATGAATAGGAAATTCACGAATAAAAGCTGTAATACATGGTTAATATGCATATGAAAAACTGCTCAATTATACTAGCAAATAAGTGCGTTTAAAAATATGCTGTGCTTTTCAGATTGAGCTCTTCAACCAGCTTTCTCAGTGCTGTGAGAGTAGAAAATAAACATTCTCCTACACTGCTGATAGAAGTAAAAATTGGTATCGTTAATCTAGAGATCAAATCGGCAATAAAGTGGACCTAGTAATTCTACTTCCAAAAATGTAACCTAAAGGAATATCATGGATATACATAAAGACACAAATGCAACAAAACAAAACAAAAAACAAAAAGCACAACAACCAAAACAAAAGAAAACTTTTCTAAATATCTTTAAAATAGTCAAAAATGAAAATGAAAAGGAAAAAAAGCAAAGAAAAGGGCCAGGTGCTGTGGCTCATGCCTGTAATCAGCACTTTGGGAGGCTGAGGCGGATGGATCATGAGGGCAGTAGTTCGAGACCAGCCTGGCCAAGATGGTGAAACCCCATTTCTACTAAAAAATACAAAAATTAACCAGGCGTGGTGGCATGTGCCTGTAATCCCAGCTATTCGGAGGGCTGAGGCAGGAGAATCATTTGAACCCAGGTGAGGTGGAGGTTGCAGTAAGCCGAGATCGTGCCACTCACTGCACCTCAGCCTGGGTCACAGAGTGAGATTCTGTTGAAAAGCGAAGAGAATTGAAGAGGGAAGGGGAGGGGAGAGGAGGGGAGAGGAAGGGAGAGGAAAGGAACCTTCCTGTCATATCACTGCCTTCAGGCTCCAGGGAAAATGAAGTGGTTTTTAGGCAGTCCCTAAGCCTCTTACATCTGAAGGTATTTGGGGCAAGTGGCTACCAATGCCCTGGGGGGATTACCTAAGATTCTCTAGCCTTGCCTGTGTTCTCTCCCGCTAGGTTCCCTATAAACCATGAATGAGACCTCAGTTTGGCTCAATTATCTCTATATTGTGGATATTTTGCTGTTATTAGGACCGATGTTGAAGATGAATATTTAATGCATAGAAAGATATTCATAATTGAAAAAGCAGAAAACAAAATCATATACAGAGCAATCAGATTTTTGTAAATATATAATTACACTTTTAAAACTAGAAAAAGTGTACTCTAAAAATATAGGCATACCTCAAATATATCATGGGTTGGATTCTAGAGCCTACAATAGAACAACTATCCTAATAAAGCAAGCCATATTAATTTTTTGGTTTCTTAGCACATGTAAAAGTTATGTTTATACTGTAATTTAATGAGTATATAATATCATATCTAAAAAAGTACATACCTTGATTGAAAAATACTTTATTGCTACAAAATACTAATGATCATCTGAGCCTTCAGTGTGTCATAACATTTTTGCTGCTGGAGAGTTTTGCCTCAGTGTTGATGGCTGCTGACTTAACAGAGTGGTGATTGCTGAAGGCTGGGATGGTGGTGGCAATTTCGCAAACCACAGAAATGAAGTTTTACACATCGATGTAGTCTTTCTTTCACAAAACTTTCTCTGTAGCATGCAGTGCTGTATGATAACAATTTATCCACATTAGAACTTCTTGCAAAATTGCAATCAATTTTCTCAAAACCTGCTGCTGCTATATCAACTGTTTATGAAATATTCTAAATTATTTGATATCATTTCAACAATGTTCACAGCATCTTTACCAAGATTCCTTTTTTTTTTAATTTTCTTTTTTTAAAGACGGGGTTTCATCATGTTGGTCAGTCTGGTCTTGAACTCCCAATCTCAGGTGATCCACCCACCTTGGCCTCCAAAGTGCTTGGATTACAGGCATGAGCCACCACACTGGCCACCAAGATTTCATCTCAAGAAACCACTTTCTTTATTCACCCATAAGAAGCAACTCCTCATTCATTAAAGTTTTGTTGGGAGATTATAGCAGTTCAGTCACATTTTCAGCCTGTGCTTACCATTCTACTTCTCTTGCTACTTCCATCACATCTGCAGTTACATCCTCCACTTAAGTGTCTCTTGAACCCCTCAAAGTCACCCATGAGGGTTAGAATTAACTTCTAAATTCCTGTGAATGTTGATATTTTGAGCTCCTCCTATGAATCACAAATGTTCTTAATGGCATCAAATGGCAAATCCTTTCCAGAATATTTATTTTGTTCATATTCACCAGAGGACTCACTACTGATTGCAGCTATAACCTTTCAAAATGTATTTCTTAAATAATAAATTTTCTTTGTGAACATAGAACTTAAAAAATTTTATTGAATTATAGTATACATTCAGAAATGTATACCTATTGTAAGTGTACAGATCAATGGATTTCTTCCAATTGAGTACACCTCAATTTGAACATTTATCAGTCTGCTTTGTGCTTGCTCTAAGTCATTACGCATCCCTTAGAACCTTCACCCCCTCCAAGCTAATGACTAGCATGCCTTCTAAGAGCACTGATTTGTTTTACATGTTTTCATGCTTTATGTAAATAGATGAAATTGTATAATTTGTAAACTTCTGGAGTGGCTTCTTTTGCTCAATATTAATCTTGAGATTCTGTGAATGGGTAAATACATTAGACTATATTTGGGTACTTTTGAGTTTGGAAGTATTGTGAGTAGTGCTTCTATGAACATTATAGTGAATATATATCCATTTGGTGAACGTATATACATATTTCTGTTTGATATCGTATATGTAAGGATAAAATTGCTAGGTCTTAGACGATGCACGATGCATATGCTTAGCTTAGTAGACATTGCCAGTTTCCAAAATGGCTGTCCCACTTTATACTTCCACCAGCATTTACAAGTTTTGGTTGCATATCTTCATGAAACACATATTTTCTGTCATTTTTATTTTAACCATTCTGGTGAAGATCATGATATTACACTGTGGCTTTAATTTACATTTCCCTAATGACAAATGAGGTTGAGTTCCTTTTCATATGTTTATTTGCCATTGGGATGTCTTTTCCAAATTCAAAGTTTTTGTTAATTTTTTTTCTACTGAGTTTTCTGCTTGTTGATTTAAAGGAGTTTCCATATGAGAGTAGTTTGTTGTATATATGTATTGCAAATATCTTTTTCCACTCTGGGAGTTGCCTCTTAAATATCTTAATGATGTATTTAAATGAAGCAACATTTTTTTTTCTTTTTTTATCTTGTATTTTGGGTCCGGGGATACATGTGAAGGTGTGTTACTAGGTAAACACATGAACAGGGCTTTGTTGTACAGATTATTTCACCTCCCGAGTATTAAGCCCAGTACCCAATAGTTGTCTTTTCTGCTGCTTGCTTTCTTCCCAGTCTCATCCCAAAGTAGGCCCCAGTGTCTGTTATTTCCTTCTTTGTGTTCACAAATTCTTATCTTACTTATAAGTGAGAACATGCAATATTCAGTTTCTGTTCTTGCAATACTTTGCTAAGGATTATAGCCTCCAGCTCCATCCATATTCCCACAAAAGACATGACCTCATCCTTTTTTATGGCTGCATAATATTCCATGGTATACATGTACCACATTTTCTTTATCCAATTTGTCATTAATGGGCATTTAAGTTGATTCCATGTCTTTACTATTGTGAACAGTGCTGCAGTGAATATTCATGAGCATTTATCTTTATGGTAGAGTGATTTATGTTCCTTTTGGTATATACACAGTAATGGGATTGCTGGGTCAAATGGTAGTTCTGCTGTTAGCTCTTTGAAAAATTGCCATACTAATTTCCACAATGGTTGAACTAATTTACACTCCCAGCAACAGTGTATAAGTGTCCCCCTTTCTCTGAAACCTCACCAGCATCTGTTATTTTTTGACATTTTAATAATTGCCATTCTGACTGGTGTGGGATGGTATCTTATTGTAGTTTTGATTTGCATTTCTTTCATGATCAGTGATATTGAGCTTCTTTTCATATGCTTGCTGACCGCATGTATGTCTTCTTTTGAGAAGTGTCTTTCATGTCCTTTGCACATTTTTTAATGAGATTGTTTTTCTCGTGTAATTTTTTTAAAATTCCTTAAAGATTCTGGATATTAGACCTTTGCCAGATGCATTATTTGCAAACATTTTCTCCCATACGATAGTTGTCTGTTTACTCTGTTGGTAGTTTCTCTTGCTGTGCAGAAGCTCTTCAGCTTAATTAGATCCTACTTGGCAATTTTTGCTTTTGTTATGATTGCTCTGGGTGTCTTTGCCGTGAAATCTTTGCCAGTTCCTGTGTCCAGGATGTTATTCCCTAGGTTGTCTTCCAGGGTTTTTATAGACTTGGGTTTTATATTTAGGTCTTTAATCCATCTTGAGTTGATTTTTGTATATGTTATAGGGAAGGGGTCCTGCTTCAATCTTCTGCATATGGCTAGCCAGTTATCACAGCACATTTTGTCGAATAGGGAGTCTATTCCCCATTGCTTGTTTTTGTCAGCTTTGTCAAAGATTAGATGGTTGTAGATGTATGTCCTTATTCTGGGCTCTCCCTTCTGTTCCATTGGTCTAAACACCTGTTTTTGTACCAGTATTATGCTGTTTTGGTTACTAGTCCTGTAGTATAATTTGACATTGGGTAACATGATGCTTCCAGCTTTGTTCTTTTTGCTTAAGATTGCCTCAGCTATTTGGGCTATTTTTTGGTTCCATATGAATTTTAAAAGAGTTTTTCCTAGTTCTGCAAAAAATGTCTTTGGAAGTTTGATAGGAATAGCAATGAATTTTAAATTGCTTTTGGTCGTATAGCCATTTTAATGGTATTGATTCTTCCTATCCACAAGCGTGGGATGTGTGTCCATTAGTTTGTGTCTTCTCTGATTTCTTTGAGCAGTGTTTTGTAATTCTCATCACAGAGATCTTTCACCTCCTTGGTTAGTGGTATTCCTAGGTATTTTTATTGTTTTTGTGGCAATTGTAAATGGGACTTGCCTTTCTGATTTGGCTCTCAGTTTGGCTATTATTGATGTATAAGAATGCTAGTGATTTTTGTACATTGATTTTATATCCTGAAACTTTGCAAAGTTGTTTATCAACTGAAGCAGCTTTTGGGCTGAAACTATGGGGTTTTCTAGATATAGAACATGTCATCTGCAAACAGAGATAGTTTTACTTCCTCTCTTCCTATTTGGATCTTCTTAATTTTGTTCCCCTGTCTGATTGCTCTGACTAGGACTTCTAATATTATATTGAATAGAAATGGTGATGGAGGGCATCCTTGTCTTGAGCTCGATTTTAAGGAGAATCCTTCCAGCTTTTGCCCATTCAGTATAATGTTTGCTGTGGGTTTGTCATAGATGGTTCTTATTATTTGGAGATATGTTCCCTTAATACCTAATTTATTGCAGGTTTTTAACATGAAGGGGTGTTGAAGCTTATCAAAAGCATTTTCTGTGTCTATTGAGATAATCATGTGTTTTTGTCTTTAGTTCTGTTTATGTGATGAATACCATTTATTGATTTGCATATGTTGAACCAACCTTATATCCCAAGGATAAAGCCTGTTTTATCATGGTGGATTTGCTCTTTGCTGTGTTGCTGGATTCAGTTTTCAAGCATCTTGTCAAGGATGTTCACATAAATGTTCACCAAGGATATTGTCCTGAAGGTTTCCGTGTGTGTGTGTGTGTGTGTGTGTGTGTGTGTGTGTTCATGTGCCTGTGCCAGGTTTTGGTATCAAGATGATTCTGGCCTCATAGAATGAGTTGAGGAGGAGTGCCTCTTTTCATTTTTTGGGAATAGTTTCTATAAGAATGGTACCAGCTCTTCTTTATACATCTGGTAGAATTTGGCTATGAATCCATCAGGTCCTGGGCTTCTTTTTTGGTTGATACATTATTTATAACTGATTCAATTTCAGAGCTTGTTATTGGTCTGTTCAGGGCATCAATATCTTCCTGGCTCATATTGGCAGGATGAATGTGTCCACGAATTTATCCATCCCTTCTAGGCTTTCTACTTTGTGTATATAGAAGTGTTCATAGTAGTTTCTGATGGTGGTTTTTCTTTGAAGAAACAATTTTAATTTTAATGTATCCTAATTTATAGTTTTTCTCTTATAGTTAATATTTTCTATGTCTTTGCCTACTCCGAAGGCACAATAATGTTGTCTTTTCCTTTAAAGATCTTATTATTTTTTATTTAACAATTAGATTTGCAATCCTCTGGGATTGACATGCAGTGTGAAATCAGGATCAAGATAATTTTTTTCCAATATGTATATTCAAGCAACTTACTCCATTCATTGAAATTACTATCTTTTTATCACTTTGTCATAAGTTACCTGTGTCAGTATTGTCATAAATCAGTGAATATATGTATATGTGGGTGCATTTATGTGTCTGAACTCTTCCTTCTGTTCCATTGGTCAGCTTATTTTTCCTTGAGCCAAACCAGACTGTCTTAATTGATAGAGCCTTATAGCATGCTGTGACATCTCTTAGTGTAAGTCCTGCATCTTCATTGTTCTTCAGAATTTCCCTGGCTATTCTTGGTTCCTTTACCTTTTATATACATTTCAGAATCATGTTGTCAGTTTCCAAAAAGTAAACCTTCTGGGATTTTGGTTAAGACTGCACTGAATTTATAGATTGATTGGGGAGAATAAGTAAATTAGTTTTGTAATAAAAAATGCAAAGTAACTTTAAGCATAGGGTGACCACATGCTCCACTTTACTTGGGGCAGTCCCAGTTTAATCTGTTGATCGGACCTTTTGTTCAATTTGCCATTTCCCTGGGCAGAAGTGCTCTTACTTGCCTGATTAGTCATTTGACTAGCATATATATAAGTCTGATTATTTTTATTACAAATACAGTATCAATTTATTGCTTAATAAGTTACCCTAATTTAAAATTTCTTAAATATTTCTAAATGTTACTTTTAGAAAAATTAGCTTTGCATATACTTGATTTTCCAAATACATATTGTCAACAAATCTTTCAGGATGAGTTAAGAAGAATATCCTGTTGTGATGTTTGGAATAAAAAGTATTCTTGACTGGGAGAGAAAGGAGTTAGTAGGGAAGTTGCCTGTAGTTAAGGATTAGATCCAAACAAGGTCATGGCACATTTAATTCAGTTCCAGGTATGTGTTGGGAACCAAGTGAAAATTACTCCAAGGAGGCAGAATGCAAGTGTGGAAACCAGAATATTGAAGGAAGCAGAGAGGCCATGTAATATTTACTCAAAATAATTCTGCAAATTAGAGAATGAGAGCTGGGCTCAGCTCCCGAGAGTTTTATATGGAACTCTAGCTTTCCAGCCATGATGTGGGTCAGGAGTCCCCATCCTGCCAGTCCTCTGGGACACCTGTGCCTTAGAGATGAGAAGGAAGCATCCATGATCTAAGAAGAAGGTTCTGGGAAAAACAGCCTGGACTCTTGTATCTTTTCTAGGGGCAAATGAGACCCTGAAAGTACTGCTGTTCATTCTCTAACATGAATCAATCAAATTTTCTTTCCACATTTCGCTGGTGGCAGGGTAAAGTCTGTTGGTGACTGCCCAGTAGGGTCTCAGACTAGGGAAGAACCTACTTGCAAATAGCAGCAATCTTTAGAGCAGTGCTTCTCAATATTGGCTGTCCTTTAGAATCACCGGGGGGAGGTTTACACTACTAGGCCCAGCTGCCCCACCCACTTACCCTCTCCTCCAACCCCAGCAGTAAACCAAAATTAATGAAAATCTATAGAAATGGGACTCTGGCATCAATAGTTTTGAAAACAATACTAGGTACTTAATTATTTCCTTAATGAATAAAAAAATATATAAACACCATGTTTTAATATATGGGTACAGTGTGGAATGACTAAATTAAGGTAAGTAACATGTCCATTACCTCACATACTCATCATTTTTTTGTGCCCAGGTACTTTCAAGACCCAGTCAGGGTTTAGAACCGTGGAGTCATTCTCGACACTAGTCACCCCCTCTGCCCCCAGGCCCACTTACTTAATCCACCACCAAGACATGTGGATGGGATGTTTCTTCTCCAAGTGTTTGGCATCCATATACTTTACCCCTTGCTGTCACCATCACCCTGCAGGTCCAGGTGCCACCTTCTCTTGCCTGAAAAATTGTAATATTCTTGTACTCATCCACATTCACATGACACCCCCTCTACTCTGCACCCTATTTTTTTATCCAGTTGTGATTTTTTTTTCACAGCTCAAATCTAATCGTATCAGGCCCCCACTTTAAGGCATTTCTGCACCTTCCCTAGACTGACAGCTCATGTTGGCCTACAAGGGCCTGCATGACTGACCAGGCCCTGCTCTGCTTTGCAGCTTTATTTCATATCTCATTCTGCCCTGCTCTCTCCACTCTAGATGGACTGGGCTGCTTTCATTTTGTCACACCTGCCATCTTTCGTCTCACTTCTGGACCTTTGCACATAGGATCTCCTTTGCCTGCAGTGTTCTTCCCTCTACTGCTCTTCATCCTTTAGCTCTTAGTTTCCCCATTATCACATCCTGTCTGACTGCCTTGACCAAGACAGCCCCTGCCACAGTACTGTGTCTTCTAGAATATTGGTTACAGGTGCCTTTGATCCATATCAGAAGGAAAAAATAATCAACTTCTTGTTAATGAAATTGTAGGTAAATAGAATCAATTTAAACGCTCAACCCTAATACATTTATATATTTAAACACTTAGCAAGTATGCGTTGTCTAACCAGAACTCTGTGAAAGCAATATTCACATTTAAAAGGCTAGAAATAAACATGAATAATTATTGTGTATCAATTGTAAATGAAAAAGACCAGAAGTAACCATGTAATGTTTGTGGTTCACTTTTTTTGTTATTCACATGTAACAAACTGTGGTTCACTTTGGTAGGAATATAGATTTTTCTCCAATCTTTTTCCTGTTCTTTGTACTTTTCAACATTTCTCGAATGATATGAATTACTTTTATAATGAATAAAAATGCAATAACTGTAAAAATGTATCTAGATGGACTATATAGAAATTATGACTGAAAATAAAACTAGTCTATACAATGTGTTCTCTTTAATTGACTATACCTATACTTTCTGATAAAGCAAAATCCAGAGAATATCATTCTTGTTTGTAAACTTGTAAAGATGACCTGAGAATTCAATGAACTGAAAATATTACTTCCTTGTTGGATGGGTCTGTCTTGTGGGGAGCCATCCGTTCAATTGCCTGTGTTCCCTTCCACCCCTAAAAGGTTCCATAGCAGGTAGGAGAGCTCAGTCCTGCCTCCCAGGAAGACTCAGCTTTTGACTTGCTGGAGTGCTTCTAAGACACTCTTAGGAAAGTGATTATAGTTGCACTCCAGCCCTGGCAATCATGGTGGGAAGAACAGAGCTGTGAGATCTGCCCTTTCTCAGGTTTTATGTTGGTTGTGTTTTGCAGTTTGCTGTCCTGTGCTCTGCTGCTGTTTCATACTGCACAACAGTGCCATGCAGGGGAGAGAGAGAACAGAATCTAGACTTCCTCTTATAAAGAGGACTAGGGAGCCCAGTCAATAAGGATTGTACTTTCTCATAGCTAGACATATACTATATACGCGTTTTGTAACATACTAATATGATGCAAAAGCTAAGTGTTAAAATCAATATTTGACTATGAATAAAGCCCAATTCTATGATTAAAAATAACTCTTGACTCTTAGGGAGACCGAGGCTGGTGGATTACTTGAGGTCAGATGTTTGAGACAAGCCTGGCCAGCATGGCGAAACCCCATCTCTACTAAAAATACAAAAATTAGCCAAACATGGTGGCACATTCCTGTAATTCCAGCTACTTGGAAGGCTGAAGCGGGAAAATTGCTTGAACCTGGGAGGCAGAGGTTGCTGTATACCAAGATTGTGCCCCTGCCCACCATCCTGGGCAATGGAACAAGCATCCATCGCAAAAAGAAAAAAAAAAAACCTCTTGATATAAGAAAGTAAAAATTGTATTAGGAGTTATGTATTAATTATCTCTTGGCGATAATATTCTATTTAGAAGTAGCAAAGCTGGTCTTGTGCTTTTAATTCATCCTCAAAAGATGAGACTAGTTCTCAAATGAATTATTTTTCCTAGAAAGGTTCATGCCCTCATGAAATTAAATAAATAAAAATATAGTGCTTAAGTATTTATCTAATATCATTACAAAGATTAGAATTATAGTATAATTTAATTTCCATCCTAATAGTGTTTGTTTGTAGATCTGTGTATTTCAAAGTAAGTATAAGTTTTATTCATAGTTATTTAGCTAGTGCTACATTTAGCTGTCAATTTATTTTTCTATTTAACTGAGAATCGTTGTAATTGTTTTTCATGAAATTAATAGCTTTTGTATTAATTATTGTGACTTTTATGCTTATGAGAAGAAATATTTTTCCTTCTACTAATAGAGTATCAATGTCATAAGCATAAAATACTTTCGATTCCAGTTTTATCAACATACACAATTGATATTCTTGCATTAAAAATAAAATACCTTTCTTGTTCTCATTACTGACATCATGATGCTATTTGTATATGACTGACCATAACTCAAGCTACTTCAAAGATCAAGTATGCCAGAAAAGATACTGATTTACATACACATTGAACAGTTGGGCCTTCTGAAGGCCAGAAACAAATTAACTATCAGCTTTTGGCTGAAGCTGAACTGGAGCTGAATTTATCAAAACACTTATTTTATTTTGTTAACGATTTATAGAGAATCTTATAAGTGCTAGATATCTGATTGGCTTTGGATCTATAATAATAAAAGAGAATAAAGTAAACTTATTTTCTTTACATTTAGGTAACATATATGTCCCAGCCTATTCGCCTATCATATTACCTAATTTTAAAAATAGTTCAAATGTCTCTCCTCCTAGCTGCAAGAATTCCAGTGTTTTATCAGTTTTTCCATCCCGAACATTTTTTGAGCCCCTGATATATCCCAAGCCAATTGTTGTTTGACGTCTTAACCAGCTGCGTGGTTTCGGGCCACTGCCTTCCTTGTCGTTGGTCACCAGCATCCCTCAGACTATTGCTCCTACTCTCCCACATATGGCTTTCACCCGGAATGCCATCCCAGACTCTTGCACAGTTCCTCACAGTAATAGGAATATCAACTGTGCTGTTTTCATGACTTCACTGATGGTTTGGAGATTTTTAAAAGGTGTGGGATGTTATACAAGAGGATAATTCAACAATTGTAACTAGATATATGAGTTCCTTGAGTTCGTGGACCAAAACCCTCCTTCGGTGTTTTGTATTGTGCAAAGTCTTCTCTGCCCAGTCTCAGGCCTGTCACCCCATTTCAGGGCTCAGCTTACCTTTCCGCAGCAGGAATGCCTGAAACAAGATTCCCATATTTAGATCCTAAGCCTCCTGTTCCCCCAGACCCAGAGACAGTCATAAGCTCATACTCAGTGTCCATTTCCTGGCCTCTGTCAATCTTCTGGCATGACTGAGGGTGAAAATCTTTCTTTCTTCTCGCACCCATCCATGGAGGTGTGATCTTTCTCTTTAGTTCTCAGGATAGTTCAGAGCAACATCAGCGCTTTCTCCAAAGTTGTGTTTTTTCAATCAGGAATGACCCCAAATATGGGGTTTATGCAATATAGTCCAGTTTGTGCTTCGGTAATTCTAGGCTGTTCTTTTGGAGGTAAAATATGTTCATGTTCTTCTTGCGGCTTCCTGCCTCCACTGATCTCCTACTTGAACATATTCATTTCCCAGTATATAACAAAAACTTTCAGGAACAATACAATTATTATTATTTTGAGATGGAGTCTTGCTCTGTCACCCAGGCTGGAATGCAGTGGTGTGATCTTGGCTCACTGCAACCTCTGCCTCCTGGGTTCAAGCAATTCTCTATGTCAGCCTCCTGAGTAGCTGGGATTACAGGCACCTGCCAGCACTCCTGGCTAATTTCTTTTGTGTTTTTTTCATAGAGATGGGGTTTCACCATCTTGACCAGGCTGGTCTTGAACTGCTTACGTCGTGAACCACCCAGCTCAGCCTCCCAAAGTGCTGGAATTACAGGCGTGAGCCACCATGCCTGGCCAACAATACAATTTAAATCTACTTACAGGAAAGAAGTATTTTATGAAAGAAAAGATAATGTGCAGAGATGCAGCTGTGTCACAGTGAAGACAACCTTTTATATGATTGTGGAAAGCAGATCAAGTTCCTTGAAGCCATATTATCTCCAGAGTCTCCATTACAGAAGCATCTGTGCTTTACCTTCACTTAATAGGAAGATGCTCTCAGATGTCGTTCCCAAAATAAAGAAGTAGTGTGCCTCTAAAGCTGAGTTGAAAATTTTTCTCCAAGGGAAGCGAACTGCTAGAAACATTTAAATGTCAGTTTTTCTGACTCAGCCATTGATGTCAAATAATCCCAATTTCTTGGGATTCACACTAGACCACAGCATCCCATTAAAGTCTATTTCACTAGCACTCAACCAAGTGCCAGTAAGTACTTGAGGAAAAAATTGAGACAGATGAACTGTCTAGTGAAATCAATTGCTAAGCAATAATTTCATTTCAATGCAATAAGTTCAAAGTATTTTGGGGACTGTTATACAAAGAGTTCTCCTTAGTCACTCTCCTAAACAATGAGAAGCAGAATGATTTCCTCTTCTAGTTTATTATAAGCTTTTTAAGTTTCTTAATTATATACATTTCTTTAGCCACCATAGGGCTGAGTTTAGCATATTGCCTATAATCAGTGTTTAATAAATGATTGTCTAGTTGAATTCGATCAAATGTAGCCTCTGATATCTGAATCCTACTATGAAATAAATACTGAAACATTCAATGAAATGAACATTCTCTACTGACCTCTTTATTTTCTCCAAAACTCTATTTTGGGGAAAGGAATTGTTTCTAATCTGGTACTCAGAACTCAACTTTTTGCCTCCCTTTTCAGTAGAAGTTCAGGAGGCAGTACCAGCCATTTTCAACATAAATGGGTAAAAATCAATGCCAGAGCGCCTATCTTCTCCATCTTTGTGTTTTAATCTTTACAAAGTATTGCCCAAACTTTCCCATGGTGCCCAGTGTTCCGGTGCCTGAGAAAGGTGGTTGCAGGAAAGAGCTATTGTCACATGGATGCTGACATAATATACCCATGTTTTCTCAGAATTTGAACTTTAATTACAGGATGAAAGACTTTGTCCTAAACAGTTAGTTTACAGATGAGTGATTGTACTTTTTCCTTGGGGAGCACACTGTTATTACCATTCCTAATCTCCAAATCCAAACAGCTGTCTGCTTAGCCCACATACAAGCTAAAATAATTAGAAAACATTGACCTTGGTTACTGTGTTCACAACCAGTGCTGCACACACATACACCCGACACCCATACTACACGCGGCACATATACCACATGCACTGCCTCCACCATACCCACATACCCCCTGAACTCCCCATACATCCCACACACATGCCACATATACTACATACCACATGCACACCACACATATACACATCACACACCCACATATACCATACACAATCCACACACATATCACACACACATACTCCACACCTATACACTCCCACACATACCACACACACAATACACATCACATATACCACAGACCACAAACATAAAACATATATGCACACATATCACACTTGTCTGCCACCCTGCTAACCTCACACCCTCCCACACAAATACAGTGCGTTCAGTCAGCCAATATTTGTTAAGTGCCTATTTTATACAAAACACAATCTTAGATGCTGAGGATACAAAGATGAATAAAACATAGTTTTTTTGTTTGTTTTTTTGAGTCGGAGTTTCGCTCTTGTTACCCAGGCTGGAGTGCAATGGTGCAATCTCGGCTCACCGCAACCTCTGCCTCCTGGGTTCAGGCAATTCTCCTGTCTCAGCCTCCTGAGTAGCTGGGATTACAGGCACGCACCACCATGCCCAGCTAATTTTTTGTATTTTTAATAGAGACGGGGTTTCACCATGTTGACCAGGATTGTCTCGATCTCTTGACCTCGTGATCCACCCACCTCGGCCTCCCAAAGTGCTGGGATTACAGGCTTGAGCCACTGCGCCCAGCCAAAACGTAGTTTTTTTACTCAAGGAGCTTGAAATCTAGCAAGGGAGGAAAATGTGGATCTTTTCAAAGTGTTGATTGTACTTTGTTGTAACTTCTTGTTTTCTTCTCTGTATTTCTCATTGGATTGTTGGGTTCCCTCAGACATCTCCTTGACCTTGCTCACTGTTTTCTCCCTGGTGTCCTGCCCTCTGCCTACCTAGTATATATCAATATCCTGAAATGAGTGACTGAATAAATAAAACATACATGCCATAAACTATATAAATATAGTTTCTGTTGCAACATGATTGTTTCTAATGATTCTGTTTCTTTTAAAGCCAAACATCTTGTCACTTGACATCAAAACATTTTCTTCAGGACCTTGCAGAGACTTGTCCAACTGATTCATGAGATGAAAAATGTTTGCTACTTCATGTTGGGAAGTAGATACCCAAATTAAGGAATATGGGAGATGGAAGTGGAAGGAGAATCCTTTTCTCCAGGACAGGTTGGTAAGGGACATCAGTCAGAACAGGATTTCCCTGTGAAAGGGCCTGGGGTTTGGGATGTCTGAAAGAGATTTTAATGATCCTCTGTGTTGAGACAGATGCATGGAACACACAACTTTCACAACACTGGGGAACTCTTGCATTTTCTCCTGAGAAAATGCAACGGTCTAAATGAAAACAAATGCTTATAAGAGTTCTGTAACACATTCTTACTAATTCGTATTTTGAGGATTTAAGCAAGAGTCATTTAGCTACATGTGAGTCTAGAAAGTCATTATAGTTTCAAGAAAGTCTCCGGGCCAAAAACATTTGAAGTTTCTCATTAACCTCTAAACAACGACTAGTCCCATTTGTTTACCTCTATTTGAAGTTATTTCTGAAAACTTCTACCATTCAAATGGTGTTTACCTCCTAAAATAGGCTCCTAATGAAGTCAGCACACTATTCAATACTCTTTTATCTTTCCTACCCAAATGTTTTAAAATTGGAGACTTAGAGCACATCTAAATAGCATGAAATGCATGGTTAGAACTATTTAAATAGAAAGAACAGTGCTACTATTAACAATCAGAAAATCCTCAGATCTCAAATGACAGAGACGGTGTCACACTCATTCTTACTATGTGATAGTCTAAATTCTGCCTGAGGTGTGTCACAAGTATTCATTCCATGCCTGGTGACCTCACCTGTGAACCCAGGCCAATTCTGGATGGATGAAGGTGTGTGGACAGTTTTTGACTCCTCCCTCTAAAACACCTTTACAATGTGGTTCATTTTGTTGAAGAATGGTTTCTGATCAACAGAACATGTGCAGATAAAACAACTGACCAAGGGATTGAAATTGTACTTCTTGGTTGTTGAGTGTGGTCCCAGGGACCTGACCTATTACATTCCCAGAACAAACCTCCACAGTCATGGTTGTGGCACCTTCAGCCCAGCAAGGCTGGGCTGAATGTTAGAGAGCATCTGGCACAAACTTCATATCTTAAAGGTGACAAAACTGAAGCTCAGAGAGGTGGGGGTGACTTTTACATTCGACAAAAACTAGGGCAAGAACTAAGGTCACCTGAATTCGAACCCCAGGTCTTTAAGTAAATAGTAAATACTTGCATTATTTGCTATTTATCTACTCTGGACTTGCATCTTATATAAAATGAGAGTATTGGGTGATTTAATCTGGTTTTTCTCTTGGTCTCAACATTCCTCAGTTCTTTCCACTGTGCTGTATCTTTGAGCTCATTCACTCATTCATTCATTCCATACAGAGCAGGGTTGCTTGGAAGCAGCTTCTCATAGGGGATCATATCTCTCAGTCTGCTCCCACTTCCCTCTCAGCCCTTGCCTCTAGCTGGGGCCAGTTCTTAGAATGAGACGTGATTGGCACAGAAGCATGCCACTTCTGGGCAGATGCAATTAGAAAGTAGGTGTGTCATCTTCATTCTTTCTTTCCCGTGTGCTAACTGGCATAGAAGGACTCCAACTCTAGCGGATGGTGGAGCCATAGGATGGAAGGAACTGGAGTCTCAAATCACTCCATGGAAGGCTGCCTGCCGAACAACTGCACTGGATTGTTATGTGCACCTGAAATTAACTTCTATGTCTTAATTTTTATTGTTGTTGTTAATTCTACTAGCATTACCTTGACTAATTCAGTCAGTCAACAGGCACTCAGTAAATGCTTACCATGTGCATGCCATTATGCAGGGTAGTAGGCATCCATCAGTGAATAACACACCATTTCTGCCATCAAGAAGTTCAAGCTGGTAAGAGAAGACATATAGGTATACAGACAATTCCAATGGAGTATGGTAAGTACCATGGTAAATATGAGATGCTGTGAGAAACCATACCCTTGGGTATTTCAGGGAAGACTCCCAGCAGAAGTTGTCTTTAAGTCAAGTACCAAACAATGGTGGGATGACTGAGTGTTTGTGCCCCCCACAAATTCTTATTTTGAAGCCCAACCCCCAATATGATGGTATTTAGAGATGGGGCCCTTTGGAAAATAATTAGGGTTAGATGAGGTCATGAGTATGGGTCCCTCATGATGGGATTAAGGCCCTTATAAGAAGAGGAAGAGTCTCTCTCTCTCTCTCTATCTCTCTCTTTCTCTTTCTCTCTGTGCCATGTGAGGACCCAGCAAGAAGGTACTCATCTGCAAGCCAGGAAGAGAGGTCTCACCAAAATTTGACCACGTACTCACAGCTATAGTCTCTATTCTGCTTCTGCCCTTGAAGATGCTCTAAGGTGTTTCATTGCTTTGCCTTCTAATAGAGCCCATCATGGGAATGATTTTGATCTACCCCAAGCCATCAGTCTGTGGGTAAGCACTGCATTCCCTTGAGTGCTATACTCATCATGACACCTCTTCCTCCTTTGTTCATCATATGTGATGGGACACATGCTAGACAGGATGTGATCCCTATCCTGAAAAGGCTCACTTCAGGCTTCCATTCCCAGGCCTTGCTTGGAAGTTTCTTTGTAGCTATAGGATTGCAGTACTTCCCCCTAGGGTAGGCACATGAACTGAGTGAAAAGATCTGGGTTCGAATCCCAGCTCTGTCACTTACTAGCTTACCCTCCTAGGCAAGTCATTCTCTCTCAGACTCAGTTTCTTAATGTAAGATAGGAGTGGCAATGTTACTATTCAGCTTTCTGGTAAGGAATGAATGAGATGCAATTATCAAAGTTATTCATATATTATAAAAATCTCCCACAAAGGCTATTATTAAATACATGCTCAGTCCCACACCTCCTCTAACCTGTGCTACCTGTCAATTCATACAATTACTGGGAATTTTTAAACTCTAGTTTTTGTTTTAAAAAAAGGTCAGGATGGGAACAAAACCTGCATGACCTCACTGATCTGAACTTCAAGGGACCCTTTGAATGTGAAAGGCCTGGTGTCAGCAGTGACCCTGACTCAGGATGTGTCTCACCATGTTGGCAGTATCTAAGGTGGCAGCACTTCAGTGGATCCAACTCTTGGTTGAAACTTACAGTCCATTCTCAAGTTCTCATCCAGACCATAAGATGGGATACAGAAAACCACGACCTTACATGTCAAATAAATAGGGTCCCTTTGCTGAAATACAAAAACGTGCATTTCCATGAAACTGAGGATTTGAACAAGCAACCCACACCCAGGAGGTTGAGGAACATGAAATATATGCCCCCAATTTCTCTTGCTTCTTCACTGCTGAGCCTCTCTGTTCTGCACTGAAGGCCATGATCACTTTGAGGTATGCGGATTGTTGTGTTCCCCTGTTGAGTGGTTTCTTTTGTGGGCCTCAGTTATAGTTATGAGGTGTTAACAGGCTCCTGGAAGAGCCATCAAATCAAGTGGAAGGTGTTAGATTTTGATCCCTGGCTGTGGTTCGGGTTTATTTAATTTCTGTCTCCTCCCCACACCTCCCTACTCTCAACCCTTTGGTCCATAAATCCAGGTGTATCATTTGTATCTGTTTGGGGGCTACATCCACTGTCATTCTTGCCCTTTATAGGTTTGGAAATAGCCTTTTCTTTCCATCATGAAGAGGTTGGGCCCTACAGTGTTCAGATACTTTTTACTCTTTTGATGCCCTTCTCCTGGGATCCAACAAGAACTAAATGGGTCCTTACTGCTATGGTCCATGTAGTTGACTTACAAACAGCACATGTAGATTTGTCTTCTTATGTGCAGTTTTTATTTTAAACCCAAGAAGCTGGAAACAGTGGCTCATGCCTGTAATCTCAGCACTTTGGGAGACCAAGATAGGAGGATCACTTCAGTCTAGGAGCTCAAGACCAGCTTGGGCAACATGGAAAAACCCTGTCTCTACAAAAAATACAAAAATTAGCTGGGTGTAGTGGTACACACCTGTAGTCACAGCTACTCAGGAGGCTGAGGAGACGGATGGCTTGAACCCAGGAGATGAAGGCTTCAGTGAGCTGAGATCATGCCACTACACTCCAGCCTGGGCTACAGTTAGACTTTGGCTCAAAAACAACTATATATGTTTATACATATATATACACACACACCTGTGTGTGTGTGTGTGTGTGTGTGTGTGTGTGTGTGTGTGTAAAAGTAAAAATAAAATAAACCCAACTGTACCCTAGTTCTTCAGAAGCTCCCTCTGGGTCAGATGTGGGGTTTTCCTGCTGGTCATTTATCGTCTTGATAAACTCAGAACTCTCATTGACTACTCTGTTGATGGACAATCATTGTCTCTCATATTTTGTCTCTCTCTCTCAATTGTGATTTTAAAAAATACTTATTTATTGAAGAAAATTTGGAACATCAAGATGCATAAAACAAAATGTAAGAATCACAGATGAGCTGTCTTCATGAGACAATTGCTGTTAACAATTGCCATGTCTTTCTAATCATTCATCTAAGATCAAATTGACTATTTAGCAGAATTGGGACCATTCATTTATTCATTTTGGTAAGTTTTTTTTTTCTTTTTTTTAGAGATGGAGTCTTGCTCTGTCACCCAGGCGGGAGTGCTGGAGTGCAGTGGTGCCATCTTGGCTCACTGCAACCTCTACCTCCTGTGTTCTAGCAATTCTCCTGCCTGAGTCTCCTGAGTAGCTGGGACTACAGGTGCATGCCACCATGCCCAGCTAATTTTTCATATTTTAGTAGAGACGGGGTTTCACCGTGTTGCCCAGGCTGGTCTTGAACTCCTGAACTCAGGCAAGCCACCCACCTTGGCCTCCCAAAGTGCTAGGATTAGAGGTGTGGGCTACTGTGCCCGGCTGGTAAGTTTCTTTTTTAAAAAAAATGTATCAGAGTCATGCTACTATGCCTGCTTAAGCATTCTCACTTAGCTGGGTGTGGTGGCTCACACCTGTAATCCTAGCACTTTGGGAGGCTTAGGTGGGAGGATGACTTGAGCCCTAGAGTTTGAGACCAGCCTGAGCAATAGAGTGAGACCTCATCTCTCCAAAAGGGCTTTAAAAATCAGCCAAGCATGGTGGTGTGTGCCAGTGGCAGGATCGCCTGAGCCTGGGAGGCAGCAGTTGCAGTGAGCTGAGATCACATCACTGTACTCCAACCCGGGCAACAGAGTGAGATCCTGTTTCAAAAATTAAAAATAAAAAGCATTCTCACTCTTTTACATGATTCCTCATGTTCACAGAACACTGAGAGTACCTGTCTTCAGCAGCTTCTCATGCACCAGTTCTCTGTGCTGACCTTGTCTGGTTCCAGTTTCACAGAGTTAGCACACTGGGACTGAAGACAGGATTTTGGAGTCATCCAGAAAGCCCCAAGTATGGGACTATTCCAGTTCTGAACATGGCTATGGACTCACAGGATGAACAAAGTCAGCATAAAAATGTAAGATATTCTCATGTCAAAAAGAACCTAAGAAATCTGCTCAGGGCACTAATTGAGTATCTTAATCATCAGATCCTTTGATTTCTTTCTACAACTGCTCACAGTTTGGAATGCCATTTTTTGTCATTTATTTACTTATTCATTCATTCATTTATTAAGTATATTTCATTTTTCAGAGCAATTTTAGGTTTACAGCAAAGTTGAGCAGAAAATACAGAATTCTCATATACTTCCTCCCCTGCTGTTAATGTCTGACACCCCAGTGAAACATCTGTAGCAGACCTTATAGTCTCATGAACCAAATGACACATCCTTATTAATAAAGGCCCATAGTTTACAATAGTGTGCTTTCTATGAGTTTTGACAGATACATGTTGACATGTGCTATGGTTTGAATGTGTTTGTTCCCTCCAAAAATTCAGGTGTTGGAAACTTAATCCTCAATGCAACAGTGTGGGGAGATGGGGCCTAATGGGAGGTGTTTAGGTCATGAGGCTTCACTTTCCTGAATGGATGATTTTATAAAATGGGCCTTTGGGAAGAATTATCTGTCTCCTGCTCCTCTACCCTATAAGGAAAAGCATTGGGAAGAATTATCTGTCTCCTGCTCTTCTACCCTATAAGGAAAAGCATTACCTCTGGAAGATTCAGCAAGATGGTCCTAACAAGATACCTGATGTCAGCACTTTGATCTTGAACTTCTGAGCCTCCAGAACTGTGATAAATAAATTTCTGTTTTTTCTAAATTACCCAGCCTCAGATGTTTTGTTGTAGCAGCACAAAATGGACTAGACAACATGTATTCACCATCATAGTATGTACAGAGTAATTTTATTCCTCTAAAAATCCTCTAAACTTTCCTTATTCATTCCTCTCTCTCTAGACCCCTGACAACCACTAATCTTTTTACTGCTTTCATGATTTTGCTCTATCCAAAATGCCGTATAGTTGGAATTGCATAATATACAGCCTTTTTAGATTGGCTTCTTTCACTTAGTAATATACATCTAAGGTTCCTCCATGTCTTTTCATGGCTAGATAGCTCATTTCTTCAGCACTAAATAATATTCCATTGTCTAGACATGCCACAGCTTATCTGTTCGCTTATTTGAAGGACATCTTGGTTGCTTCCAATTTTTGGCAATTCTGAATAAAGCTGCTATTGACATCTACAAGCAGGTTTTTCTGTGGCATAAGTTTTCAGCTTTTTTGGGTAAATACTAAAGAGCAGTATTGCTGGATCATATGGTAGGAGTATGTTTAGTTTTGTAAGACATTACCAAACCAATTTTCAAAGTTTGTACCATTTTGCATTCTCTTTGGTGATAAGTAGGAGTTCCTGTTGCTCCAAATCCTTGCTAGTATTTGACATTGTCAGCGTTTTTTATTTCAGACATCCTAGCAGGTGTGTAGTGGCAACCTTTAAAAAAAATAAATAAAAAGGCTTTCCTAGTTGGAATTGCCTGGCAATGAGTATGTGAATGTGGATCTAATATATTATCCACTTTCTGTTCTTAAGCAAAAGTATGCTAACTTCTGAGAGCCACACAGTTTGTCCCTTAGCCCCTCCGTTTTAGCACCATACCTGGCACCCTGTAGGTGGTTAGTAAATATCTGTTGATTGCATGGCTTCTAATAACCCAGCTGCCTCTGCTTTTGAGAACTATAAGGAATCCATTTAGAGAGTTTCAGACCAGCACTTAGGCATATGCATGCACATATACAATGCACATGCACATGCGCGCGCACACACACACACACACACATATGCACTCTTCTGCTGTAGCTTGGGACTGTATTATTCAGACTCTTGAGTTCCAGATTCTGAGTACATCCAAATGTTGGCCTCGAGGCCAGTAAGTGATAACAAATGAAGCGTGTTTTGGTGATGTTTATTTTGGTCAATAATCAAGTCTAGTATCACATTTGTGTCTTCGACCATGAAAAAGTCACTCCTTCTATTGCTGACAATATGAGCAAGTCTCACACACCTGCATCTAAGGACACTCACATCTTGTCAGGATAGAAGCAAAGGCTGATGACAGCTGTGGTCACCACCCCTCTCCTTTTTTCCTCCCATCATGGTTCTTCTTAGGAGGGTTCTTGAAGTAAGGAGATCTGACATTTTCTGAATCCTTTGGAAGTAAACCTACCATCCATTTCTTGTGCTCCCACTATACTCTGTACTTATTCTTCACTATGTGCTTTACATAGGGTAGGTGGTATTGAATGTGTGTTGAATGACTAATGTACCTTTGAGTTGATGTAGAAGTCCAGAGTTTGCTAGTAAAGAACCACATAACATTCCTAGGTTCATTGTTTAGAGCCATTATTGTAGCTGCTTTGCAATAGCAGAAATGACTACAGGTTTGCCCTTATGAGCCTACATCCATAGCTAAATGTGGAACCAATGCTCCCCAACCCCCTACCTCCTGTTTATTGTCAAAAACACACTACACATTGTAGCAATCATATTGCCAAAGCTTTACGGCATCCATAAATTGAAAACTACTGCCTCTGACAGTTATGGGCTTGTGTCAACACCAGATCACGTTGACTCTTCTGAAATGTGTTTGCAAATGCACTACACCAGCCTTGGAAGCTGTTGACATCAGAGGCTGTAAGTTAATTAGATGTGGCCCCAGAGCATTGTGGGTCTTGCCATCTAGTAGAATTATTTTTTCTTAAATTCTTCTCTTTAATTCAGTCCCAGGGTAGGAGCTGTCTTGGCTGCCTTATTTGGTGGGGAGTCTGAGTTGCTGGGCAAGTGATGATGTCTGTGAATAACTTCTCTTTCTTCCCTTTTGGCAGATGGCAGTAGGAATGGCTGGGGACAGTGAGAAATGGTCGTGGCCGTGAACTCCGCTCTGAAGGAAAGACTGCTCACCACCTGCATGTTTTAAGCAGGCTCCGTCCAACTATACGAGTGCAGCCCTCTGGGCAGGATATTGTTGAGAACTATGCTGTGACTCCATTTTAGTGGCCATGCAAGCCGTAGGCTCCCTGGCCCTTATGTGTGCATGTAACAGGAGTGCCTGAGAGGATATCCTGGCTCTTTGGAGGTCCTTTCTCTGCCTCTTTTTCCTCTCTACTGTAATATCCTTGTTGTTCAGAAAGAAAATGAGAATCTCCCACTAGTTAGAATATGTCCCTAAGTATACACAGTTTCTATTCTGGAGGAGCCAAGAAAGGAACAAGATTCTGACTGGTTCTATCAGGCTTCAAGGAAAACGCTGTCCAGTGAAATTGTCAAGACTTGGGTTCCTTCTCCCACTGCTGTGTCCTGGTGCAGGTCATTACCCCCAGCCTGACAGGTTGTCACAAGTGCTTCAGCTGACAAGAGCAAACATTGTGACAGAAGTTGACACCCGGAGCAGTAGGAAATGAAGCCAAGGAGGTCAGGGTGAGCCCTGCAGAGTTGTCTGCTGACAACCTCCTTCCCTGCCCTGTCATATTGATTCAGCTTCAGGTGCCAAGAGCTGAGCAAGACGCAGAGGAGACAGAGAGTTTACATTCGAGTGGTGGGAAGCATGCACGCACACGCACAGACACACAGGCATTTCTACACAAAACCACCTAACATGTATCCATTCAAGTGCGTGGTGGCTGAGTCAGTACCTCAGGAGTTCTGAGTAATCGGTAGATCATATGTAGACTGATAGAAAGGAGAGGTACTTTTAGGCAGGTGGTCTAAATAAGAAATAAATGTGGTATTCCAAGCATGAGTTACATAGTGACTCAACTAAAGTAGAGAGAGCTCAGAGGGAGTGAGGGGTGGGGGTCAAAAAGAGATGCAGTGAGGTGTTGAAGAACAGGCGTACACAAAATGAGTTGGAGAAATCTCAGGAGACTCTCTAACCAGTCCCCCGCCCTATTTAAGGCAGTGGAGTGGCTATAGCCGTGGAGGTTTTGCTGTCAACCTTTGGGGATACAGATGCTCCATGGCTTCCAATGAGGTTACCTCTCAATAAACACACTGTAAGCTGAAAATATTGTAACCTAATTTAATACATCTAACCCACTAAATGCATTTAATACATCTAAAATTGTAGCTTCGCCTCGCTACTTTAAATTGCTCAGAACACTTACGTTAGGCTACAGCTGGACAAAATTGTCTGGCAACACAGTTCACTGTAGAATATCGGTTCTCTACCCTCATGATCATGAAAGAGTATCATACCACTTTCCACTGGCTTTGTATCATTTTTGTACCATTGTAAAGTTGAAAAATCATAAGTCTAAACATCTTAAATCAGGGACTGTCTGTATTTCAACATTTAATTACCATTTCCAACATCCCAGAAAAATCCCTCTGCTTTAATTTAAGTTACTTTGTGATTTGTTCATTCGTTCACTCACTTACTCTTTCATTCATTCATGCTTCAGCAATTACCAAGCATATATTTTGTGCTTGGCCCTCTGCTAGGCTGATTCATAAATCAGACCTCCTGCCTGCCCTCAGAGAGCTTACAATTCAGTAGACATCATATACATGTAAACATATGTGCAAGTAATAAAGGGCAAGTAATACATCTGCAGAAGGCACAGTGAGCACATAAATGAAGATGTCAGCTCTGCATTGAGGTGTGGGGCTAGAAGGGTCTTAAAAGAGGAAGTGGTCATTGGAGTTTTTTTTTTTTAAAGGCTTTGCCAAATGGACAAAAGGGAGTTGGGGAGAATTTTTCAGCAAAGAGTAGAGTATCCAAAAGCCTCTACATGGGAATGACTAAGGAGGACTCTGAAATTGGATTCTAAATTCCCTAAGGTAAGGCATGGCAGGCTGGGGATACTAGAAGTCAGCAGGTCACTATGGCTTGATTTACTGTATGTATGATTGGAAATAACACATTTCTATTAAAGCCAGTAAGGCTAGTATGAGGCAGGATGCAAAAATATCAGAACTTATCCTAAAACAAAAGACTTCCCAGCATGTTGGGAGGCTGAGGCAGAAGGATCTCTTGAAGCCAGGAGTTTGAGATCAGCCTGGGCAACATAGTGAGACCCCGCTCCTACAAAAAAAAAAAAAAAAAAAAAAAAAAAACCAAAAAACAGCAGGGCATGGTGGTACATGCCTGTAGTCCCAGCTACCTGGGAGGCTGAGGTGGGAGGATCACCTGAGCCCAGGAGTTCCAGGTTGCAGTGAGCCATGATTGCCCCACTGCACTTCAGCCTGGGTAACAGAGCAAGACTCCATCTCTAAAAAAATAAATATAGATAAGTAAAATTTTAAAAAGACTTTTAAAGAGACATAAGGGTTTTGCAGACTATTTCAGGGTATGCCCCTGCCCTAGTCTGCTCAGGCTGCTATAAGAGATATCACAGACCAGGTGGCTTAAAGAAAAGAAATTGATTTTCTCACACTTCTGGGGGCAGAAGCCTCAGATGCAAGTCTGGCAGGGGCAGTTCTGGTGAGGGCTGTCTTTCTGCTTTGCAGGAAGCCTTCTTGCTGTGTCTTCACATGGCAGAAAGAGCAAGTGCTGGTGTCTTTTTCTCTTCTCGTAAGGACACCGGCTCTATCAGACTAGGGCCTCCCTCTCACACCCTCACTTAACAATGAAAGCTGTAAAGAAAGGAGAATCTCACAAGAAGACCAAGAGAAGTGAGCTGCAGACAAATCCCAAGGGCCTTACATTTAGGCTAAGCCTGTCTCACAGGCAGCCAGAAGCCCCCGAGAGGGAGAATCTTGATTGATTTAGGTTTCCGGAAGATAGTTCTGGCTGCAGTCAGCAACGATTCAAGGAAGCAGAGAGACTGGTTAGGAGGCTCTGGCCCTGGGCAGGTGAAAAGCTGAGGCTTGACAGGTTATATATTAATGAAAGATGTTTGGGGGATAAAATGAAATAAATTGATGCCCTATTTGATTTGTGGGGAAGAGAGAAGGCAATGGAGAACTGTGGGTCACTCAGGTTCTTGGCTTGGTAAATGGCCTTCCTCTGTTCTAGATTTCAGGGGAGCAGAAATCTGCTCCAGGACTCACCTCTTGATAGCTAAACTACTTGCAAACAGTAATCAATCCCTTCCTGTTCTTGGCTTCCTGAGGTCTTCGCCATTTTTCTTGCAGTAAAATCCAGTTGTTGGCAAGTTAGAGCAAACACAGGTGTGGGAAAAAAAGGGAGGCCAAGTGTGGTAGCTCATGCCTGTAATCCCAGCACTATAAGAGGCCCAGGCAGGAGGATTGCTTGAACTCAGGAGTTCAAGACTGGCCTAGCCAACATGGTGAAACACTGTCTCTATAAAAATTACAAGAATTAGCCTGGCCTGGTGTTGCATGCCTGTAATCCCAGCCATTCGTGAGGCTGAGGTGGAAGGATCACTGATCACTCAGTGATCACTGAGGTGGGAGGATCACAGGGAGGTCAAGGCTGCAGCAAGCCGAGATCTCGTCACTGCACTCCAGCCTAGGCGACAGAGCAAGACCTGTCTCGGGAAAAAGAAAAAGAGAGAGAAAGAGAGAAAGGAGGGAAGAAGGGAAGGGAAGGGGAGGGGAGGGGAGGGGAGGGGAGGGGAGGGGAGGGGAGGGGAGGGCAAAAAAGAAAAGAGAAAAGAAAGAAAAGAAGAGAGGAAAAGGGGCTTCTCTGGGTTGAAGGTGGACACCTGCCATTTTGACCACCCAGTTGTTCTTTCAACCTGGTAGATCAAGCCCTTCCCCATGCTCTGTAAAGTCTTAGTGGGTCTGGCAATCAAATTAAGACAATGTAATTGGCTTTGCTGGGTCACTTGATCCCAACATAGTCAAATAGATTCACCAGGAATCTTTTTTTTTTTTTTTTTTTGAGATGAAGTTGCCCATGCTGGAGTGTGGTGATGCAATCTTGGCTCACTGCAACTTCTGACTCCCTGATTCTCTTCTGTCAGCCTCCAGAGTAGCTGGGACTACAGGAGCTGCCACCATGCCTGGCTAATTTTTGTATTTTTGGTAGAATCGGAGTTTCACCATGTTGGCCAGGCTGGTCTCAAACTCCTGACCTCAGGTGATCCACCCAACTTGGCCTCCCAAAGTGCTGGGATTACAGGCGTGAGCCACTATGCTTGGCCTTCACCAGGAATCTTGAACAGCTTGATACTGGACAGAAAATGTCCTGATGGATAATCTGTACTGTATGCCCTGTTACCTTGCTCCCAGGACCTTCCCTTCTTCCTGCCCTTTCTAAGACTAAGGGATTCAGCATTTCTTTTGATGTTGTGAACTAGCCTGTATCCTTTCAGTAAATTTTTTTTTAATTTTACATACTTAATATCCATTATTTTTAACTAAGAACCCTAGTTGATGTCCAGAGAGTGGCAAGAAGGGCCCAGTATCCCACAACTGTTTCTGTTGGGCCCTCCTTGGGCTGTGGGTGGAGGCCAGAGTTCAGCCGCCTCATATGGCCGTCACATGCTCTGCACAGTCCCTCTGCCCATCTGCAGCAGGGAGTCAGGTTTGTCCCTTCATGTTGAAACCATCTTCCCATCCGGCCCAGGCTCAGTTGACAACCTTATGGAAATTACTTCAGCTGCCTTTCCCAGCTGTCAGACTCTATGGAGGAGGAAGTCATAATTGAGGGAATGGTGGAAGACCGTCCACAGGACTGTCCCCAGTGAGGGCATGGAAAGGACAGCAGGGGCTCTGACTGCTAGAGAGAAAGTGAAAGTGGAGTCATAAAGGGAGGGAACGACAGATGGAGATGGTCTCAGGTGAGCTTTGCCAGTGCAATATTAGCTTTCCTTACTTTTATTTTTAAAGGTACCAATTCCAAGATCTGCTGCCAGTAGTTTCTGAAATGCCAGATCTGAGTGCCAGAGAAAGCTGGAAAGCCAGTCAGCCAGGACTGCAAGTGCCAGAAGATTACAAACACAGCCACTCGGTGCAGCTTGCTGGAGAGCTCCGTGCCTTCTCATTTCTGCCAAATGAATGTGGCCATCAAGGTAATCTTCCAGGCCTCTGGTCCAGGTGCAGGTCCAGAGAGGTAGACCCACCCTGGAACCCTGGAGCTGGCTTGGGGGCTTTAATGAATGGTTCTCCTTGTCACATTCGGGCAGGTCTGTAGCCAACAAAAAAATTCGGCTCTCTTCATGTCTCCTGTTGCCAGGAGCGATTGCAGAACATCTGTCAGTAGTTGGATCAGGATTCACTTCTGTCTCTACAATCCTTTGAGCTTTCTTTAAACAAAGAGGTTTATCACCTTCTTCCCCATCCTCCTTCCAAAAGTAAGCTGTCAAAGGGTATCAATACTGAGATGTTTGTGTTTTACGTTTCTAGAAAGAAATATCAAAGGCAATGATAATAACAGAAGAATTGCCCTGAGCAGGCACTCACGATCTATCCTATACACATAAGAAATCTAAGTATGAGATAACTGATATTAGGTGTAAATATCAGGCCTTAGGTATAAATTTATTATTTACTGGGCACTTATGATGTTCCAGGCATTGTACTAGGTGCTATCTGAGAAGGCTCTGAGGAACTTAGTTGCCTGTTTCATAGAAGAATGACAGGGTCATAAATAACTGGAGTTCAAAGTCTAACGTTCAGCTCAGGTTCAGTTCAGAATACAGAAGTTGTGGTGGGGAAAGTCTGATTTTAAATTATCTGTGCTCCAACTGCCGTCAGGGAAATGTCTGGTCCACTCCTGTGTTCTTATCACATATCTCCTTGGATGGTCAGCTCTCCTTGTATGTATGTGCACGTCTCTCTACTTAAGGGGAGAGAAGGGAGACACTCATCTTTTTTTTTTTTTTTTTTTTTTTGAGACAGAGTCTCGCTCTTTTGCCAGGCACCAGGCTGGAGTGCAGTGGCACAATCTTGGCTCACTGCAACCTCCACCTCCCAGCTTCCAGCAATTCTCCTGCCTCAGCCTCCAGAGTAGCTGAGACTACAGGCACACGCCACCTTGCCCAGCTAATTTTTGTATTTTAGTAGAGACGGGGTTTCACTATGTTGGCCAGGATGGTCTCAATCTCTTGACCTCATGATACACCCACCTCAGCCTTCCAAAGTGCTGGAATTATAGGTGTGAGCCACCGCGCCCAGCCTGAGACTCATCTTTGATCTCATATCTCAGAAGAAAGTGTGTGCTGATTGATGGACTGGTTGGCTCAGGCAAATTCAGGGATTTTTCAGGGTTAACTTTAGGGCTCCGTATGAGTGGTAGTTCAGGAAGGAGACATTTGCTCATCATTTTGTACCCTTCTGTACTCTCTGAGTTTTGTTAAATATCCTTAAATCTTTAGTGCCTGGTACCAATTGTCTCTGAGTAAAGTTGGCCCTGATTTGCATGATGACATTCAGTGTAGCAATTTTTAATCATGTTTTATGAAGAGCACTGAATTCTGGGTTCTCAAGTAGAGGAACATGTTTGACTGTGAGTGTATTTGCTGGATCAGGCAGGTTGGATGTGCTTCTGATAACTGAAAAAAACCCAACAGGGACATAACAAGCATGTAGCAGCGGATTGGTTTTCCTTCTTAATGACAAGCCACCTTTAAAAACTACACATTCTGAGCCTGGGCACACTGGCTCGCGCCTGTAATATCACCACTGGGAGGTCGAGGCAGGTGTATCAGTTGAGGCTAGGAGTTCAAGACAAGCCTAGCCAAAATGGCAAAACCCGTCTCTACTAAAAATACAAAAAAAAAAATTAGCTCAGTGTGGTGGTACACCTGTATTCCCAGCTACTTGGGAGACTGAGGTGTGAGAATCCCTTGAACCTGGGAGGTGGAGGTTGCAGTGAGCTGAGATAGTGCCATTGCACTCCAGCTTGAGTGACAGATGAGACTGTGTCTCAAAAACAAAATAAAAATAAATATACATTCTAAACTACTATTAAGAACCTCCTTTCCTACTGGACAATCCCTGCCTGCCACCTTCCTGGCTGTACAGGTGTGGAGACCTGGCCCTGTGCCATCCTTGTCCTGAAACAAAAAGAACCCATGGGACAAGGAGGGAAGTGCTAGATTTTCTAAAGCTCAGAGCAATGAAGTTCCCTTAGCTCTGCTAAAAAGTTTCTATCAGATTTATCCTGGAGGACCTTGGCCCAGAAGCTGATTGTTTTCAGAAGTCTTAAACACTCAACCTTCCCATGGCCTTCATAGCAGTGCCTTCCTTCAAGAAGCCATTTCCCTTCTCCCCACAGTGAAATGTGTGTCCAACCAAGGCAAGTGCTGGAGGGAATGGAAGTTCAGCAACTTCAAGATAAATTCCAAATTACAAGGACATACCCACCCGGGGTTGTTCTTTTCAGCCAGGCACTGGGGAAGCAGGCCGAGCAAGCTCTGGAGCAGGCCCTTTGGAATCTAGGCTGTACCAGTTATGGGGCCTTGGGCAACTTAGTTACTTAACATCTTTGAGTCTTACTTTATCTATAAAATGGGAATTAAAATATCTGCCCTGCGAGATTATTGTAAAGTTTTGAAGTAATAAATCAATCCATGGTGATATGATTAAACTTTCATTCATCCATCAAACATTACATGTTGACTACGTGTTAAGCAGTATGCTGGGAGCCAAGAGAGGTTTCAAATAGTAATTCAGCAGGCCATTGCCCTGCAGGGATTCAAATCTAGAAGAAGAGGTGAAAAATTTAACAAATACACACCTGTAATCCCGGCACTTTGGGAGGCCGAGGTGGGTGGATCATGAGGTCAAGAGATCGAGACCATCCTGGCCAACATGGTGAAACCCCATGTCTACTAAAAATACAAAAATTAGCTGGGTGTGGTGGCGTGTGCCTGTAGTCCCAGCTACTTGGGAGGCTGAGGCAGGAGAATTGCTTGAACCCAGGAGGCAGAGGTTCCAGTGAGCTGAGATCGTACCACTGTACTACAGCCTGGGGACAGAGCAAGATTCTGTCTCAAAGAAAAAAAAAAAAAAATTAACAAATACATTAAATCAGGCGATGAATGCAATAATAAAATATGTAGCACATTTACTGGTGTTACAAAAATAGGAGTGAAATTCAGAATTCAGAAATTACTATAACAAGTAATGTTTTGATAAGTAGGATGATTTCTTCCCAAAGAATTGCTGATTATACTTAATTAGTTCATTTATTAAATAGTTTAGCCTCATATGTATCAAAAATTCAAGAGAGGGTCTCTGTGTCTTTTCCCCATCCCTGCTGCCTCTGCTTGGTTGAAAATGGCATCACCTGCAGGCTGGTGACCTGCAGCAGCCTCCTAGCTGAGCTTTTTACCTCCAGATGTGCCCATCACCATCCATTTGTTTGCTAATTGTTGTTGATGCTAGTAATAGTTCCTCATATCTGTACAGTGTTCCACTCATTTACTCTCTTTCCTCAAAAGGAATCTAAATTGACCTTCACTGCAACCAAATGAGATGTAGGAAGAACAGAGTGATTATCCTCAATTTTAAGGAAAGTGAGAGCCTTAGAAGTCAAATGACTTACCTGGGACCAAACTGAAACTGAAACTCATCCTTTCTGAGTCCAAGCCCAGTAATTTCCTTTCCGTGTCTCTCAAGCAAAGGCATGGGACTCTTAAATAATATTATGGCTTCTTGTTTCTCAATACAACTGACAACTTTGTTGGTTGTCAGAGCTCAGGGGAAGCATCTGTTTGACTAGAGGGGTCAGACATTTCCAGTCACTCTTGCCAAACCTGAGATTAATTAGGGAGTGCAACTAAAGTCCTCTCCTATGCCAGAGGCCTCTTGGGTCAAGCTCCTGTCATTGGCACAGGGGCAGTTTTCACAGCCAGATGGAGGTTCTGGGTGAAACGCCTGGCAGACAGGGTTTTTTCCTTGCTCATGCTTCAAGGGGCACCCTGTGAGGGGCCAGGACTTGGGTCTAGGAACAGAGTTTTCCTAGGGGCACAGCTCTGGTTCAAGAGGGCTGCTGAGCAGTGTCCAGGCTCCTTCTTGTTCTGGTGTTACAGGAATTGTCTTCTGAGCAGCACTTGCTTCTGCTTCATTAATTTCACATATTCCCTCATATGTTCATTCATTCATTTATCCATTGATTCAATGTATGTGAAGCACTATTTAAGCACTGAGTATGCAAATCAGAAAAAGACACAGTCCTGGCCTCTTCCTTCCATCTCTCTGAGGACTGTACCGATTGTGTCAGTCCTGTACCTGCTTCACTAACGCAGCCCCCAAGGGAATGCCACATGCTCACAGCCCTTTTGCCAACATGGCCAATTCTGGTACCATGTGACCTGCCTTGGCAGCCTAGGCTGGGCACCTTACCCAGAACAGACATCCAATTGGCTGACCCATAATGTGACCCTCTGGGAAAATCTGATCTGTGCTCCTGGAAATTTGAATTAGGAAATATGGAGTGATGGAGGCAGTCCAGGGGCACGAGCTGTAGAGCTGACTGACTTGACGTTGAGTCTGGGCCATGGCTGGCTGAAACCACATGTAAACTAAAAAGATGGAGAAGAAGAAACTGATTAAACTTCAAGGGAGGCTTACACTTGTAATCCCAGCACTTTGGGAGGCCAAAGTGAGAGGATCACTTGAGGCTAAGAGTTTAAGACCAGCTGGGCAACAAAACAAGACCCTACCTCTACCAAAAAAAAAAAAAAAAAAAAAAAAGGAAAAGGGATACAATGGGGAACAAGTAGACAAAACTCCTCTCCACCTGGAGTAAAAATCTTCACACAGTGCTTGCATAGATACAAGGCCCTATGTAGTCTAGGTCTTGCTCAGTCACCAGCTTCGTGTCCCCAACAAGGACTCTAGGCGTGTTGCAATTTGCAGTTCCAACATGCAATTTCCGAGACATGGTGGGATCCTTTCCATCATAGTATCTCTGTGTGGAATGTGCTTTCTCCACCTCTCAATGCTTGCTGAAAAGCAAGACTCAGCACAAATATCAACTTCTCCTTGAACTTTTTGCCTGACTAAGGCCTCATTTCCCCATCCCAGTGAAAGTGCAAAGCCCTTCTCTGTGTTTTTATAGTGCCCTATATGTATGCCCTTACAACACTATTCTTTACATTTGTTCATTCATTCATTCATATATTCAACAAACTTTTTAAAGCATCATCTGTGTTAGGTGCTATGGAATAGGACACAGCCCTTGGTCAAAGTTCTCCCTATCTTTTAGGGGAAAACATGTGGAATTGAGAAAATATCATTCAGTGTGAAAGCTGCTGAGATATTTGTAATTGTTAGCTGCTCATTGGCCTTCCCATAAAACTCTGACTTTATTGCAAGCAAAGACTTGTCTCCAGCTCCTCCGTAAACGATTGTTGAATGAATAAATATGAGGAAACTCATCTATGATTGCTGAGTTTTGCTGGAGAAATAGGGACACTATTTTGAAGACACTTTCCAGTTGTTTTCTCATCTTGGAAATTCACTTTCTTTCTCTGCAGCCACAGCAGTATCACTTTCCCAGGGAAGGGAAAGGGGAGGAAGGCAAGTGCTATGTAGAGAAGGAGGACATGACCTAGGCACGGTTCTGATTAAAGAGGAAGGGGAAGTAGAAAGCCTTTCTGAGCAGGAAAGAGGAAGAAAGGCAAAAGGTCAGACCCGAGTGTTCTTAACTCTTAGTTCACTTGAGGTTCAACCTGGAAAGTGCTATAGGGGAAACACGCAAATAGACTTGGGGGAACATCTAAGAGCATTATTACTCCTTTCTTCTTCAGGGATAGCTGGAAAGACTGAATATCTCTCAGAAGACCCATGAGTGGCACAGCTCCACTTCCTCCCTGATGCTGGAAGATAGAAGTGGCTGAGGGATGTCCAGATGGATGAGCTGAGCTGGCACTTCCCATGGCCCTTGGCTTTTGAATGATAAATGGTCAGGGCCAAGATATCCAGTGGCTTCCAGGAATGGTGGACTACAAGGAACATGGGTTGGGACAACAAGGGTACAGAACGTGCTTCATAACTGGAGGGAAATGGCAAGGTTTCGGGGTTTGTGGTCATAAGCAGTGGGTTCCAGCATACTGTCAAAACAAATATACAAACGATAAACAGGTAGTTCAGCCACACTTGAATTCAGGGGCTGTCCATGCCACTGAACTGTCTTGCCAGGGACAAGACCAGATGAATCACCCTCAACTGGAGACCTAAGAGGCCTGCATTTCAGGGTGAGTCATCTGGACTTGTCCCTGACAAGAGGACAAGAGGCAAGTTGCCACTTAAACAGAAGATGTCATTTAGTCTCAGGTAGATCATCCCCCACCTTTTAGAGCCAAGTGTTTGAGGTCCTGTGATTGAGCCAAACTGTGTTGTATGTTCCTATCCCTGTGGCCAGTGAAGCTGAACTCCTTTTAGAAGACAGGTGTTTTTGGAGGGGAGGATACCAAGCAGATAAATATTTTTAAAATAAAAATAATAGTGGATTCTGATGGTTGTTCACTGCCTTGGATTAGCTGACATAGCTGCATATCCACCACTGACTGTCCCCTAGTCTGGAGGGGGCACAGTCCCTCAGCCTTAGAGACAGTTTCACCTTGAAACCGTTCTCCCAGTCTGATAATCTGGTTACTTCTTACACATACATTCCATTGAGCTTCATCTTTGCTTAGGGCAGCTTTACACCTCCTTCTCAAAACCAGTTACCTCCATAAAGGATCTGGGATACATGGAGGTGGGGTTAATGCATTCAAAGGAATAGTCAGGCATGGCAAGAAGGTGAGTTTCTAATAGGGATGTTTCCAATTAATCATCCTCATATTTCAGATGGGACTAGAGCAGAGAGCCACCAAGGGCCTGCCAGTCCAGGCCTGCTTGCTCATCCAGCTCCATTACAGCCTGTTGTGCAAGCAGCTGGCCACTAGGACCCGTCCCTTGCTAGTGGGCATGTGGCTCAGAGTTAAGTGTCTCTGGGTATGAGGTTCCAGAAGGTCATGATTGAGAACTGCTGTGCCCCTCTGCCAGTTATTCAGATTGCATTCCAGGGATCAGTGGGTCTGTGTGGGAACCTACAATTGAGCCTACCAGGGTCTTACCAGAGCTCAAATTTGTCTCCAGGCAAAGCCAAAAGTTTTGTGGTCATAAGCAGTGGATTCTTCCTTAGAGGAAGAGGCAAAGAATTCAGGCTGGTCCCTGGACAGACTACACTGTAATCACTAAATACAATCCAAGCAGATATGGAAATGTCTGCCTGATGATGAGCCAGTTCTCCCTGCCTTCTGGTTGAGGGGAAGAGGTGGTGGTGGATAAAGGAGATAGTGACTGCTCAGAGCTGTTTGCTATCAAAGGCTCAAGCAAATGGGCAGAGATATTTCAGCCCTTTCAATCTGATCTTGAAAGGAGATTCCTGTGTTAGGTTACAGGCTGAATATAAGTGAGGTCAATGGAAATTATGTAACCAAAAAGGCGAGGGTCAAAGACATCCTGGCTCTCAAAGCCACCTGCCCCTTGGCACTGGCCCCAATAATCTGTGCTGTTTCTTCTTTCTCAGCTACTCTCTCCTTTCTGGGCCACACTGTATCTACCACCAAGCTGCTGAGCTCCACCATGTGGCTCTATATTGTCTTATGTTATAGAGGGAATTATATTGATGAATTATATTTGTCAAAGAAATGTCAAGCTTTCTCTCCCTGATAATGACAAATGTTTGTAACTTTTCTCATTCTGCCAGACTTTTCATTTTATATATATATGTTTGTTTGATAATGGGGCTTATGATAGATGGTATTATTATTCAGAATATTTGCTGTTTCTCCCTGGGAGAAAATTATACTTCCCCCACTGTCTTAGTCTATTCGTGCTGCTGTAACAAAACACCATAGACTAGGTAATTTATAAATGATGGAATTTTCTGTCCCTGACCCTGGCTGGTGCCTCCCTTGGAGTTGCTGCCTTTGAAGTCTGTGGCCCAGCAGGATTTCAGCCCTTCCTGCCACTATGGCTCGCTTGAGTGGAGCTCTCTGGCCCACCATATCTGAACCACTCCCGAATCTGGCTAGTAAACTTCCAGCTGCAGCAGTGTGATCTCTCCAGCTGACTAGCAGGGATATGCCCACCTGGGATGTACCCTTCCCCTTCCCAGGCAGGGAGATCTGACTCCTCCCACCAAATCTAGCTAAACCATTGGGTTTTGGGGAAGAGAAGCCAAGGAGTTACAAAAGCTGAGTGGTAAAGGGGCTGAAGAGGCTTGTGGTGAGAGTATCAGTGACTGGGGTGGGAGGTAGGTAGAAGACAGGTGGGGTAGAATTGAAGAGAGAGAACCAAGTTAACTGATGGCCAAAATAACATTATTACACCAATAAAAATATCAGTATTGCTGTGCATAAAATAGCATGTTATACAAAACCTCAGGAAATGAAAAACCAGCACTGTAATCACTAGATAGATTCCTCATGGTTGTCAATCTTAAATGGTGTATGGAGTATTTCATACAGTGGAATAAACTCTCAAGACCTAACCCAGACATTCCAATTTTTCTCCCCTTTGAGTCTCCAAAGCTCCTGATCCAGACTCCAGCCTGGAAGGAGGTAAGTTAACTGTGAAAAAGGGAAACCGGGATGCACAGAGGGGAGGTATTGCTGAAAATGAGACTCCAGAGGACCTAGCCCAGAATGGAGAGTAGCTGATCTGGCCATCATAGTATGCAGGCTTCCCCAAGTGCTGTGTCTGGCAGCCCTCCACGCCAGCGCAGGAGGAAGATCTGATTGAAGGGAGAGCAGGGAACTTTTATGATACCCAAAGATTTCCCCAAGCAGATGTTTTGCTTCTTGGCATTGCATTCCTGGAGGGACAAAGAGATGGGCTCACTGTCATTGAGAATGACTCTGCTGCTGTGGCGAAACTGGCCCGGCCAAAACTGGTAATACACTGAGGTGGTTCCCTAGTTTGGTTAGTTTCCTTCTCTGAGCACATTTCTCTTTAATCACTGTGTTTTCCAGAGACCCAGTCTTCGGCTTTACCCAGCACAAAATACTTTGGGTACAAGCCACAAAGAGGACTCTAACAGCAAGTACAAAGACTCTAACTCCCTGAAATTGGTGTGTTTTTCTTCTCATTACCACCATTTCCACACATGTCTATAACATGGATTTGAAATGGCCTGTTTGTGTAAAGACTGCACACCGTTTCAAGCCATCACAGCAATGGGTAAAAAGCATTTAAACTGTCCTTTTTAGTGCAAAAGACAAAGTCACACTAAGCCATGCTGCAATTACGTTTGAATGTTTTTTGTTAGGACACAGTCTGCTATGCATGAGACAAAAATGAAATGCCATTCCAGGTGACTCTGAGTCTATGTGAGTATGTGTGTTTAAAACATAACCACAGGCCAACATACCTTTTTCGAAGCACATGGATATCATTACCACACTTGAATTTTGGGTTGGAAGGAAATACAGCAGTTAACCACCTGAAATCTCAGTAGAAAAAGAACACCATAAAGTTTTACGACTGTGGGACAGAAGATTGCTAAATATAGGTTCCATTAAAAAATTAGGAACTGTTATGTTACATACTTGAGTATATTGGTCACAGTTATTACCTGTAACTAGAAGATTCCATTTCTACTAAGAAGTGAAGTAATAAATGAAAAAACACCAGTTGTTGTACCTTTGATCCCAACCCCATTGTATTCAGACAATACAGTGAATTTCTCACAAGCTTTTAATATGTAAAAGCAATGCACTAATATTCTTAATATTTCAAATGTGTATTGCTTGTCTTTCGCTAGCGTCAAAGAGGACCAGCATTCAGATGTCTGTCCATCAGTTTCTTTCTTGATCAGGTGCTCCACCAGACTTGATGGAGCAAATCCCATTCAGGTCCTGGAAAGATTACAGCACCTTACCCTTTACTTCTAAATTAAGTTCCTCTGGGAATCACCTTGAGATCCAGAAGTCCTGAATGAAACCAAATGCTTTGAGAGACAGTTAGCGTTGGCTTGAAGTTTGCTCTCTTGAGTACTGTAGACACCACAGACAGCCTTCTGCACTGTGTTCAGCTACTGGAGTCAATGCCTGAGAAACTCTTAATGTTCCTAGGGTTTCCTAAATGACCTAGAAATAAAGCTAACAGAAGAGGGCAATATATCTCACTTAACTAACTTAACGGCATACCCGAAGTTATTTCTTTTCAAATAGCTCATGAAAGGACCTGGTCAGAATTTTGGTGGCAATAGAAACACCTGAGCATGAATCCATTAGCTGCCCTTTAAATCTTCAGACTTTGAGTATATTAAGAATGAAACACCACCCTGGATGCTATAACCTTTACAGGTCTGTGTTTCTTCTCCAAAAAAATAAAAAGAACAAAGTCACCACTCTCCTCTCCCAACTGGAGGAAAACTCAATAGAAACTCAACACTGTTTTTCAGTGAGAAATACCTGATGTCATATATTTTGTTTAATAAAGACTGAATGGCTGTACACTAAGCCAATTTAAGAATGTGATCTGCAACTCACAGTCTTAATTACATGGAAAAAAAGTGAATCAGTTCATTAATGCTGTGAAAAGGAACCGTGACCCTACCTGCCAAGTAGCAAGGTGGAAATAATTAATCTGGTCAATTAAAAAGAAACATAATTAAAAACGCAAAGACTTCCAGGTGGGGCACTGCATTCAGGTCTTCAGAACTCGACAAATTCCTAATGTTGATTTTGGTCTTCTCAGTAAGTTTTCTTTGTCCTTTCCTTAATTTTTTTTCCACGGATCAAATCAAATAGAAAAATCTTTCTGAGCTCTAAAGCATGACTTGTTGCATTATGTCTTATATCCTAAAATGTTGATTGATTCTAAAGTGCTCTAAAGTGCACTCTAGAAGTGCTCCGGGGCCGTTACCAAGTTCCCAGTAATCATACCCAAGATTCTTTTCTCTCTTGGTGGGAGTCTGTTACATCTTACTTTCCCCTCAAACTTGTTTGCCTTTTCTGGGGGTTTTAATAATATTTTAAAGTGCTGGAGTCTGAGCCACACTGTCTGGCTTATCTAATCCCATTTATGATCCTATAACATTGAAGCTTGCCATGGCCTGGCTGGCAGCACCAGATTCTAAATACATAGGGCAGTGTGTTTGCTCCATGGTACAGGAAATTAGTCAAACAGTTACTTTTCTACAAATGTTCATAATTTCTCTTGACATTTACAAGCCAGTAGTAGTTCCCAGACATCAAATGATCTCAAACCCCTCAGAGAGCAGTGAGTGGTTATCTATAAAGCTGCTCTGTGCAGGTATTTGAGCAGAGTGGCAGTGCGTTGGTCCATTGCAGCAGAAAGCTTGAGCACCGTCACTCAGTGCTGGTCCAGTCTATCTGTGCACTGCAGGTACAAGGGAAAAAGAACGTGTCAGTACCTTAATCCTTTTCAACTGGTCCAAGCTCCTTCTTGGGACAAATATTAATATCATTTTCATTTTAACCATGTCAAAGTTGAAAAAAACAGCATCCAATTTTTTCAATCTGCTCAAGAGAAGACTGTTTTTATGGTGAGAGTCTGACTGTAAAATTCTGGTTGCTAAGGGGGAAAAACCTCATCTAAGAAAACAAACGCTGCTGTGGTGAAATGCGGTGTGAAAGTCTGTATTTCCTAGGTGTTAGACTTGGCAAGTTAGAAATAGTGAGGGTGGAGAAAGGAGGCTTTCCGTGGATGTGCTCAAACACAGTAGTACATATTGTCAGCTCTGCAGGAGGCGTGCTGTGGCCATATGTGCGTCGCCGAGCGAAATGGAATAAACAGCTGCTGCCAGGAATCCAATTCCTGGCAAGGAGGCAAACCTAAGTCCTCCTGTTTCCAAAATAAAAATCACCAGAGGGATTCCCCTTACAGCAGTTCCAGCCAGTAGTTTTATAAAAGCATAAAACATCACTGTATTGTGGTTTATAATAATCCCTTACATTTGTAAAGCATTTTACAGTTTACAAAGTGCTTTACATACATTATCTCATTTGAGCCTCACAACAGCCCTGGAGAGTACTAAGCAAGATATTGAGATTCTCTTTTCACAGATGGGAAAAGGAAGGTTCAGGGAATGAAATGGTGAGTCTGGTGTCCTAGCCTGCAGCCATCCAGACAGAGACGTCCAGGGGCTACACTGGGGGACGTGGGGAGGCAGTAAAGGGATTTGTTTTTGTGTAGTTGAGCTGCAAAAGCAACTTTACTTCTCTTTTCTCTGTGCAAGCATCAACGTGCTCTGTCAAAGGGCTTCTCACACATTTTTTGAAGCAGCAAGGGAGGAAAGTAAGTTGTAAGGGAGCAAGCGGCAGGGGAAAATGGCACTCAGCATACTGAGTGCAGAATGTGGTTTGCCCTTGATGGCAGTCAAAGCCCCCATTTCAGTTTCAGCACATACTGCAGAGATCAGCCAAGGTCACCTCAGAACTGCACAGAGGAAGCAGCTTCGATACGATTCAGTTGTTCTTAGACACTGCCACCTTTTGGCACCCTAGCAGAAAAACAGGCTTTTTCTTCCTAGAACTACCAGGCATGTGGTTGCGTAAAAGCAGATTTATAGAAAGAACCTACATAGGCTTTTATGGAGAAAACCCCTCTGACCTTAGGAATTGGTAAGATGCAGAATTGTCCTATCCTGTGAGACAGGGGATATCAATGGTGGATGCTGTGGTGGCCCTGTTGTGGGCTGCTTTAGTCCTGAGATAGAAAACTGCTCTCTGGTAGAGACAGAGACTTCTCTGATGTGTTCCTGGTTACCTGATCAGGTCTTAGGGGTCTGCTACCACGCCTTGGGATTTGTGCTCCTTGGTTCTAGCTGCAGAATATAGAAGTATAAGCTAGTGGTTAAAACACAAATCCTGGAACCAAAGTGCCAGTGCTCTATGCTCACCAAATGTCTGTGTGTCAGAGGTGTACCTCATCTGAAAACATGGGGCTATAAAATCAGCTGGGCACAGTGGCGCATGCCTGTAATCCCAGCACTTTGAGAGGCTGAGGTCGGTGAATCACAAGTTCAAGAGATCGAGACCATCCTGGTCAACATGGTGAAACGCCGTATCTACTAAAAATAACAAAAATTAGCTGGGCCTGGTGGCATATGCCTGTAGTCCCAGCTGCTCGGGAGACTGAGGCAGGAGAATCGCTTGAACCTGAGAGGTGGAGGTTGCAGTGAGCCGAGATCTCACCACTGCACTCCAGCCTAGGGACAGAGCAAGATTCATTAAAAAAAAAAAAAAAAAAAAAATCTGTTTCATAAGGTTGTTGGAGGAATTAAATGGGGAATTATTTGCAAGGTGCTTAGAGTCATGCCTGGGGTGAGGTAAGTAGGTGTTCTATCCCAGCTCAGCTCCAGCCAGCCTCTGGCTGCTCCCTCACAATGTTTCAGTTACGATGGTGACATCCCTCCTTCCTGTGTCACAAACCAAGAGGCATTTTGCCTCATGCACCTCATGCAATTTAATCATGGATCTTTTCCTGCTGCAAAGCAACCAGGGTTTGTAGGGACACAGCACATTTAGTTGAGTTTACTTACATTGTTGATGTTAAAGCAAAAGTTGCACCCCAAAAATTTAAACAGGCAAGAAAGACTTTATTTAAGGTGATTACAATAGGGGAGAGAGGCCAGAACTCAGTCTGAATTCAACTCCACTGAAAAAAAGGGTTGTAGAGTCTTTGAGCACCGGAGTGAGAGGGAATCACTGGGCTATCTGTGTTTGCTAATTAACTTTGCCCAAAGGAAAGCAAACTTCTCATATCTTTATGACAGTTGGTAGTTTTACAACTTGGAGCAAGGCACCCACTGAAGTTAGGCTCCTATCATTCCACAGGATATGTTATGATTCTCAAAGCTATCTTCTTTGATGATTATATTTCAAGAACATTGATTCCAGATCCTTGAGAAACACATATGTGGGTAGTAAAACTAGCAAGGGATGTTTTGAAAGATTTACATATATCTCAAAGGGGCAGAGAACAAATTTACAATTAAGTTTCCTAAAGAAAATAAGACCTGGGCAACATAGTGAGACTCCATCTCAAAAAAATTTTTTTAAAATGATCCAGGCATGCTGGTGCGCTCTTGTGGTCCCAGCTACTGAAGTAGGAGGATCACTTGAGTCCAGCAAGACCCTGTCTCGAAAAAAACATTGCCCTAAGAAAAGAGAGGTCAGAGCCTCAAGTCAGGAAGAAGCCTGTCTGAAGTTCAGCCATTCTAAGGGAAACATTCAGGCCATCTGGGTCCTTGGTGGTTTAGAAATTGGGTAGCAATTTGATACAGAATGCCCCTTCCACAGAATTCCTTTTGAAGATGAACATAAGAAGTACAGTGCCCCTGCTAGGCCACAGTAGGAGGCCAGCTTCTTTCAGTTACCTGAATGTTCAATCTCAGCCCTTTCTTTGTTCAGAGGGCAGCTAACTCTCACTGACTGAGAAAGGAGACAGACTTATTCTACTTTCTGACTTGACCTCTCTGAGTCCAGGTCCACTTGATAAGGTGATACCCCTTCCCTGGACCAAAGATTGACACTCTGCCCCTTCAATCCATCCAAGGCCCTGTGGTTTGGAAAGAACTACATAGCAGAGGAAAAGTCGAGACCCTGCTAATTAGGACTTTGCCCTGAACCTCAAAGGGGATGCACTTTAAAGATAAAAGCCTGATCACAGGAAGAACACTCTCTGTGGATTCCTGTTCTCAACCTAGGTCACAACTAGCCCATCAGCCTTCAGGTACACACCCACTTGATTCAGGAAAACTCCGCTCCCAAACACCCGTAGTTATTTGGTCTGCAGAAGACATCTTGGACTTCAACTAAATGGTGAATGATGGCTGTTGCTCTTGAAACCTCACAAAACAATAAGATGCAGGGTGGTCGGGGGGTGGGGGGCACTTCTTGTTGCATGGAAAAAGGTGGGTCTGAAGTCTACTGGTCAGATTTTTCAATATTTCTACCAGGGTGAGCTATAGGTGTGCTCATCTCTTCACCTCTTACGCTGTGTCTGCCAGTCTCATCCAATGGGCACATTCATTTTCAGGGATGATACAGTTATTTATTTATTTAGAGATGGAGTGTTGCTGTGTCGCCCAGGCTAGAGTGCAGCGTCACGATCTCAGCTCACAGCAACCTCTGCCTCCCAGGTTTAAGCGATTCTCCTCAGCCTCCTGGGTAGCTGGGATTACAGGTGCCCATCACTACTCTTAGCTAATTTTTGTATTTTTAGTAGTGACAGGTTTTCACCATTTTGACCAGGCTGGTCTTGAACTTCCGGCCTCAAGTGATCTGCCTGACTTGGCGTCTCAAAGTGCTGGGATAACAGGCATAAGCCACTGTGCCAGGCCCAGGGATGATACCTTTTAAATTGCTATCGTAAGTATTTCCCAAATTTGCAAGGCACCTTTCTCTCTCTCTCCTCCTTTCCCCCTTGGGGCATTAGGCCCCATTTTTGCGTAGGACAATGTTTGGTTTCTTTCCTGCTCTGCTCTGGGAGGGAAGCAGGGGAGAAGAAAGTGATTGCTGGAATATTAAAGGAGCTATATTACCCACGGGCCATCTGATCCTCCTCTGGGCCTTTTGTGTACCAGGATACAGTAGGGAGGTAGCGAGTTCTTGCTGCAGCTCATGGGGTTTTGGCTGTAGAAATGCTACAGAGCTGTAGTTAAATTGCATTTTGGTCATTCAAAGGAGCCACTTTCAAATCTTAAGGGAGACTCTGACCTGCGGAAAACCAAATGTTAAAAGTCAGCAGATGTTTGAGCAAGATGAGTGCAACACCAGAGGTCTCTGTCATTTGCCACATACAAGGCCTATGAAGGTAAATGCGGCATGCTCAAAGTAGCACAGATTTACACTAATCTTTGCCCAGGCAAAGTTTTCAGAAGAACTTGACTACCTTTAATGCGGATTCTAAAAGGGTGGTATGTACTTAGAGCACCTGTGGTGAAAACAACATGAAGCTCTGGTCATTTGGGGAAGAGAGGAGGAACCTGCTAAATTGTCTGTGCAAGACACAGGCGCTGACCTGGAGTTTATAAGGGTAGAAAGGACAAATCCGCTTCGAAGAGGCCCACACTCTGCAGTCTAGAACACATGGGAACTCACAGACCCAACTCACAGCAAGCCACATGTTGCCCACAGCAGGCCAACAGGCTAAGCACATTGAAAGGGTTAACCACAGAGCAGAGTAATGGAAGAAATCTATGTAACAATGTGAACAGCCTCGCAAAAACTTCCAACCAAGACCAGCCACATAGTTTTCAAAGTCCAGTGGAAAATGAGGTCTCTTGTTCATAAATTATCAAGAATTTCAAAACAGTGACAGCAGAGATTAAACCAAACACAAAGGGGATCCTCCTATGTTTGGAACCTTGTTTGACTGCACAGGCCCCACATCCATGAAGGGGGCCCTGTGTCTCCGATAGAATCAGTCCAAACGTGTAGCATATATCACCAAAACACTCTGATGCACTGATTTGACTTAGCAGGAAAGACCTTTGTCCTCTCCGCAGAGCAGCCATGCTAACAGACAGAGAGGTGGACCTTCCTGGGATCCAGGCTGAACAGGGCTCTCCTCACTCTGAGGTGCAAACTCTGATTCTCTGTCTCCTTCTAAGGTGAAGGAGGTTCCGGTTTTAAGCTATCTGCCATTATGTGTGCCGGGTCTGAAGTTGTGTAGGTTCTTGTGAAAAGATTTCTCTTACACATGATTTCTTTTCCATCTCCCCTTTTCTTAGCAAACACATTGCTGTTTAAGAGATTCTGGCAAAAAAAAATTTTGGTAAGTTTTGTGTGCTTTTATTAGATATACGCTGTAATTTCAAACTGATTACATGATGTCTGGCTTTCCCTGAACCCCAATTCAATATCCTGAAAAAGAGGAAGCTTTATTGCAAAGCTGAGGCACACGCCAGGAGCGGGGTCTGGCGGGGAGTGCTGGTACTGGCGGAGCTGCTGATTGCTTTGACTCCACCCCCTAAAATCTCTGGCTGGCTGGCTCCTTCACCTCTGTGTTGCTTTTTACGTGGACTTTTTCATCCTCTTGAATTATGTTTATTTTGCAATTATAAACCTTTTTTTAAAAAGACAAATCATTCACAATGCTCCAACCTTAATACTTCAACTGTTTTCTCTTTTCCACATTCTCTTATGGTCCTGGACTAACGTTTTGATTGTTGCATTCATGCTGGAGTTACACATTTTTGTTCTGGTGTAGTCAAATTTAATCCCTTCTATACTCGTAAAGGTAAAAATCATTTACAATTTTAGAGAACAGGAAGGAACAATAAAGCCAAAAAGAGGCCTTAGAATTGCCTGCAAATAGAAGATAAAGATTATGCAATAGTTAGAAACTTTTTTTCAATAAAAGACAAATCACTCATAATTCTACAACCTTATGACTCCATCCGCCTTTAAATGACTTAGCATTTAGAGGCAGTGAGCCCAACAGAATAGAACTGAAGTGATTTTAGCGGGTACGTATTTTATAGAAGATAAAACAGAGTCTCAGTGATTAAATGACCTGCCCAAAGTTGCACAGCCCCCGGTGCAGTCAGGACTAAAGCGGGCTGTGAAGGACTTTTCCACAAAAGCCGACTAATCTTATTTCCACACTAGTAACTTTCTGTGGGACATAAGTTCTTTCGGTGTCATATCCTTTGTTTGTGGAATGAGGAATTTGGAACAGATGCTCTTAAAAATCTTTCCAACTCTAAAACTTCAAATCCAACTCAAAATTAACGCAATTGGATCCCAGCCTAGTCAGCCCAGGATTACCACACACATAATGAAAAATGTGGTAATGATCAGAACACTCACGATTTTAACAAGATGTTTCGTGCAGAAGCTAACTGTATTCTTAGAAAAGCTGAAGGCTGGATCTCAGACTGCACTGTGACAATATATCCGCTGTCAGAAGGATCCCCAGGCTGGTGCCGATACCGTAAAATGACTAACCCAGAGTAAAGGGAGGCAGTGTTCAGTAAACAAGTTGGAGGGGTGATGCTGTTTCCGGCAAAGATCCTTGAGCTTAGAGGATTTTCCAAGTAGAACACGGCTCCCTCTACTGGTAGAATTTGTGGTCCGAAATGGTGGTGGGGGGGGATCCCAAAATCAGAACAGATTAGAAAGGTAAGGAAATGTGGAAAAACAAACAAACAAACAAACAAACATCAAGTTTCAACTCTTCAGACAAGAAAACAGAGTTCTAGAAAGTTTAAAATTGTTTTCCCATAAATTTGTTAGGCAACATTCTCCTGAGGATATTTTCACCATAGGTGGTGAAAATATCTGACTAAAAATGTGAAGCTAGCTTTCTGAAAATACTGAATCAATAGTAAATAAAAATCACCCTTTTGATCAGTGGAGAGTAGGGTTCTCCCCACACTCTCACATGAAACTTTGTGTTTCATTGGCCTTTACCAAGGTTTCTTAAATTCCAGTCATTCAAGTATCACCAACATGCTTCTTGCCACAGCCTAGTACTGTGTGTATTATTATTTAATACTTTTTCTTCAATAAAACCATTTTTTTTTACGTTTCAGCTTCATCCTAAGCAATAGAATCCATGAAATTTCAGCTTTGATGCGTTAGGGATATACGTGCATGCATGTGTGTGTGAATGGGTACATATACCATACACATGATAAAATAAACACATGGCTCTTGAAAAATGTTCATCTGCGTGCCAAATTCATCTCTGTCAATTATCATATGCATGTACCATGCTTTACAAATGTATGCATATGTGTGTGAATGGGTATGTACACCATACACGTGATAAAATAAATACACGACCCTTGAAAAATGTTCATCTGTGTGCCAAGTTCATCTCCGTTAATTATCACATGCGTGTAACATGCTTTACAAAACACTGAGGTAGCGCCTCATGTTTAAGTCATGTAAATACAGTAATCACAATGTCATCATTCTTTGAAAGGCAAGTTGTTGATTGCCTTTCTTCACCTGGTCTTTCCCTTATGCCTTATCAAATTTCTTAAGGCCTTTCTTCATCTCCTCTCCATCCTCTGACAGTCATTTGGTTTAGTATTCATATTTGCTTTCCCCAGTGTGGTAAGGAAAACTTCTTTCTCTACTGCCCAGTGGAGACTGTGCCTCATTTGATACTGAACTCAGGGAAACCATATTGAAACAAACTGTCATTTTACAGGATGAATAAAAATACCTTTGTATCTGTCATTTTCTAGGAATTGGGGCTCGAAGAATATTGAAAAGTGATGTTATTTCTATTTCATCCTCATAGTCAATCTTCTCTGAGGAAATAGCACATAAACACAGAAAGGCCAATGTACAAAAACATGTTTAATAAATTATTCCTTGAGGAACAGAATAGAGTCTGTTTTTGTTCGGGCACTGTGAAGGCTGCAATACCTGCAGGGAAGAATGGAGATGAGAAAAAGGCTGATCTTCATGAAATCGTTTCCTTTATTAAACATTCCTGTGGAATTCAAGCTCTGTTTCCTCAGTAATAAAAGCGACCATTATGCATTTATTTCTGGATCAATACACCCAATTCCGTTAGTTATAACTCGATACTGCTGTGAACCCCCACTTATTTACAGTGAATTATCTGCATTGAAGCTGACCCACAAAAGATCAGTTTTGAAACGTCTTGCCACTGTAATATGTTTTCTTTGCTCTAACCAGTTATATCATCTGTGTTAGCTCTTAATAAGAAGTGAATAAATAGGCTGGGCATGGTGGCACATGCCTGTAATTTCAGCACTTAGGTCGAGATGGGAGCCTCACTTGAGGCCAGGAGTTCAAGACCAGCCTGAGCAACATAGTGAGACCCCCCATCTGTAAGATTAAAATTTAAATTTAAAAAAGAAGTGAACAAATAGCCTTTCAACATAAAATACTACACTTTTAAGTCACTTTGGACCTAAAGAGCTCAGAAATATTTGCTTCAAATGTAAGCCATTTTATAATAAGAAATGCATTACATAAAGTTACATAGAAAAGTCTTCTCCCAAAGGAAAGAATTGCAGTGGCTAAAGTTTCATTTTGGTGACATTTGCATAAGAGTTTCAGAATCATATGAAAGATTTTTACCAAGTAGCCTATGATAAGCCAAACATGGATAAAAATGAAAGTTACAGCAGTATAACTCTATATACTTCTCATTCTGTAGAAATGTAAGCATATTTAATTCTAACAGCAGCTGATCCTGAAAAGACTGAAAAGCTAATACAAGACTCTGGGACCCATGGGGAGGAATGGGTTCTCTGCATTTACCATGGCTTCCCAAAGAGGTTCTTTCTGATGGCAAACAGATGGAAACCCCATAGAGAGGCAGATTCCTGCTGTGACTATCACAGGACTACATCGTGCTTTGTAAATGACATCTGCCAGGAAATCAGTGACTGGAGTTTCAGATTTCCTAGAAGGATTTTGCTTTGTTTTTTGTAGGTCCGACGATGGCAGGAGGAGGCAATAAATTCTGCCTTAGAACCTCTCCTGGTAGATGTTTAAAGAGATTGTATGAGTAAATCAACTGTCCCAATCCCCTGATGTGATATGGACCATCCGGTTTGAATTTGAATTTCTTGCGTTCTTCTTTTAGAGAACTGAAATAAGCCAACAACTCAGAATAAGTTGGCCTGATAAGTAGAATGCAACGCTGAGGGGGATTATCAGGAAGAACTAAAGTATTTACTTTTTATGAAGCTTTTCCTTTAACTAGATTTATAGCTGGAAAGGGCGAAAGCTGAAATAGTGCTGTACATGGATTAGCATTTTTCACTAGAGAATAATTTAGGCAGTCTCACTTCAACGCTTAGGTTCACTCTATATGAATAAATGCTGTGAGATTTTACTGAAATCACCTTCATGAATGTGGAGGAAATTCTAAAACTGGGGAATATGTTTTCTATGAGTTGCTATATGCATTGGTATTTGCCTTGTGTTTTAGCCAAGAAGCAGTAAGCAAGGTTTAGACTTAATTCTTTGGGTGGAACAATTTAACTCTATTTATTTTTATGTAAGTGAATGTTCTTCCAATGAATTCATACCCAATTTTATGTGTAGCTGTTGCAATTTCAAAAGACTTGAGCAATCAATACTAATGAAGTCAAGGTTTTGGGTAACACCTTTACAGAGGTCAGTTGATTTTGTCCTACTCACCTGAACGTAAGGAGTAATGCTGTTTGGAAATATGCATAAAGATTCATCACCTCCTGATTAATACTCAAAATGTGTGGCCTATGTATGGTGCTAAAAAAAAGTCAATGACACTTTATATGATGAGGCAGCCTTTATTTAAGGTGTATGTGGGAACTATCTCCATAGCTATACAGGTCCACTGCAAGGGATTTGGCAGTAGGGGAGATTGACTGGGCTCAAAACCACATGCAGCATGGGCAAGTGGGAATTTATAGCCAAGGAGCAGGGTGGGGGTTAATGGATGGAAAAGTACTAAGAGGAAACATTAGGACTAAGTGGGCATTCTGGCCAAACTGGCATAACAGGATTCTTGCTGAAAGCAGGCTGGGATGATCAGACATAGCTGAGGAATGGTGGAGAATGAGAGACCCAATAACATATGGAGCATAATCAGATATGGAGGAAGGGGGATTCAACTAAGCCAAGGATTCTTGTTAAAGTTGGACAGTCAGGGACAAATATGGAAGTCCAAAAGTCCAACTTTTCAAGGCCTGCTTGAAAAGTTCAGGGGAGCCTGAGTAGAGTTTTGTCAAAGAGAAAATCTTTGTCCATGGTGAGTATGGTCTGGGTGCTTTTAAAGACAATAAGCAGAAAAATATGGCTCAAACAAGTTTAAACAATAAGATATTATTATTTCTATTCTACTGAAGACTCAGAGGTAGGTCAGGCTCCAGGATCATCAAGGACTCAAATTATATTTCTTAAGTATCTTCAAAGTCACCTTCACCCAAAGTCACCATGATCCTATGCCAAGATCACAAACTGGTGGTACCAATTCAGATCAACAATGCTAGATGAAGAAGAGAGACTTTTTCTTATATCCTTTTGTTTCTTTAAAGGGGTGAAGAAAGCTTTCCCAGCAGCTTTACAGGAGACTTCTTGCGTCTTGGTAAGTATTGGGTCACATCCTTATTCCTAAATCAATCATGGAAAGGGAAATTATAGTGATCACTTAGAACAGTGGTTCTTAACCTTGGCTGCATTTTAAAAGCTCAGGAAAATACAGATACCTGGGTTCCACCCTTGGAAATTCTTCTTTAGTTGTTTTGGGATGCAGCCAGGGGCATGTGATATGGTTTGTATCTGTGTCCCCACCCAAATCCTATGTTCAGTTGTAATCCTCAAAGTTGGAGGTGAGACCTGATGGAAAGTGATTGGATCATGGGGGGTGGATCTTTCATCAATGGTTAACACCATCCCTTTGGTGCTGTTCTCGTGATGGCGAGTTCTCACAAGATCTGGTTGTTTAAAAGTGTGTGGCACCTCTGCCCTCCCGCTCTCTCTTGGTGCTGCTCCTGTCATGTTAGATGCCTGCTCCTGCTTTGCCTTCCACCATGAGTAAAAGCTCCCTGAGCTTCCCCAGAAGCAGATGCTGCCATCCTTCCTGTACAGCCTGTGGAATCATGAGGCAACTAAACCTTGTTTCTTTATAAATTACCCAGTCTCAGGTAATTCTTTATAGTGATACAAGAATGAATTAATACAGCATGAGAGTTTTAAAAGTGTCTCAGATGATTCTACTGGGCAGTCAAACATTTTGAGAACCATCAGTTTAGACCAAATGTTTGGGGATGGGGGAAGAATAAAGTTGGAGAATTCATACTGAGTTATAAACCAATATTAAGGCTGGGCACAGTGGTTCATGTCTGTGATCCCAGCACTTTGGGAGGCCAAGGCAGATGGATAGCTTGAGTCCAGGAGTTCGAGAACTGCCTGGCTAACTTATGAAACCCTGTCTCTAAAACAACAACAACAACAGCAAAAAAGAAACAAACAAAAAAAAACCATAAAAATTAGCCAGGCATGGTGGTGTGGACCCATAGCCCCAGCTACTTGGGTGGCTGAAGTGGGAGGATTTCTTGATCCCAAGAGGTCAGGGCTGCAGTGAGCCAGATCACACCACTGCACTACAGCTTGGAAGACAGAATGAGACCCTGTCTCAAAATAAATAAATCAACATAACCATTGAGTATTATTAATTTCCAATGCAAATTTTTAAAAAACATATGTGCATCTATAAATGCATACATGGGACTGGAGTCTGGTTTAGAGGAATCCATATTTATAAGAACAGATGAATGTGGCTCATATATTAGGAGAACAAATTGGGCGCATCCAAAGTCAACCAAAAGCATTTGTATGCATGGTTATGATAATGCACAGTCACTTTTGACTTTGGCAAAGGTAAACTAATAAACTAAGTAGAGACAACAGTAAAGGAATTCAGACATGCCACTCCAAAATATGCTGCCTTGACATATTAATTATTTTGAAATAGAGGCACTTGACAGTAGGTACAGGAAGGGTACTCTCTTTTCTTCCCAAAAGCAGATGAAATTCCCATGTGAAAGATACCCTCCCTATACCAGTACAAAAGAACATTCTCATCACCAGAGATGGGGAGTTGAAGCTGAGAGAAATCTGTACAAACGTTGTTAAACTAACTTATCTTCCTAGTTACTTTTCTACAATTTCCACCCTTTGTTCAAACTACAATATAAGTGCTTAGGCCTAGCCACTTCTTTGGGTCTTCTTTGTCCTTATGGGGGCTCCCATATACATGTAAGTAAAATTTGTATGCTTTTCTCCTGTTTAATCTGTCTTATGTCAGTTCTAGCTGAAAACCCTGAGGACAGAGGAAAATTTTTCCTCTCCTACAACAGTAAATGACACTTAGGAGTCTTTGAAAATAAAAAGAGTATCTTCATATTCTTAAATTTTGAAAACCCTTCTTAGCTTCCACTATCAAATTGTATAGCTTTTAGTCACTTCAGTATTTTTAAAATTCCTTCTATGAAAGCCAAAGATTTCTTAACAATTATTGAGTACATGATTTAAAAAAATTTTTTAAGAAGTTTCACTGGATTAAAAGCTACATTTGAGTGAATCAGAATATGCCAGACTTAGTGCCTCTAAACAAATTCAGATCCTTCATTGGTTCCATTTATTCATTTTTCGTCATTTCTTTAGGTTGGGCATCAGGGTTATTTTATTCTCAAATACGTTGCGTCACAACTAACACACCAGCATACAGCAGCCACATGGTCACTATTGTGTTTGCATAGTACAGTGGTTCTCAACCTTGGCTACACATCAGCTATTTGGGGGACTTACAAAAACCTGACCCCTCCTCCCACTCCCATCTCCATAGAAATAGAATATTTAGGGGTTAGAGCCAAGGCATCTTTACTTTTTGAAAAGTTTACCCACTGATTCTCATGAAGAATGTGGACTAAGAATTATTAGCACAAAAAGAAAAAAGAAGGTAAATGACAGGGACTTAATCGTGGCTCGATTGTTTGCTTGCTTTTAATTTTTCCTCCCCCAAAGCTAAGCTAAACGAAGCAATCAATCTCCTGGAAGAGGGTAAGTGTTCAGGAGTTTAGCTCAAATGGACTTTGCAAGTAAAGGTAAAGCTTTGTGGGGCCTCAAAAGTCTCTGGTAACACTTTGTAAATACTTGTAAAATCGGCTGGCACTATGCTGGGATTTCTGAGTAGGTGCCTCACAGCTCTTTGCACTTAAGGTGTAGAGAAGCCTTTTGACGACCATTTTTATGTGTTTGCGGTGGCTGGAAACTATAATGAAGAGAAGAAAATCACTGACTTGAAGAAGAATCATATAAGGTGATTTTTTTCAAAGCAGTGACGAAACAACAGGTGAGTCAGTAATCTTTGTGCCCAGCCCAGATTGCACTGCCACTAAATCTGCGCTGCCACAAGCAGCATAGCATACCTGCTCAGGAACCCTCAACACACTTTTGTAAACTATAATGTAGTTTAGGCTAGACCTGGAATGTTCTAAGTGTATTTTTTTAAAAGCCTGTTGAATTACTGATTAAATAATCAGCATGAACTGAAGTGGCAAGAGTCATAATGCTGGAAAAGAAATCCTAGCATTGATAGAATAATATGTAAAACAAGCAAACAAACAAAAACAAAAAATACCCAAGAGAAGGTGTTATGGAACCGAACTGGAATTCGCTCTCCTGGCACAATAAGGCCAAACATCCACACTGAGATTTGCAGCAGAAGAAAGGAGGACATCGTTTTGCAGAGTGCCAAGCAAGGAGGATCAGGCAGTTCTTGCTTAAATCCTGACTTCTCTTATGGTTTGCAGTCAAGGGTTTTTTAAAGGCAGGGGTACATTTCAGGAAAGCAGATGTTACAGGCAAAATTGTAAATCAATACATGGAGTTTACACATTGGTTTGGCTTAAAAAGGCAGGATATCTTGATGTGGGGGCTTACCCATCACAGATTGAAAGATATTCTGATTTGTAATTGGTTAAGGAAAAGGTGTGTTTAAAAATTCTGGGGTCAGCAGAAAAGAATGTCAGCCCTGACTCATGAGTGGACTTTCTCCAGGCACCTCAGGAAAAAATTTAGACCATATAGAATGGCAGCCAGAGTTCAGTCCTCAGTTCCCCCTTATTGGAGGTCTATGTGCAGGCAGACCTGTTTGGTGAGGTCTGTGTTTCTGAAAAACAGTTCAGGGACATATGTTATCTCTAGTCCTGTAGGGGAACCAAACATCCTGTGATTCTAATTTCCTTGGCTATTGCCTTAAGCTACTCTCACCTTCTTGCTCATCAAGTTGTTTATTTACTTTTCAGGGCTAGCTAGCTGTCTGAAACTTCCCTTGCAGGAACTCAGAATTTTCCCTTATTTCCATACTTGGAGGCCCTAAGAGGGGTCCCTGTTCTGTCTCAAAGAAATGTGGTAGAGTGGAAAGAGCAAGGGAACTGAGCAAGAAGCCCTGAATTCTGATCCTGGCTTTGCCTGGATCCTATTTGACTCTATCATATTATCTTGGGCAAGTAATAAACTCTCTGAGCCTCAGTTTTATGATTCAAGAGATGAACTAGTCTAAGCCCTCATTGTTTACATTCTAGCTGCAGATACATTCCAGATGTTTATCTTAATAATTTGTAATTTAAAAGAACCTATTTATGTCATGTCTACAAATATTAAAAAAATCCCATTTATGATTACCCATTTTATATTTTACATGATTATCTCCAGTATCATTGTATAATTTTACCAAACATTTCATTATAAATCTTACATACATTGTCAGAAAAATAGTCTCCTTAGTTTCTGAAACTACTTACAGTGTCTTGCTCAAATCATGTATACCTCTCCTTTGTTCTTTGGCATTTTGTCAAAACAATTTAGTGGTAATGAATCAGTACAAGAACAAAAGTCCTAGAAACAAAAATATTGTATTAACTACGGAAAAAGTTTCTGCCTTTTCCAGTAAACATACAAAATAATGGCACTCCTTAGCATATGTAAATATGTACTATTGCCTTCTGATTAAATAGTTTTCAGCAAACTATTGCTGTTATGGTCCAATTCCTGAAGCTTTTCTTCTTGTTTTATTTTACAATGTTAGGGTGTGACTATCTCTTCCTATGGTACTTCATGACTTAAAAGTGGAATAGACCATTTATATTCACAGTCGTATATCGTCTCCTTTCCATATATGAAGTACATACACTATAGTGTATGGTTTTGGAAAATTTGGAAGAACTGTGACTAAGAGGTTGAGTTTTCATAGAACAGACCCTGACCCTGATTAGAAAAACTAACCAGCCAGTAGTTTACTGTTGAGACTTAACAAGATATTGAGGGTTTGTGGGCACTCCATGGACACGTGTTTTACAGAAGTTGCCATGAGTGCTGATGAAACTTTTAGTCATGTGTCCTTTATCTTAAGCATTTGACTCTCCTAATGAAATAATTGAAAATAAAATATTAGCAGCAACATATGCTTTCCCACATACCTTACTAAAGTCCTGTTTGCATAGTACAAATTTAGCCATTTTGAATTAAGATATTCAGTCATTGGTATTGATGCATTTTATTTCATAAACATGCAAATTTCACTTTTGAACAAGGACTTGGGCCCATTTCATTTGAAATCAAGTTATTGGCAGGTCTCACTTCAACTAACAAATGCTTACTTTTCACACTAGAAATGTACTTAGAACTCTCTATATTCTAATAATGTTTCCTTATGAAGCAATTCCTTTTCGAATAAATATACATTATGATGTTGTCGAAAGGATTTCAGTATGTGGTGGATCAATCTTGGCCCAAATCCAAAGGAGCTGATTTAATTAAAGAACCAAAAGAACCTCAATTAACAGTGGTATCAAGTATAAAGTAATCACCTTGTAAAGACTCACTCGCCAAGAGAATACTAAACACTATACCTATGGCTAATAAATTAATTACCTTCTGGTAATGTCTGGCCATATTTTTCAGTATAAAATGATTATAGATTACAGTAAGGCAAGTGTCCTCTAAAGTTGAGTATATTTAATTCCCAATGTTATAGAATTTAAAATGATACAAATACTACATGTCTTTAAAATTTCAGTCTTTCTTTTGAGTTCAAAAATTTAAAAGAGTAGGCTACCACAAATATATTTTTAAAAGTTCACTCTATTCAACAAATTATATAGATCTAGTACTTTTGGTGAGTCCTCTTAAAATTTTTTCTGGCTTTACCAATCTGAGAGTCACTTTTTATCAATATATGGTATCTTCTCTTGCAAAAATGGATTTTTAAAAGGTTTCCAAAGTCACCTTGATAATCATAGTGCTCACTCACCTGACACTTACTGCTAAAAGGTTGGTATGCATCTTTTATACCTGGGTAAGGTTCAACTTTTAGCTATCAGAGAAAAGTGTCCCTATACTTGACAAAAGGGAAAAGATAAAAAAGAGAAAGAGAAGGGAGTGGTAAGAAAGACATTTTTTATTTCTTATCTTATGATACATTCTGCAGCAGTAAACACCACTATCTCTCAAAGTAGACCCTCTGAAGGCAGTGGGGGGAAAACAATCAAAGAGAAAGCTTTAAATTAGAGACTGTCTTCCTGTTCTATGTGGCTTTGACCTTTTTGAAAGTCTGCATGGCCTCTTCTCCTTGTATTAAATAAAACAAGAGTTGTGGCCGGGCCGGTGGCTCACGCCTATAATCCCAGTACTTTGGGAGGCCGAGGTGGGTGGATCACGAGGTCAAGAGATAGAGACCATCCTGGTCAACAAGGTGAAACCCTGTCTCTACTAAAAATACAAAAATTAGCTGGGCGTGGTGGTGGGCGCCTGTAGTCCCAGCTACTCACTCGGGAGGCTGAGGCAGGAGAATTGCTTGAACCCAGGAGGCAGAGGTTGAGGTGAGCTGAGATCGCGCCATTGCACTCCAGCCTGGGTAACAAGAGCGAAACTCCGTCTCAAAAAACAAACAAACAAAAAAACAAGAGTATAAGGACTGACAATTTGATGTGGTGAGTTAGTTATGGAAGCAGCTCTGGCATGTGTTATTTCCATTCTTTTATCCATTACCTCTGTTCTGTTAACGGCAGCAGACACTTGATTACTGAGATTTGGACATGATGGGAATCCAAGGTGGACTGTGAAGTACATCATGCAGCTAAATCTCCATTACATCTTCACTTCACTTGTTCCTCTGTTTCCAGATTTCTGGCAGACTAGCATCTAAAGGCCTTCACGTTAGAAGAAGGAGGAGGTCTAATTGTTTCAAGAATTATTGGAGAAAAAACACATTTTAACAGCCTGTCAATAAAACTACTGAATGGAAGGGTGGTCCATCATTTTTGGGAAGGATTAAAAGCAAATCTCCCATTCCCCAACAAAAACAAACATTAGTACGAAATCTAAATGGGTAGGTTAAGAGAATTATAAAATTTTTAAATATTTATAAAATTATTAATTTATGCACAACCATAGCAGAGACTGGGGACCACCCTATATATATTCAGAGAGTTGTAAGCAAAAATTCCAAGCAAAAAGGCAAAAATCCAAATGTCTTATTAATAATCAGTATAACATCCAACAATAAGATAACCATCATTTACTGTAGGGGTTAACATGTACAGTAAGCCAAAATCCTAGCAAACATTAATATAAAATACAATTATATATTTCCTAGCTGATTTGTTTATATATCCAGGTCATAAAAACAGAAAGGCAAACTTTTTCTATATCCTTATACAAAATCAGATGTTACAGCCAAAAGTAATTGTAAAATGATTGTGAAACCCCAACGAATAAAGGAATTTCTGAAAGCCTAAAATGAGAAGGTATGGAACTCATACTTTAGTCTTCTCATTCTCACTTCAGTGCTTTTTTTCCTAATAAAATTAAAAAGCAAAAAAACTGAAAATATTAAGCTTCTACACTTAATGTGTCAGTATACACAAGAAAGCAAAATCATTTCTGTAAAATCAAAAATAGAAAATGAAAAAAATGTTTGTTATAAAACTTAAGCAATCAGTCAACCAAATTACAAAAAAAAAAAAAAAAAATTAAGTAATGGACCAAACCTCATAACCTGAAAAGAACCAAGAAAAGACATTCCCGTTATACTTGTACTTCTAAAAAGGGCTTAGAGAAGGTCTAAAGTAGAACTTTGTTGCAATCCAGAAAGTTAAAGGACTAAATAACTGGAGAAATAGAGTTAAGAATTAGATTTATTAGACAGCACAGTCCATCCTGAGATGGCAAAATAGACATGGCTTTATTTACTGATTGAGAAGTGGTCCAGTCATGGGCTAGCATTCATTTACATACCAGTGACCAAATGCAAACATACACATATTGATAGGGCTTTGGTCCATGACATACCCTTTTCACAGCTCAAAGCTGAAACATCAACTCTATTTGGGGTTACTTGCTTATACAAAGATGTCACTCTAGCAACTGCTGATTGACGGCAAGACCAGATGGTTGTCACTAGTAGGAAGAAAGCAGAAGTGATTCAGCTTACACTGCACACTCCCTACTCTTCTGAATTAAATGAAAAAGTTGTTCAAACACAATACTTGTTATTATAATTTAAAGTGTATAAAGTTCAAAATAAAACAAACATAAAGATGCCAAGGCTAAGTACAGATTAAAAAGTGTGATAGGTAAGAAAGCCATTTTGAAAAAAGCCACTATCAGCCAGAGCTACTTATTCCATCCTATAATCTCATAAAGCAAAGCTTTTAACTGCCTAGACTCATATGTGACTGTATTCTTTCCAACATGCATTCTTTCTTCTTCCAGGGGTTGCTCAATAACAGCAGGTATGTTTCTGCCATGAAGTTCACAGTGTTCTAGAAACTGGACACATTCTTGAATAACATTGTCATGAATGACTATCATGTGTTTTGACATGTTTTCTAACAGGGACAGGAAGCATCTTTTGGCATAATACCAGGTATCTGTTCCCAGCTTTTTATTATAAGGCTCCAAACTTTTGATAACTCGAGAAATACCAAACTCATAGTTTCCTTTGGCGCAATAAAGAGTTCCTATCACCAAATTCACAATGCAGAGATGGTACATTTTCTTATCTGGGCCATCATAAGAGAGCTGCTCTTCCTCCTTTTCAATCTTCCTCATCAACTCTTCTGCTTCTTCATTTTGACTTGTCATAATATAGGAAACACAGAGATTAGCCAGTACAATAGCACTGACACTCAGGATGTTATCATAATGCTTCTTAACTATGGGTTCATAGAAACCAATGGCTTCTCTGTATTTGTTTTCCTGCATGAACAGAACGTGAGCCACATTCAGCTTCCACACATCATGGTTGTTACAAAATTCCGCAGATTTGCGGAAGATCTTCTCCAACATTGCATAATTTTCAAGGTTCCAGTAGATTTTTGCCTGAGCCATCAACACAGGAATATACTTCTCCAGGGTTTCATCATATTCATTCACTGCCTTTTTGATAGCTTCATCATCTCTATTGTGTCTTGCTTCCTGTACTTGCATGGTGAGTTTCCGGAGGACCTCAGTCAACATCCCTGCTAGCCCATCAAGCTTAACGAAAGCCTCTTCAGGAGCTGTCTGGCAAGTGATCACGGCATCCAAGAAGTCATAGAGATAGGGTGTGAGGAACTTATAAGTCAAATGGGCATTTTCTGCCAGGACATCTGCTGCAAGGTCAAAATACTCATATTTACAGTAGAGCAGCAACAGGTTGCCAAAAGTCTCTGGAGGAAAGGGATTCTGTTGGAGCAAAAACTGTAGCTTTTCAAACCCTTCTGTAGGTCTGGTATCCATGTTCATTAGTGCCTGGTTGTGCAGAGTCACAGCATCCAACTCTTCCTCTGCCCTGGGTGGCATGTCAGTGAGGGCTTCTTGAGCTGCCTCATAGTTTCCCAATTGGTATTCTATGGCTGCCTTAAGGTTGAAAGCTTCCACCAAAGCAGTCTGGTGGAGGACTAAGGTGTTGCCAACACTGCGAACATCAATGCCCTCAGTGGTCTTGCCCACACCTAGCTCAGGGTGCTGGCGGTTGCCATGCTCAATAATCACAGTGATAAGCTTCAGCGCTGAGGCATACTGCCGGCTGCTGTAATAGGCCAAAGCCAGGTTGTAGGAAAGGTCAGGTTTGTAGCCTGAGGCCTGCAGGGCTGCAAAAAACTTGGAGCATGCAGCTTCATACTGTCCTTCCTTGTAGAGCAAACAACCCAGGTTGACCTGGCCATCAGTCTCATTCTCGGCCCCACTATCTTCTCCCTCTTCCCCACTCAGCAGCTGCTCCACCAGGCTCCTGGACCCTGGCAGATCGCCCTCACTATATTTGATGGCAGCTTGCAGGCGGAGGACCCGGCTGTGGTAGGTGGGGTCATCCAGGAGAAGCAAGGCCACCTGGGTGGCCTCCGGATAAAGGCAGGCCTTGTACAGGGCCTGGGCCTGGTACAGGCGGTACTGCTTTAGTTCCGGGTGCAGCTGGCCCAGCTGCTCATAGCACTCGGCGGCCAGCCTGAACTCCTGCAGGCGGTAGAAGCAGTAGCCCAGCAACGACAGGCCGGCGCGGCAAGGGCTCCGCTGCAGCTCTCGGCCCAGCAGCTGCACCACCTCGGCATAGCGGGCATCGCGGATGAGCCGGTACACGACTGTGGTGAACTCCCCGTCGGGGATCTGCGCGTCGTTCAGGCCGGCCATAACCGTCACGGCTGTTTTGTCTGTGGTTACCACGGCAACCGGAAACGGAAGACTGCCGGTTACTTTGCCACGGAAGAAATCTGCTAGGAATAAAAAGGAACCATTCTCGTTAGTCTCTCCATTTCGGTTTGATTTTCAAAGATCGGGACTGCGGAGTGGCGGCAGTTAGGAGGGGAAAGGCTACTCCTTCGGGCTGTTCAAAGACTGAATCTCAGCGTCGCGGCAAGCACCGTTCCAGTGGCGCAGCTGCGCAGGCGTGGTCGCACTGCATGCTGGGAGGCGTAGTCCCTGTTGTACTGACCTGATCCGCGGCCAGTCGGGACGCAGTCACCTGCCTTTCGTGCGTACGAAGGATGAGGGGAGCTCTCTTCGTCTGTTGTGCCACCGCGGTCTCTTGCGCGGCGGAGGATGGTTTCCGGCTCCGTGTTTCTGGCGATTTTGAGCCTTGTACACGGTGTGGTCTATATTAATGCTGGGGTTTGGCTTAGTTTTAATAATGTAGAGATTTACCAGTACAATAAAAGGACCTTTTAATAAAGGGACCGGATTTGCAAAAGGGAGTTAACTCCTTGAATTCCCTTGGAATTAGAGCAGTTTCTTATTATGCTACCCCAAGGGCACAGTTTTTAAGAACAGAATAGAGCAGCATATGGTTGATAACAGTATCAGCCATATCATATAGCACTCTGTTATAGACTGTTTACATATAGTAGTTCTAATTTGAATAAGCAGCCTGCATTCTGCATATTGAAGATGAGGAAGTCTGCGAGCTAGAAAGGTTTAAAGATTTAAGTATTACATTATTAATTAAACTATTTAAATTAATAGTTTGCTTAAGGCCACACCTAGGTAGGTAGGGGCTGAGCCACGATATCCAATAACCAATTTCAGTAAGAAAGTGAATGTTGAATAACCGGATTCATGTATCTCATGTACATGAGTTTGTAAGGGCCCATTGTTTGGTGCTAAGTATCTATGAGGAATATTATTGTCTCTGTTTCTCCATTAAAACAATGAACTAACTTTGTGTAGGTAGTAGACTTTGAACTTCTATGCCTTGATTCCTGCTGTGAGCAGATGTGACTAGTGGAATTGTGTAGCTTGTATTTACTTGGTATCACTGGGAGGAGATTTTTATTAGGTGTGTGATTGCTCATATCATCAAATGGGTGACTTTATTTATTCAGTCTTCTCCCTTACTAGGAATTGGCAGAGCTGTGTCTTCTTGGCTGTGACTCGACAAGGTCAATTCCAAGAAAGGGAAACTGCACCCATTTCAGAAGGATTGAATGGGGCTTTGCTCACCCAAGACCCCACAGAAAGCAACTATGGAATACTACTATAGCTCTATTCTAAGGCTTCTTTCAATCTCATCTATTGGTGCACCCTTTTAGAGTCTTAAACCCAAGGAGGCACATGGGTAAAGGATACTGCTCAGTAATAAATTGGGGGAGGGAATGCATTGTTTTATTTATAGCTGGCTGCCTGATGGTTCTCCCTTGGGAATGTAGGCTCAGTATTTTATTTATTTATTTATAGACAGGGCTTTGTTCTGTTCAGGCTGGAGTGCAATGGCATGATCATAGCTCACTGCAGCCTTGAACTCCTGGGCCCAAGTGATTTATTTATTTATTATTTATTTGTTATTAGAGACAGGGCTTTGTTCTGTTGTTCAGGCAATGGCATGATCATAGTTCACTGCAGCCTTGAACTTCTGGGCTTAAGTGATCTTCTTGCTTCAGCCTCCAGAATAGCTGGGACTACAGGTGCACCACCATGCCAAATTAAAAAAAAAATGTTTTAATAGAGATAGGGTCTCATTCGAACTCCTGGCCTCAAGCAACCCTCCCACTTTCCCTCGCAAAATGCTAGGATTACAGGTATGAGCCACTGTGCCTCACAAGACTCAGTATTTTAAAATTCTTGTGTATGTACTGTTACCTTAGGTAATTTGCTATTAAATTAAAGTAAGATGACAAAGTGGGAATGGAAAATTGCCTTTCATACCTTTAGTCTTTCTCTCTGTTTTGCAGGATTGTATTTACATCACCTTCAAATGGCTTCCTGAAAATGTATGAAAAGTAAAACAACTATATATTCTCCTCCAAATTTCTGGGATCCCTACCAGGATTCAGTTGGGGTTCTCCTCTTTGTGTGTGTACCTGTTAGCATGGCAGCTGAAATGAGCAGGAGGGAGGCCGTTACTGTGTCTCTTCCTCCTTATTTCATGTGATGCTGCTCCAGAGGCCTGCCTTGAAAAAAGCAGGACATTCGGCTTAGACAGATGGAGGGCAGGGTCATTTTCAAAATGAAATGAGTGCACAAATCACACTGTGAAATTGGCATGACCATCACTGCTGATAGACCGACTTTTTATTTGGTCTCTGATAGGCAGTTGGGGAATAGATTAGTTTTGTTGGGGGTGGTGGTGAGAGAAGGCCCTTTAATGATAGAAATTCTGGAAAGAATTAAATAGGGTGGAATTTTATAAAGTGTCATAAAGCATCGTTTTGTTTGCAATAGGATCTTGAAAACATGGAGCATATATCAAAAGGTGAATGTATCATACCATTTCAAGCAATAGGAAAGCATTTGGTGGTTGTAATAAAGTGATTTGGTGACTTGTAGAAAGGAATTGTAGTTTGATGAAATTTGAGTTGGACTCAGTGTGGATTTTGCTACATAAAGGGAGACATGTTTATCATGTAGATGAGTTTCATTTAGGCAAAATATATAGGAGCAAAAAGCATGATGCTTGGTTCTTAGCATGCTTATGTTCTGCCTGCCAAAATGTCATGATCAAATCCCATATTCTATTTGTGTATGTAATCTCTTTGGCATTCTCTTTTAAAACTAGTTGTAAGGTATGTCTTATTTATACTGTATCTTTCTGTTGGTAAACATAGTTAATTTCTGAGTATTTCAACCACAGCTGTGGTCAGACATCTTCCTTGATAAGGGAGGACCTTCTGCAAATCGACTTTCCAGTTATTATTTCATTTTCGTTTTGGTTTCAGACCATTTTCTTCAGGGTGGACAGTTTGGGAAGTTCAGTTATCTTGCGTCCCCATTCCCTCACTCTAGTCTTCTACCATGAACAGAGAAGAAAAGAATAAATTAGTGCCGAATTGGAAATATAGTTGACTGATTTTTAGGAGCATCTGTTCAATCTTTTAAGACTTTTGGAAAGAGTGTATGCTAAAATCAACACTTGAGAACATTTGTGCTCAGATGGTGTGACATTTAACCTCGTTATGAACTCTTTGCTGGTAGTTCCAGCTTTATTAATACTTTAATTAGATTTTCTTCTTGAATATCCCTTGCTTTTGACCAAGTAGCTTGTGTTTTGGGGTATAGAGTATTATTGTCTAAATTAACTTCCCAGGGAGAACACAATAGCATTTTGGTTTATAAAAGGGATTAATAGAGAAGGCAAAACTGTAGATACAGCAGCATTTTTTAAAAAAACAACCATTAAAACAAAGAGCTACTCCAAGCTCTTGTGTTTAGGAAGTACTTTGAGTATCAGGGCTGCCTTGCCTAACTTCCCTCATTAATCCTCACCGCCCTTCTGTGAATTAGGTGAGCCTTATTGTTGGTCCCACTTTAAAACTGCAGACTGCAAAGCACAAAGGCCAGTGATTGCTGATTGCGGCAGCCAGCAACAGTGATTGCGTATGCTGGCCAGTAGTGGGCCACACTGCACCTCTTCCCTCTCTCTGGGCACCTCCTCTTCAGTCATTTGAATTGGCTTTGGATCATTTGCTGCAGTCTGTTCTAATAGAACAGGCACAATGGTGTAAGAATTTTAAAGTTTAAGCACCGAAGCCATTGCGTAATTGTATGGCGTCAGTGTGGCTGGCAGTCCTGCATTGATGCGATCCCCCTGTGTAATTGCCTATGCAAATTTGAGCAATCTGTAACGGACACAGGAACCCAGCCTTTGGCTGCAGACTTTCCTACCTCCAGAAAACTTCAATAATTTGAAGAACCTCTTATCATCTTTAGAAAGCTATATGGACACGGCTGTGCTAGTATCCCTCTCACAGTGAAAACATCACAGATCAAGACAAGGTTAATGGAATAAATTAACAGTTAACATTTAAACTGTAGGTATTTGGATGCTCTCTTCCTTCTTCAGCCTTAAAATCACCCTTCTCAAAAGAAATACAGGTTATTTCAGAGCTTTAGTTAAACTCTAAGTATTTTATTAAAAACAAAGATATTTAGGTCTCTTAAAGCAGAATTTAGTTGCTTGTGAAATGGCCAAGTGGTCTATAATGTAATATTCTTTTTTTTTTTTTTTTGAGACGGAGTTTCGCTCTTGTTTACCCAGGCTAGAGTGCAATGGCGCGATCTCGGCTCACCGCAACCTCCGCCTCCTAGGTTGAGGCAATTCTCCTGCCTCAGCCTCCCGAGTAGCTGGGATTTCAGGCACGCGCCACCATGCCCAGCTAATTTTTTGTATTTTTAGTAGAGACGGGGTTTCACCATGTTGACCAAGATGGTCTCGATCTGTTGACCTCGTGATCCACCTGCCTCAGCCTCCCAAAGTGCTGATATTACAGGCGTGAGCCACCGCGCCCGGCCCTATAATGTAATATTCTTACAATGAAACATCAATCTGGGAAATCTACACAAAGTGAATGATTTCAAACAATTCAACTGAAAACATATTTCCTTTCTTTCATGTAAAACAATAATAATTAGGAAGGAAGTCAGTAGGAGATCCTTTTGAGATTATTGTACCTGAAAATAAAAGGGAAAAAGCAATTTCCCCCCAAGGGAATGACACTTAACAAAACTTAGCCTCCTATTTCCAATGCTATTTTTTAAATTTCATCTAAATATGATTTAATCTAAACTAGAGCAAAAGAAAAACTGGGATTCTAATACACATGCAGATACACACAGAAAATGAACACAGATATAAATGGTGGCCACAAATAGTATATTTTTCACAGCAAATTCTTCATTTAATAAAAAAACATTTTTGTACTAGTGTATACATTAAATGATATTGGTGTAGTTATGTTATATGGATAAACAATCTTTAGCAGTGCTGAGAGACGTACCAAACATGCAAGAACATTCAAAATTAAATTTAAAAAGATATACAACCCCGAATTAATAGCTGAAGACAGGGTCATGACAAACAGTGTAAGTGACATTGGGCACTGCTAAATCTAAATGCTCATCATGAAATTCTCCAGATACACCTCATTTTATTTCTGCCTTCTGTATGTTTTATTCTGCTATTCTTCACTTAGGAAGCTGGTGCAATTTTGGCCTTCTTGTAGTCAGACTTAACCTTTACATTTCCTGATACATTTGAGTTTTGGGAGTTAGCTATATAGCAGAATAACAATTTCAGAGACGTTACTCTGAAGCAGATAATGAAAACTTCATTACCGTGGCATTGCCAGAGTTTTTAGGGTCCCAAATTAGGTTTTGTTCTGTTGCTTTAATGAATCCTTTTTGTGTTTTTGTGGGTTTTTTTTCCAGTCAAAGCATTTTTCTTTATACTTAAATCTTTCCCTAATATGTTTAGATTTCTGTCCCACTGGAAGGAAGTTGTTTCACACTATTAATAGAGATGAAACTGGTTTTTGTCTTTCTGCAATTTCTAAGAGTCAGCAGGAAAAACAGATTTTACAATAATTTTACTGTGGAATAAATTGGGCAGATTCTGTTTAATCACCTTGTGTAAGTGGATAAAGTATGATAAATTTTGATACACAGAAAAAGCAACTGAATTCTGGTAGCATTAATATTAGATAATATTGTTATTACACTAACACAAAATGTTAAAGATGATTTCTAACCCAATGTATTTGCAAATATAAAACACCTGGAAGTGCATAGACATGTCAGATTTTAGAAACAAAATGCATGTGCAGTTTTTAACTTCTCTTGGCTTACTTTATAAATTCACTTCTAAATTAAGGACTACCATTTATGGGATATATCAGATAATCTAATTTTTTTAATGAAACAAAGGACATATAGGCTGGGTGTGGTGGCTTGCATCTCTAACCCTAACACTTTGGGAAGCCGAGGCAGGAGGATTGCTTGCGCCCAGGAGTTCGAGATCAGTGTGGTCAGCATAGGGAGGCCTCGTCTTTACAAATAATACAAAATTTAGCTGGGTGTGGTGGTGCACACCTGTGGTCCCAGCTACTCATGAGGCTGAGGCAGGAAGGATCACTTAAATTGGAGAGGTCAATGCTTCAGTGGCAGTGATTGTGCCAGCCTAGGGGACAGAGCAAGACCCTGTCTCAAAAAAGGATATATTAAAAAAAAAAACTGTATTGGTGACTATAGCTTTCATCATAATTAGAGGCAGGCTCAAGAGACATCTGTAGTATGATTGTGTTTACATCGATTCCATATATGTAACTTCTTATAAGTGTCTTTATTAAGAGGATGACGGTTTTAGGTTTGTTCCTATTTTATTTGAGAAGAATAAACAAGAAAATTATCTGGAAAATTTCTTTAAAGCTAAACACATCTTGGTCCCTTGGTGTGGGAATGGAATAAAAGTCAGTGCTTTTATTTAATAGATGGAGAATCTAAGACTTGGATTACAGGTTCAGCTGGTGACCAAGCTAGGATGGAGTTCCAGTCTGCTGTGTACTGAATGGCACTCTTTGCAGTATGTGAAGCTGTCCCTACCCACCAGGATTGCTGCTACATTATTGATTGTGCACATATTAGCTACACACTGACTAGCAAGAATAAATATCATGTCTGAAAAAAACATATCTCATAGAAAAAGTGGGATGAAGTTTTTTCAACCATTAATGCCAGGAGACCCAAGGAAGCAAACATAATCTGTCTCTAACCCTGTGGTTTTCTTGGTTGCTGCCACCTACTCTGGAATTTCATAGGTTCCAGTTTTCTCATGCTTGAATGATACAGAACCCCCTTTACCAGCAGTAGGTCAGACAGCAAGATATAGAGCCCCCTTTAAAGGAAAAAGAAGCAAACAACGGAAGGGCCCTTCTTTATGGTGTTTTAATTAATTGTATTTCATTTTTTTCAAATTGCTCTAGCTAAAAATAAATGCAAAAGTAGAAATATGTTTGGGAAAAACACAATGCAGAGATTGGTATTATCTCATATAAAAAAGTCATTGCAGTCCCAGCGCAGTGGCTCACACCTATAATCCCAGCACTTTGGAAGGTCAGAGTGGGAGGATCACTTGAGCCCAGCAGTTCCTGACCATCCTGGGCAACATAGCAAGACCTCATCTCTACAAATAATAAAAAATTAGCTGGGCGTGGTGGGGTGTGCCTGTGGCCCTAGCTACTTGGGAGTCTGAGGTGGGAGGATTACTTGAGCCTAGATCATTGAGACTGCAGTGAGCCATGATCACCCCACTACACTCCAGCCTAGGTGGCAGAGCAAGACCCCATCTCAAAACAAAAAAACACAAAACTCATTGCAATAAAAATTGCTTTTGAAAAAATTTAAGAAGTGGGAAAATAGTTAACATTATTTTTAGGGTTTTGTTTGTTTCTTAGGTTTTCATTGCTCAGTCCCGATCATCTGGAAGTCACCAAGATGTTGAAGACGAAGAACTTACAAGAATATTTGTTATGATACCGAAGTCCTACACAGAAGAAGATCTATGGGAAAAATTTAAGGTACTTATGTTTTCTAACCAGTTAGCATATGTGATAACTCACAGTCCTACATAGGTTGTGTGGGTACTAAATCCGAAGTGTTGTTTGAATAAGGTCAGTAGAGTAGTCATGGGGAATTATGTAACTGTTTTCATAATTTTCAATCTACTCTTTAAATATTAAACCTAGCATAAATTAGTTTTTAAAATTACAGATTATATAAAATCTGAAAAGTAGTAATTGTAGTCTTCCCCTGCTTTATTGTGACAGTAGAGAGTCACAGAAATGAAGTACAAAGCTCAGAGACTTTTAAGTAAAGTCAGCTAGTAGGTGGTAGAGCTGTGATTTTACACCCAGACTCTCGGAGTCTGGAGCCTGTTCTTGGTCTTTAAAATTTCAAAGCACTCTCTTATCACTCCCCTCTATTGCCTGGCATGTGGAGGTGAACCAGGCAGGCCTGAGTGTGTGAACTGTGTTGTCTAGTATTTGTAACAGGCCTATGGTGTGTTGATATGGTACTACTCATTCACAGAAAGTCTTGTTCTTTGAAGAATTTTCATCCTAAAATTGGGCCTTTGAAGGAGTTACATATAAAGAAGAAAACTAAGTACAGCTCTGACCTATATAAATGAAATTCAAAGATCATTTTAAGTCTTTTTAGCCATTAACTTATGCGATGATAAGCTTTCACAAGAATTATTAAAAAGCAATTTTTAAATTGTTTTGAATTGTAGTTTTTCATCTTTTTCTACTAGTCCTTCCATGAATTGGGTGGCAAAAAGCAAGAAAGAAAATAAGCAGTAAAAAGTAATTTTTGAACTTCCTCTCCTATCCCAATTGAGAATTCAGAAAAATACTTCAAAAATAACAAACACCAAAAATGCGTATTCATGCTTTCTCCAGTAATAAGAAAAATGTTTTTTACCTTAAATATTTATAAATTTTTATCTTCTCCTGAATGAACAAGTATGACACTTTAATGTATAGTAAATTAAGTTGCTAATTAATTACTTAAGAATTTGTAAAATAAATATTAATGGTTTATATTTCATATTCATTTACATTAAAAGTAAACACTACCGCATGTTTCTCAGAATAGTAACTTTCTGAGTGAACCAGTGTATTTTAAAGATATCCTTTGAAAAGCTGTCCTTCTAAAGAATACAGAATCATTTATGCTCCTGTTAGAAGACAGACAAGTAGTTATAGCTAATGTTCTTTGAGTGTTTAGTATGTTTTAAGCCCCATGTAAGCACTTCACATATTTTACTTCAGTTAACCCTTAAACAACCCTGTGAGGTGGATACTACTGTTTGTTTCTTTTAATAGATAAAGAGGTAGGCACAGAGAGAATAAATAAACTGCCTAATTAATAAGAGGGTGATCCAGAATTTCAATCTAGAAAGTTTAATTCCAGAGCTCTGGCTCTTAACCACTTTTGAGCAAGATTTTGGAGGTATCCGGACCATGTACAGATTCTTACTTTTTTTTCTGTGGCTTTGTCCCTCTGATTTCTCTAAACCCCAGCTTCCTCATCTCTGAAATAAGCAGTATAAAATATGCAGATATTTTATACTGCTTACTTCTTTGCATGCAAGGGTCACATATAAACAAATTTTTGGTTCAGTAGTATTCTGTTCAGTTAATTTCAAGTCCCCTAAGATAATGTCTTTTAACTCTCTTAGGTGTATGGAGATATCGAGTATTGCAGCATTATTAAGAATAAAGTCACTGGAGAAAGTAAAGGTTTGGGCTACGTACGATACTTAAAACCATCACAAGCTGCCCAAGCAATAGAAAACTGTGATCGAAGTAAGGATGTGTTTGTTTAACATTCTTAAAAACTTCTGTAAAAAATTCTGATTATTCTAAATAACTGAATTTAATACTGGTTTTTGCTAATAACCAGATCTGGTAATGTAATTTTAGTAGTAGGTATTTGAATACATGCAGTCCAAGGATGAAAAATACCTTGGGGCTATGATTAAACATTCATTGAGGCACTACCTTGAAATAAGAGCAACTACTTTAAGTTAGTGAAATGCATACTTTGGTTATTATTTGCAGAGGATTTGGGGTTTTTTTTTTATGTATTTTAGAATTTTAAGTATTGAAAATTGACTTACCTTTTCAGGGTTTTAAAAATATTCTTTATATTTGTTTATATTTGATCTACACCCCAAAGAGTATACAGTATAACTAATAAACATATAGGTTAAAAATAAGATTTATAAGATGTGCTAACATAAGTAATTAATATAGCTAGGGTTAATTTCAAGCTAGTGTGACATGAATTTGATCTTCTGATGTTGCTGTATATATAAAGCATAAGAATTTTAAAGAAGTCATGGAGAACATTCTTTCTTGGTATACTTCTAGTTAGGTATATTGACCTTTAGAAATTAGATGTGAAATAATTAAATTAGAGGATGTTAGGACATTATAAAAATCTATGTGTACTGGAAAGAATTACTGTTAATCAATAGAATTCTTAGATACCCCTAAGGTACATACCAAAATTTTCTCTTAGATCCTTCTAAATTCTCATTTAGCTAGCACTAATTGAGTACCTGTGGTATACTCATCAATATGCTAAGTGGAGGGATACAGATGAAGTATATGGCAGCCCTAGCATTTAAGGAATTTATAGCTATATTGAGTAGCCAAGATCTAATAGGCAAAAAAAAAAAATAAGGAATAATGGAAGAACTTTTTTTTGAAGGCTCTTTGAAAGCAAGAAGTATGTCTTTTTTGTCTGTCACTCCAAGTATCTAGTACAATATTAGGCCCTCAATAAAGATTTATTAAGCTCTCTATAAAAGTAACTGCCATTTGTAGTAGACTCAATAAGAATTTGCCAAATGAAAAAATGTTTGTAAGTATATGGTAGAGTCTATCAATGGTGAAAAACAAATGTGCTGGATGAGCATGGAAACACATGCGGAGAGGGTAGGACTTATGTCTGGTGTTGAGTAGGCAGGACAGAAGATGACAGCAGTGCTAGCAGAGGCACAAAGCCAGGAGTAAACATGTCTTGCTTAGTGCCGTGAAGGCAGCTGTCTGAGTAAAGCACAGTATTTCTGTTGAGACATTTTGAGACACAGTTAACTAGGTACATTGGAACCATATATGGGAGGTTAAGGAAAGTTCAAGGTTGGTCCACTTTAGGATTCTTTTGTAGATTGTTTAGAATGATTAAAGAAAGAACAGTTTAACCACACAGATTTCCAGAGAAGAATTCAAACTGACTGACTTTATCCTTTTTTAAGCCACCGAATAATGTGAAGAAAACTGAACCCTCCATGTACACATAAATGCACAGTAAGCATTTTGTTTAAAGTTTCAGAGGGTTCCTGGAATCTTCCCACCTTTTGAAGCTCATCCTTGGGCACCTAGTTAAGAACCCTTGATCCAGAAGGAAAAAAACAGTTAAAGGACTGTTTTAATTAATTGAAGAGAATCTAGATTAAAAACAGAGGCAGGGAAGTTAGAGTGGAAGATAGCATATTCCGAGTGTGTGCATTTTAAAGGAAGAATCTTGGTAACAGGTTAAATATGAAGAAGCCCTGCAGGATTTTGATGTTGAGGAATTTAGGCAAATGAATGATGCTGTTATCTGTAATGGGGGAGACTGGAAGGGATAGCATAGGATTGTTGATCTTTCATGTCTACATTGATCCATAATTTGGGATACTTGCTATTTCTCATTTACTCTTTACTGTCTTCCAGAAAGCAAAGAAGTAGGTCTGGTGGAGATGGCCATTGTATATGTTTTACTTTGTACAATTATATTTATAAACCTGAGTCAGGCACTAGCAATCAAATATATTTGCAGGTATGTTGAGTTTGCTATGAAACTTGAAATTCATGGATTTCTTTCAGGTTTTAGAGCAATCTTGGCTGAACCTAAAAATAAAGCCTCTGAATCCTCTGAACAAGATTATTATAGTAATATGAGGCAAGAGGCTTTGGGACATGAACCTAGAGTAAATATGTTTCCATTTGGTAAGTAGGCTACCTTTACTTTAATAGTATAATGTAGTATATGCCATCTAATTTGGGTTTTAAAAAATACTCTGTTATTAGTCATCTAATAACACCTAGTGAATGAATATCTTATTCACTAAATTTCACCTAGTGAATAAATATCTTAAAGGTAGCTCTTTATTTCTAAAAAGTGGCTTATAACTCCTAAGGTTCTTAATATTTAACACTTATTTTGTTTAACTGATTTCTAATTATAGTTTTCTCTGATTAGTTACTCATTCTCATATTATAAACTATTGCCACTGCCACATATCACTGTCACTTTTTAGGGTGAGCTTCTGCCTCTATGCAGCTGACCAAAAACTTAAAAAGACACATATAGGGGGCCGGGCGCGATGGCTCAAGCCTGTAATCCCAGCACTTTGGGAGGCCGAGGTGGGTGGATCATGAGGTCAAGAGATCGAGACTATCCTGGTCAACATGGTGAAACCCTGTCTCTACTAAAAAATACAAAAAGTTAGCTGGGCATGGTGGCACGTGCCTGTAATCCCGGCTACTCGGGAGGCTGAGGCAGGAGAATTGCCTGAACCCAGGAGGTGGAGGTTGCAGTGAGCCGAGATCGTGCCATTGCACTCCAGCCTGGGTAACAAGAGTGAAACTCCGTCTCAAAAAAAAAAAAGACATATATAGATATCCTCTAAGTATGAGTCCTAAAAATTTGTCCCAGAACTACTGCTGCTTTAAAATTAGGGCTACAGAAAGGAGAGGAATGGCAAAAGTAGAAGAAGCTATAATAGAAAAAGGGAAAATGGGTGATGAAAGTGAGGCCTATGAATGTTAGTTGACATAAACTTTCAAGTAAAATTCTTGCTGTATTTTTCAGTTTTGCATACTAAACTTATTTCTGTGAAATTAGACTATGCATTTCTGCTTATATTTCTTCATTAAAGGTAGGGCAAGGGGGGAAGAGTTGTTTGTTTTCTTGTCATTAGTCCCATCGGTAGTGCTGATGACCAGAAGCATACTACAAAATACAGGACCTTTATTCAGTACAAAGGACTCTTTGTTTTCTAGTATTTAAGATGTTAAGTGAATTGTTGGCTATGTAGAAATCTAAAGATTTACTTTTTTTTATATTGTTGGAGAACAATCTGAATTTTCAAGTGTTGACAAGAATGACAGCCGAGGCCAGGAAGCAATCTCCAAACGCTTGTCAGTTGTATCAAGAGTTCCTTTCACTGAAGAACAGCTTTTCAGCATTTTTGATATAATACCAGGATTGGAATATTGTGAAGTTCAACGAGATCCTTATTCAAATTATGGTAAGATAATGTTCATATTAAAATATATACATACACAGAGTTTTGTTAAAATGGCTTTTCTCTAGTAGGACTTTTATGTCAGATACTGCTCGTGTGACAGGAATTTTATCTTTCCTTTTTCCCTACTTTAGACTTCAAATTATGGTGATACCTTAATAAACAAAGCCCTGGAACTTATCTCCTTTTTACAAAATAGTTCACTGTAAAATATATTTTAACTCTCACAAAATATAACATTCTGTATTTCCAGTTGCACACCAAAAAAAATCCTCAGGATAGAGCCTCTGTCTCGATGTACTCTTTTGGTTAATGCTAGGCAAAGTTATGAAACTCACAGTGTTTTCTCCTCATTCATCCCTAGATCTCTTTCTCTTAAATTTGTACCCCTCATTCTCTTCATTCCAAGTATCTGAATGCCCTCCTTCCCTCTCTGCTTCTTCCAATTTCAGTGGAAGCAAGACTCACATATCAGCCATTTGAACTTATTAGTTAATTGATTAAACCCATTATCTAACATTAGCCAACCCATCTTGGTGTTTTAAGCTTTTGATTTTATTAAGGCTCTTTGTTAATGGAGGCATTGTGGCCTAATGGAAAAGTTTGGCATTCCATTTTGCATCAGAATCGGGTACAAATCCCAGCAGTGGCATGTAGCTTTTAGGCCCTGGCAATTTGCTTATCCTCTCTGAGCCTCTCTTTCCTCATATGTAAAATGGGATCATTGATACCTTCTTTGCCAGGGTTAGGTAAGAATTAGAGGTAATATATGTGAAATAACCTCATTCAAGTTCTGGCATGTAATAGGGCACTCAGTAAATCTAAAGATTTTTTTTTTCTTTCTTAGCGAAGGGTGGTAGAGAGAAATCATACTTGGTTGGCATCTCTTCCTGTTTTGTAAGGATACTTAATTTAGTCCTTTTAGAGTGACATGGCTGTTGATGTAGAAGTAGGAAAGTGAGTTTGGTCTTGTGGACCAACAGGACTAAGGTAACTCCACCCTTCATACAGACACACCTGGCACGTTTGTTATATGCATATGAAGTTGTGTTTGTTTCATTTTGATCCCTCGCTTTTATCTTGTATGTCGAAATGTATTTGTTCTTATACCTTCTGTTTTGTTTCTCTGGTTGGATGTGTCTGAAATATATGTGTCATTGGAACATCTTTTTATTAATAGAGGTGTCATCATATAGTGTGAATCCCATTTGAATTAACTTTATATGGTCATTTGGTTTCTGTGTTTTATTTCATTAAATATTTTATTAAAATATTGGATGCTTGAGTTTCAGATGAATATAAATTATAAGTGTTTCCCCAGTGGTTTGTATTATAAATGTGAAAACCTTTTGGTTGTGTCACAAGCTCCTGGGCTCTCTAAGGAATGCATTGTAACATTGTCCCTCCCTTTAACATCACCCTCCTAAATTGGAATTTGTCCCTTTGATGGAAATCTCTGCAAAGGAATGTAAAATATGTGACTTGTGATCTGAGATCATCTGCTCTCTCTTTGTTTTTCATTCAAATCACTTTTACTTTCCCTACTGCTGCAGATAGCCAGGATGAGTATATATTCTTTTCAACTATCACTTCTCATTTTGTTCACTACACAGTATGGTTGGAAAATCTTGATATTTCAGAGTAGATTTCAAAGAATAAAAGTTTAGACTCATAAGTATATTGGTATCATATAAGAAAGCCAGTACCCTAAAATTGAATTTATTAGACAGAATGTATGTTAATATTCCATTTTCCTTAAAATATCATGTTCATTTTTTTCCCTAAATCATTTCTTCCTCTTCTAGGAATATACCTATTGCACACATTTATATCAGAATTGTGTTTTCTGATACATTTGATTTTATATTTACTAGTTGTGTGATGTTAGAATTCTAAATGGTTTCATTTTTGAGATACATTGTAACATAGGCCTTAGGCACTCAATCTGCTTTCCTTTTTCATTTCTATGTATTTTCTATTTTAGGTCATGGAGTGGTTCAGTATTTTAATGTAGCATCAGCTATTTATGCAAAATACAAATTACATGGATTTCAGTACCCTCCTGGGAATCGAATAGGTGTTTCCTTCACTGATGATGGAAGTAATGCAGCAGAGTAAGTACCATTCCAGGAGTGTCTAAAGCTGAGCTTTGAGTGTACATGATCGATAGGACTTGAAGAATAAAAATAGAAAACAGTTGACCTCTTAGGTGAGAAAGTCACACAAAACAAGTTACTGTTAAAAGACTGAATATTTCTAGTTTTCTGTAAATTATCAGTTATTGTCTCCAGTCTCCTTAGAAAAATGGCAACACAGATGGTAGCTGCACAGCTTGCATCAGTGGTGTGGAATAACCCAAGTCAGCAACAATTTATGGTAAGTAGGTAAGAATTTAATCTTTGTAATATATCAATAGTCTATAAAATAAATATGAAGAAAAATCGTACTTTTTCGATTACCTGTATAAGGAAATTTTCAGAGCTGTAATGGAAGACCACATAGATGCCATGATACGTATCTGTCTTTAGCTCTTGGCCAAAAATCCCTAAAGGGCATTTTTTTTCTTTTTCTTGTTTTCTACCTGTTAACAGCAATTTGGAGGAAGCTCTGGATCACAGTTGCCTCAAATCCAGACAGATGTTGTACTTCCATCATGCAAAAAAAAGGCCCCTCCTGAAACTCCTGTGAAAGAAAGACTTTTTATTGTGTTTAATCCTCATCCTTTACCTTTAGACGTGTTAGAAGATGTATTCTGGTAAGAAAGTCACAATTTTTATTATAACTTATTTATGCTAGTAATTTAAGCATTCTCATAATCTAGAACCTTTCTTCGTCCCCTACTTTCTTCTATCAGGTAGAGAGGATTTGTTCTGTGGTTTTAAAAACTACTTTTAAAAAAAATATATACATATATATATGTATTTTTTTATTGCATTTTAGGTTTTGGGGTACATGTGAAGAACATGCAAGAGTGTTATCTACATGGCAATATGGTTTGCTGCCTTCCTCCCCATCACCTATATCTGGCATGTCTCCCCATGTTATCCTTCCCCAACTCCCCACCCCTTGCTGGCCCTTCCCTAGTAAAAACTACTTATTTATATCTTCTTTTTCAATTTCTGATCATTTTCTTCTCTTACTTATCAATCACATATCCTAAGGCTCCATATAGAATTTCCTGCTATTTTGTTTTGAGGACATAAAATGGGCCAGGCCCAGTGACTCATGCCTGTGATCCCAATATTTTGGGAGGCCGAGGTAGGGGGAATCACTTGAGCTGAGGAGTTTAAGACAAGCCTGGGCAAAATGGCAAAACCCCATCTCTACAAAAAATACAAGAATTAAACAGGCATGGTGGTACATGCCTGTGGTCCTAACTACTTCTCAGGATGTGGTGGCAGGATTGCTTTTACACGGGAGGTCGAGGTTGCAGTGAACCTCCAGCCTGGGAGACCCTTTTTATTTGTGTGTGTGTGTGTGTGTGTGTGTGTGTGTGTGTGTTTAACTAAGCATCTTCTGTTTTGTTGGTGCATTGTTGAATCCTTAAGGGTTATAAAGTCGCATTGTGTAAAGGATACTTGATTGTAGGGAAAAATATATAAATGCTTTTTATTAAAAAGAAAAGGAAGATCTGGCTGGCTCATATCTGTAATCCCAACACTTTGTGAGGCTGAGGCGGGCTGACACCTGAGGTTGGGAGTTTGAGACCAGCCTGACCAACATAGTGAAATCCCATCTCTACTGAAAATACAAAATTAGCCAGATGGAGTGGTACATGCCTGTAATCCCAGTTTACTCGGGAGGCTGAGGCAGGAGAATGGCTTGAACCTGGGTGGCAGAGGTTGCAGTGAGCTGAGATCACACCATTGTGCTCCAGCCTGGGCAACAAGAGCGAAACTCTGTCTCAAAAAAAAAGGGGGGGAACTTCTTATTTTTGTGTTTTTAACATAACTTCTTTCTTCACTTTTTCTTTTAGGTCTTTTTCCCATTTGCCTTACAAGAATGTTAGTGAATTAGTTAGATAGGAAGCTTGTTAAAGAGCTGCACAAAATATCAGGAACATAATGTGGTCGTATATTAAGGCTCAAAAGGAAAAAAAAATCAGGGACATGATTCAAGTCTTTTTGACCGTTATTTAACTGATGTATTTAGTTTTTTTCTTGAACTTCCTCTTTGTGCAAGGCAGGAACTGTGTATGCTAAGTACAAGAGACATTATGTAAGCAAAATATTAAATGGACAAGACTTTATAGTTCTTGTCCTCTTAGAGCTAATCTCATGTAGGAAACAGATAAGTAACTAGAAAATTATAACCCAGTGTGATTGGTGTGTGATAAGGAATGTGTGAAATTCATTGGAGGAGCAGTTACCTTAGAAACTCTGAGAAGCCTTGAAAGAATGAAGGTGTATGTGGAGACCTGAAGGATAAAAATAATTTTTCTACAGGTGAAAGCTGGTGGTATGCATGGTTATTTCTGCCATAGAGAATGTAAAAGAAGAGCTTTTAGATAGGGAATTGGAGAGTGTTAGGAAAGATGAAACTAAAGAGTCCAAGGACTATGTCAGAAAGGCTCTTGAGCTATATTAAGGAATTTGTTGTCACCCTGGAGGCAGTGGGGAGCTGCTGAGGGGATTTTTAGGGAGTAAATGATCATATTTAGGTTTTAGAAAGATCACTCAGAAGACAGAGTAGAAAATGGATTGAAGAGGGCCAAGCCCAGTGGGTAAGGAAACTAGTGAAAAAAGAATTAGATTAAGGAAAAGATGATGGTCTGAATGAGAAGAGAGACCTGAAAGAATGAATAGAATTGACTGAGATGTTTAAGATTGACAACAGTTGGATGTCGGATCTGGGGAGAAGGGTGAAAAAGGAGTCAAGCATGGACTCCAAATTTTAGACCTGAGCAGCTGTATTTATCAATTTCAGTAGCTTATTTTTTCACTTTGTTTTAGCCGCTTTGGTAACCTGATCGAAGTTTACCTTGTGTCAGGAAAAAATGTGGGGTATGCCAAGTATGCTGATAGAGTAAGTGCGAATGATGCCATTGCCACTCTACATGGTAAGATTCTGAACGGGGTGAGACTTAAAGTTATGCTGGCAGATTCGCCAAGAGAAGAATCTAACAAACGGCAAAGAACTTACTGATTCTTGAGGTAAGCCTTTTTTAATCTGAATTTTAAAACATATTGAGTAAATAGTATAGCAAGAAGAATATGCATAAGTACTTTAATTATGAACTTTTCTTTTTAGTGATTTAGAAGTTGTCGGTTAAAAGAGCTTTGCAACTATTTAAACTTTAAAAATTGTTGACATTTACTAGAAGAATGTTTTTGCCCTTCTATCAAATAAAATTAGATTTCAATTTAGAAAGAAAAATCATTGTTTTTTGTTTGTGAAATCTTAGATTTTAAGAATTTGACTTTTTTACTATGTGCTTACATAAACTTTTATTGTCCAGTGCTGGAATATAGATTGCTTCAAAAAAATTAAAATACTTCTAAAGATCTTTCACTTGAAGAATTTGTCTTGAGTTATGAATTGAGGTGATTTATGACAGTCTTTTATAAAGATAATGTTTTGACTTTTTTCTAATGAAATGTCTAAAAGGCAATATATAATATATCATTTTTGGACCTTCTGAACCTAACCGTTGGTGTTTTCTGGACTTATATTTGTGAGTTTGTACATTAAAACAATACATTCAGAAAATATTCTTGTGCGCATATATGTGTTTTTTAAGAAAACCTGACCATTTACCAAAAACTCTTTATCTACTGTAATTTACAATATGTACAGCCATATGAATTTCATTTCCTATTTAATTTATTAGTTTTCAAAAATCAAACTATAATTTCTTTTCCTGTGACAATTAGTTTATATCTGTGTAGTTTGGGGAAACATTCTTTAAAGTTTGGCTTTTTTTATTCTGTAAAATAATTCTGAATTTCAGGGGAAGCTGTTTTCCTGTTCCCACAAACCAGCTTTCTAGGTGTATAATAGGTCAAATGTAGTAGATGGCAAGCACTTTGAATTTAGTTGAAGTTATTGGCTTGAAACTTTTATTCTTTTCACTTAAGATTTTCTTTCTGACCAATTATGTGAGCTAGCACATATGAAAATGAATCCTACCAGGCCTCACTTCCTTTACTAGGACAGGTCACGTGATTAGTCCCTCCTTCATAGAAGGCATTTGACAAGAGAAAGTGCCCATTGGACACATTACATATAATTTTAATTTTTTTTTTTTTTTTGAGACGGAGTTTCGCTGTTGTTACCCAGACTGGAGTGCAATGGCACGATCTTGGCTCACCGCAACCTCCGCCTCCTGGGTTAAAGCAATTCTCCTGCCTCAGCCTCCTGAGTAGCTGGGACTATAGGCGTGTACCACCATGCCCAGCTAATTTTTGTGTTTTTAGTAGAGATGGGGTTTCATCTTGTTGACCAGGATGGTCTCAATCTCTTGACCTCGTGATCTACCCGCCTCGGCCTTCCAAAGTGCTGGGATTATAGGTGTGACCCACCACGCCCAGCCATAATTCTAATTTTTAAATGTTTTTAAATGTTTTATTAAGTGACAAAACCAGTCTCATTGTACCATACATTGT